>NW_020664413.1:37435518-37529159 GCF_002925995.2 Terrapene triunguis | reverse complement strand
GTAAGACAACTCCCACCTTTTCATGCTCTCTGTATGTGTATATATATCTCCTCAATATATGTTCCATTCTATGCATCCGAAGAAGTGGGCTGTAGCCCACGAAAGCTTATGCTCAAATAAATTTGTTAGTCTCTAAGGTGCCACAAGTACTCCTGTTCTTTTTGCGGATACAGACTAACACGGCTACTACTCTGAAGTCTGTATCTAGCTATCTATTTTCCTTTGTAACAAATTTGGAAATATTGGTATGTCTATTGTTTACATTTATTTATTTAATTTTCCAGATAGAACAATTAAAAGCTCCGCACAAAAGATCTGACCACTCTGCCAATTATTTAAAATTACAACCTCAAATATAAATTTCAGTCAGCTTACTTCCCCCAGGCAGCAGCACTGAATACAAATAACACCGCAAGACATTGGCCGTTTTTCATTTATTGAAACCGTCTATTATACTGCATATAAAATACAACTGTACAAAATTTCATAACTTTCAGTTTTGTAGAGTTATGGCAACTAAAATATCCATTTTTCTGAGCTGTCACTGCATATTGTAAACTTCATACACATTCCCCTAATATTGGCCAATTAAATTTCCCTTTTTAATATTTATTCTTCATCTCTGTGGCAAAACTGTACTTGATATAGACTCTAATTTTGTCTGTGAATCAGAGCAGTTTTCTTTTGTTTCCAGTCTCTTGAGCCTTGGACTGCAGAGCATTACGATTAACTTAACCTGATATCTTATATGGATGAAAGTTGATAAACTTTTAGATAGTAATGTGACTGTTTAGAAAAGTGGATGTCCGAGGGAGAAGAAAAATGGAATGAATTACTGTAATAGAAATCACAAACTCATACAGAACCCTGGTAGTCTGCCTTTGTTTCTAAGTTTCAATGTACTTTCAAAAGCACATGTTTTTATGCAGAAGGATGGGAGACTTCAGGACAGGGATTTTACGGAGTGTGTTCCATATTGCATATACATAATGTAACAGGGCCCTGTTGTCCTTCAGTGGGAGCCAAAGGTACTCAGCACCTTGCAGGAGTGGACTCTTATTGGTGTGATAGGATAGAATTCACTGTAATTCATTTTCTCTGGTCTTGCAGGCAGGAGGTTCACAGGTCATCTTCACTAATCCACTAGAGATTGTAAAGATTCGGTTGCAGGTAGCAGGAGAAATCACTACAGGACCCAGAGTCAGTGCCCTTACTGTTCTAAAAGACCTGGGGATTTTCGGTCTTTATAAGGTATGTATTTGAGCATTCCTGGAACACTACTTTTAAACCATTTTATGCTAAATTTAAAAGAACTTTTAAAACAAAAACTTTGTTGTAAAACAAAGAAATCTTTTCAAATTTAAAAATAAACTCTTCCTGCAGGGCAGCCCCCTGGTAGAAAAGTGGGGGTGGGGGAGAGACACATTTAGCCCTGGTCTACATTACAGTTAGTTCGATGTAGGACAGCTTACATCGACTTACAGATTTAAGTGTCTACAGTAAAATGCAGCTGCCACTGATGTAACTTGCCCACTACACCAACTTAATAACTCCACCTCCATGAGAGGCATAGCGCTTAAGTCGATGTAATTAGGTCGACGCAGTGTCAGTGTAGACTCTGTGTTGTTACATCAACTGTTACTGCCTTTCAGGAGCCATCTCACAGTGCCCAAACTGACAGTTAAATTGGTGCCACCGCTCTTGGTGAGGATGCGCACTACTGACACACAGAACGTAGTGAGGACATGCAAAAGCAGTTTAATTACTGCAGTGGCTGTACGTCAACATAACTTAGGTCAACTTAATTTTGTAGTGTAGACTTGCCCTTATACTCATAATAGTGGAAGTGGGATACATAAAAATACTCTCCTGTTCTATCCTTTGGGCTTTTATATCAGGCTGCAGGGAGTCCTGTATTGCAGACTTGCTGGCTTCTGGCATGGATCATTTCATTTGAAGGCTTTTGTGAAGTTTCTTTAGCTTTTCTTTTGTGTTTGTTTAGGAGCCCAAATGTCTTACATTTATTTTGAATCTCAGTTCTCTCTATTGTTATCTTCACAGCAGCATCCTCTTTTTGTCTTAATAATTTGGCAGCAGTGAAACAGTAGTAGAATTTAGTAGGATTCAGATCTTTAAGAAGTTAAGTGGTGGGATTTGTCAATAATGAATTCCATTTAAAAAAAAGCCCGTACTGTACTTTACCAGAATGCCAGTCAACAGATTCCTTCCCTGCAGGTATACTTACTACCATCATTACAGATCAGATGTAATGGTGCAGAAGCGATTAGTTTTCTTAAACAAGGAAGAGTATTTCTTCCTGTATCCTTTGCCAGTGCAAGGAGTAACACGTAAATTCAGCAGCTATAGGCAGCTGTGACTTCCAAAATATTGGTTTAGCTGATTTATTTAAGGAGCTGTGTAGCACCGTAAAAATGTGGAAATTTGCCTCCGTAGCTGCAGCTTTTCTTCTGAATTCACTAGATTAGATTCACACAGCTATAATATTTCCCTAAATATCATCGATGTTTTGGTACATGGGGCAAAATTTTAGTGCAGTCATCATTTTGGTGTGTGGTGGCTAGAAAGGTGATTCTATTACAAATTTTATCTTTCTTTAAAATTGCATAGTCATCTCAAGGAGGTTTAGGAGAATTAAGTTAAAACAAAAAAGAATACAAAGCTCAGTGGAGTAAATACGAAAAGGGGACTGGTTTTAAAACATGTAATCATGGTGAGTGAAATTCATCCAAGCATAGAGTGTCTCTCCACAAGACCATCCATACCACTTAAGCCCCACAGATCCCCTGCAGAGGGCTCTCTGTCTGCTCCAAATAGGTCAGCGTGGAGGGGAACTTTTAGAAATGTGCGACCTCCCAAGGCCCTGGAATCACTCTTATGTGGCCTGTGGCCCAGAGCCTCTTATGTAGGAAACCCAGAGAGTCAGTGGCCACTATTCTGGCACAGAGTGGACTGGAGTAGTGGGTGGAGGAGACAGTTTTGCAGCCTCAATGGCTCACCCTCAGGGTGAGCTCTGTGCAGCAGGAGGTAATTCACCCAGTATCAGACAGATAACATGATGTATTTTAACAGCACCTCCACAGCTATGTAGCATGTGTCAAGAGGGAATCTCTTTAGTTTGATTTTAGGCCTTGTATGCCAAGTTTTAACCAAGAATTACTTTTTTTCCTGGCAAGAGAGTCATTCAAGTTCCCCATCCTTTGTCTCTGTATTACTTTCCCGTGCTTTAGAGTTTCCATATTGTGGGAACTTTCCCATGTGCTAGCCCTGCAGTGCAGTTTTTTCTGGCAGCCAGAGAGGGTCAGTGGAGATGCTCACTAATGCTCTCAGCTTCCTGTGAAGCAAGTGGCAAGCAAGGGCCCCAGTCGAATCTTTCGTGTGGCGGCACATGCCCTGTCACCAGGCCAGCAGGATCAGCTAAGAGAAGGTTTTTTGCAGGCTAAATTCTCGTGTACATTTCTGTACGAAAAACTATCTATCTAAGGTTTGATGGCAGGCCCTTAATTGTCAAGTGTCACTCTTTTGCTAAAGTTAGAAATGAACACTGAAGCTGAGAGCTGACCATCGAATGACTAACTGTGCTCTGAAACCTGTGCTTCTTTTGATGTTCAAATCTCCATACTACATTCCCTAAGACATTATATTGCATTTACTAGTTACCTGGTAGATCCCCTTGGCTCAGTCTATACCCAGTGGCCTGGGGCTGCCTGCCAGCCTTTAATTTTAACCCTATTTATATAACTTGTTTGTATTATGTTTCCTTTTTGTGTGACAGGGTGCAAAAGCGTGTTTCCTCCGAGACATTCCCTTTTCTGCAATCTATTTTCCTGTTTATGCTCACAGTAAACTGATGCTTGCTGATGAAAATGGCCACGTGAGAGGGCTTAATCTCCTTACAGCTGGTGCCATTGCAGGTAACTTCTCAATATGTTTTCTAGAAATAACCTTTTTCCCCTTAATAGATAATATTTAATATTCGTTCATCAGTCCTATATGAATGGTAGTATGCCATTGTATCTGATTTAATCTAAATTTGATCACTTTTATCCTTGGTGGGAGGTAGTGTAATTTTGATGAGAGCTAATTACATTTGCATAATGTGGATAAACAGCTTAATGCAGCTCAGCGACTTGTAGCCAAATTTGATCTGTCTGTCTCAATGGGGTTTTAGTTGTTACCAGGCTCTCTGACTTGAAGGCTAATTTGAATCTTTGATGAACATATACTGAAAAGAATTAAAAAGAAAATGATTCATCTAGCTTAGGGCTCCTAAACAGCTGGGGAAGAAACTTTCAGTTCAAAGGTAAATGCCAAAATAAAGATTTGAAGGTGCCTTATTGTTCAGTAGGAGTGAAAATAACATACTCTTCATGTTTTTTTTAAAGAATTTCTAATCAAGATTTCCCTTGTAATGATAGTGGGACAAACTCACCCCACTCACATGAAGTTAGTGTTTAGAAATTACTTCTGGAGCCTTTTATTTTATTTCAAGTGAATTTTGTAATGTGGTATTACATCACCGTGGGTTTGACTCTGCTGGCTGTAGTTTCAAGCTTAACAGAGTAAAAGTCACCTCTGCTACTTGCTTCAGATTTAGAGTCTCTAGGAACACACAAAGACCAAGGGTAGAGACCACACATACATTTATAAGTACAATGTCTAGTCTGTTTGGCAAGTTTTTGTTAAAGTTACAATCAAAGTTATGATTACCTAAGCATATAGAAATTCTATACGGACCTATGCACAAGTTACTTATATAGTTATACTCACATCCTCCTAGATAGTGTTAGGGTCTGATGGGTCTCTCATGGATTGATCATCAGTAAAGGGATGGTTCCTGCTGGAGTTTCCCATGGGGAGCTCAATTTTCCTAATCTGGGCACCCTCTTTTTATAATGTGATTCTGACTATACTTCATTAATATTTATGCACATAGTGCACCCTGCGGTTAGGACATGTGTTAGAAAAATGTGACTACTGAGCATCTTGTAAGCAAAAAATTACTCTTACAGTAAATTTTTTGCAGTATCACCCATTGGTACATTTTTACTGGTCATCTTTGGCATAGGGTCATTCTTTAGTCGCTTACTTTTGTCAAGCATTTCTTAAGCCTCTGGCCTAGTATGGCTAAGCTAAAATCTTAGGCCTCAGCCTGTAGGCCTTGCATTACAACCCGACTTACTTAAATATCTAATACATAATTATCCCTTCTAACTACTGATCAATCTTATATTTCTATAATCCTATAATTTAACTCTATTTAGCATACAGTGATTATATGTAACATAACATGTTAGTAAATCATAACATTACATAACATAACATATACAATAAACTAAAATCGTTGGCTACACTTGGAATGAACAAAATGTGTAACTGGTCTTTTGGTAATAATGGCCTTTTATCTCAGTCAGTAGTATAATAAAATTAGGCCCAAATGTGATGGGGGTGAGTAGGCTAAAAATGCACTGCTAGACAAATTAATGGTGGACATACTGGGCCAAATTCCCTTTTGCACCCAGTATCTGCTGTGTGTAACACAAGTGAGGTAGAATGCAGAGCAGGTGTTTGCAGTTCCTTGATTCTGGGCCCATTTGGTGCTGGCCTATGTGTAGTTCATTAGACCAACCTTAGAGCTGTCCAGGGATCACTAGAGCTCTGTGTGCTCCAGCCTGCCACCTAAACTGGAGTTGGCGTAAGACCTGGTTATGCCTGCTCTTTCCCAACTGGGTATGCCCCCATGGCTGTGGGTTATCCAGCAGGGGAGATGTGACAATTTTCTGGGCCCTTTTGCTCTCGAATGGCACAAAGGGCCCAGAAATGGAAAGAAAATCTGTTCCATTGTATTCATAGAACTACTGAAAAATACACTGTGAGGTCTAGTATCCTATAATAAGACTTGCCATTTGTGTTTTTTAACCACATCTTAATTCATTAATGTTTATCGGGTACTCGGATATTAATGCAATGAGCTCAATAGAAATGGCTATAAATCTTGTTTGAGATATAAAATTTAGCCTATAAGAATCCTTCTTTCTGAGTTGCAAATTCACTTTACTGTTTAACGGGAATGCATCAGATAAGCATAACTGAGAAGAACATTGTGTGTACACATGTGGCTTCAAAGAAAGTTTGTAGGGTTGTAATAGTGCATAGTTAGCTTTAGCAAATAGACTGGCTTTGCTGCTCCTGTCCAATATAAAACCTACTGACTTGATCAGCAGGATGTTTGGGAAGGTTTACTGTAACTTTGTTAAATTTCTGACCTGTCAACTTGATAAATCTCCCTTAAATGCTATGTAGACAACTGTTATGCTGGTTTTTTTAATTGTATTGAAATCAATAGTAACAATTCAACCAAGGCTGAAAGTGAACATTCAAGTTCCAAGCTGGAAGGGAATTCTTGTTTTTGGTTAAGTGATTGAAATGAGTCAGTATGCATTATATTAAAAATTAGAGTTGGATTTTTACATCTAAATTTTATAAATATTCTAACAGCATCCATAATTGTGCCTTCAGGAGAATACTTTACCGGCACGGTTTCCCTTTCATTTGAATAAGAAACCGGTGGTGCTTGGGGTGGGGTACTGTTGCTGTACCATCACTCATGGCTGTTACCATACTGTGTGCTAAAAATGCCTTTATTGTCAACCTTTCTTTATAGTTTACTTTTTAAATAGACTTGTGTTCTGCTAATGAACTGGCCAAAGAGCGCCACAGAAATCTCACTGTAGAATAGATGGCCTCTAAATGATCACTTTGCATATTTACACCTTTAAACAAATGGATCTGTGAAGGATTAGAATGTTAGTACTTGAGAGGTTTGCAGAGCAGTTAATCAGCTATACTGTTACAAAGTACTTGGTACATACAATAGGTGAGTAGAACGATTAATATTCACAAAGCACAGTAAGGCTGACAGAGCTCCTAGAATCAGCTGAGAGCACCACTAATTTGTGTCAGGAATATTTAATCCCTTATATTGAGAGAGAGAGAGAGAGAGTTTTAACTATTTATACTTGGAAATATTTGCTTCGCTCTTTAAACAAGGAAAAATAAAAGGTATTTGAAATGACGGATAAAACTCAAAGGGGAGCTCTGGAGAGAATTGTTCTGTTAATATCGTTGCATAATTTTTGCAGTTCTCTTGGCTGTATTTTCATAGTATTTTTCTTGAGCATCTGTCATAAAATTAGCTTTGTGATTTAGAAGAACCATTTAGAAGGATTGTGCTATGCTAGCTGCAGGAAAAGTCTATTTGGAATACTCTACGTTAGTACCAGGTGTGTGTGGGTTTACATTTTTAATAAGCTTTGATTTCACAAAAAGATTAATGTTTGCAGGTATGTTCTTTGACATTAGAAATATTTCTATCTTTTACAAGATACTTTGTGTAAATTAAATGCTGTTTTCTTCTAAAAGGTGTGCCTGCTGCTTCCTTGGTTACCCCTGCTGATGTCATCAAGACAAGACTGCAAGTGGCAGCTCGCGCTGGTCAGACAACATACAGTGGAGTTATTGACTGTTTTAGAAAGATACTTAGAGAAGAAGGCCCTTCGGCTTTTTGGAAGGGAGCTATAGGTAGGGAATTTTCTTTATATTTAAAGTCAGACCACATTTTTTCTATGTTATTTTACTCAGGATTAACCCCAGCAGTAAAGTTTGCAGGATTGGGTCCTGGTATTGTAGTGCACGGGTTCATTTGAAATTCTCAGACCATCTTTCTTGATCTAACGTTGCTGTATTACAGTATTATTTGTAATATTCAACAGCTCGAGTGTTCAGATCTTCACCTCAGTTTGGTGTTACGTTAGTGACCTATGAACTTCTGCAGCGATGGTTCTATGTTGATTTTGGAGGAATGTAAGTGCAAACATTTGCTCACTAACATGCAAACTGGGTCTGCCAAGTTAGAATTCAGACAGAGCCTTCAGAGAACTAAGTGGAAAGAATATGTTGAAACAGATGTAGTTAAACTTAATGATATTGATTAACTATAAATCAGAGTGCCAGAATTTTGTTTTAATTGTACCCTGCACGCACACACACACCCCCCACCACCACTTATATTACTAGTAACATCTTTGGGTATTAAAATTGAAAGAGCTTAAACAAATCAAATTGACTTGATTTGTATACTATTTCACTGTCTAAACAACATGAAGTATGTCAGTTTCACTTTTTTTAATGCACTGCACAAAACTGCTGTATTTGGGTTTCCTACACTGCAAGATGATAATTAAATCCCTCTCAAACTGTTTTTTTTTTAATGATTTTAATGAATTTTTTTTATTAAAAGATTTCTATTTTAAAATATCCAGAAACTAAATTTTAGCCGAAACTACTTGATAGTGGCCTTTAAAGCAAGCTTCCTTTATTTTAAAAACTAATCAGAATAATTAACTCCTAACTATGATGATTTATATGTTGTAGACAGATGATCATTTTTAGTATTGGCTTACTATAGATTCTGCTCTGTTACTCTGGTGCAGGAGAAACATTTTAAATAAGCAACCTTTTCTTTTTTTCTTCTCAAACAGCAAACCCGCTGGATCAGAACCTACCCCAAAATCTCGAATCTCAGACCTTCCTCCTGTTAATCCTGACCACATAGGTGGATACAGACTTGCTACAGCTACATTTGCTGGCATAGAAAACAAGTTTGGGCTTTATCTTCCAAAATTTCGATCTCCTGATGTTGTTTCAGTTCTACCAAAAGTAGCAGCTGAATCCTGAGATGACCTTTCAGCCTAGTATAATGACGCCATGAAAAAAAAAAGTTCGAGAGCAGTACTGTATCTATCCAGTCAGCTGCATGTTGCTCTTGCTGAACTGAGAATTCAAGTCAAATCACTCCTTTCTATATGATATACAATATGCATTTATTTGTTTCTAAATTAATCATTTGCACACAAGAAACGGATTGAAGCTTTAGTTCTGCATTGATTTCTTTTTCCTAACCAGTGGCATGAACCAGTAACCTTGACTTGGCTTTGCACAGCTTGCACTTAATGTTACTGTACATATTGTACATCTTTGTACAGAGACATCACGGCATCTATACACTATTACATTTCTATAATGGGTATGTGGTTCTAAGCAGTTTGAAATGTACAGAATGTTTTGAAGGTGTTTTTATTAAGAATCATGTGACAATAAAATATATTTAAAGTCATTTCATTTTCTTATATTTGTGTAATTTATAAAAATAAACCATCAGATATTTGGAGTATTTAGTCATAGATTTTTAAGGCCAGAAAAGGACCATTATTGTGTAGCGTGACTTGTCTTAGGGAATAAATCAAGGTATTAGCTAATAAAGGCAAAAGCATAAAGATGCAGTGCTGATAGGAAGTTACACACAGGAACTGTGGGTGTGTATGTGGGGAGGAGTGCTTGGAAACTGCAGGAATTACCTAGAAACTCATGGTAATGCTAACTAGTAACTTTTTGGTAATTCTGAATTCCAGCATATCACATTTAAATTTAGTGAGATTGTATTTACCAGTTATAAGTGGATTTTCTTATGAGCATTCTGAATAAATTTATCCTGTAAATGTACATATCTGAATAGCAAGTAAAATAAGTCCAGGGTTTAGTTTTAGCATATTCGGATGAAATTATTGCCAGGATATGCACTGCTAGTTTGCCAGCAAGTCCCCAAAGTGTCTTATTTGTAATTAAGTAATAAAAGGCCTTGGCCTAACTCATCTTTGATGTAACTATTGTGTTCAGTGGAATCGCCTAGAGATAAATTTGGCTCCTTGTGTAGTCTAGGAAATCTTATCACCCAGAGGTTGGATTGGTGAATATTCATATCTCCTGAATTCTGATGTAATCTCTTTTTGTTTAAAAGACACAGCTTCCATTTTATTATGATTGTGCTTTCACTAGCAGTACAAAGTTTGTATTAATGTGCAGCATGGGGAAATCCTATCCCTGCTGCCAGGAGGTTAACATCTGATCTGCAGCACTGTGTGAATGTGTGTAAACATCTCGGGGTACAGCCTTGCAGACTTACAAAGCTGCTCTATATTCTGCACAGGAGGTTCCTGTAGCTTTAGAAGAATGACTTCTGACAGCTCTGGGAGCTGTAAGCCCTCCTGGCTTTGTGGGCTTGAGGTATATAAGAATTAATCCACTTTGAAATACTTGCTCAGGGAGGAGCTAAGTTCCTTCTTGGTAGGAGGAACACAAGATGGGGAAAGCTAGTTGTTTTGCAAAATCTCTAAATTCTAGAAAAAATAAAATGAAGGTACCTAGTTGAGTTCCAAAGAAGGGGTGCTGTACTCTGAGAAGATTTCCAGGTATTTTGAAGAAAAAATTATGTAGAACTTTTTGCCTCAAGTTTGCTAAATTAAAATTAAAATTTGCTAAATTAAAAGCCCTTTTTGACTGGTGGGTAATTTGATTTTGGAACAATGCAAATGCAAAATTCCAGCCTGACTCACAAGAAAAACCAGGAGTCCCTGCTCATAGTTCTAATCTATCACCCTACTGTCATGGGATAGCTGGTCCCTGTAAGCAGAGCAGGACCAGTGCCCCTGTATCAGAGCAGGTGGGCCCAGTTGAGCCAATTAAAGGAGGCAGGGCTACACCTGGGGCTGTAACAGCCTGTCAGAGGAGTAATGATTGGGACAGGCTGTACCTGGCACCACAGGAGGGTGGAGCTAACTCCTATGGTGGAGCCGGCTGAATGAGGACTGGCTGAAGCTGGGAAGCTGCAAGAAGCAGAATTACCAGAGACTTCTGGGAGGAGAGATTGGATAAAGGGTGAGCAGAAGGACTATTTTCTGTTTGTTTGGCTTATGTTTGGACAATAAACCTATTTAAAGGAGACTAGGTCTGACAGTGTGTGCTTGGTAAACTGGGGAGAAGCCCTGCCACCTTGTCTACAAACTGACTTGGGTGGGGACTGCTAAATTAATGCCAAGTTAATGGCTTACTTCCATGTTCTGGGGTTAAGAACTGCAGTAAAATACCAAATGACAGGTAAAATGGCTCCTGACCTCAATCCAGTTGCCACTTAATCTCAGGCAGCTATTTTAATTGAAATAGGTGACAGTGAAAGGTTTGCAATTCCTTAGGAAACTGTTAAGGAAATGTAATACAGAGAAGAGAGAGCTGTTGATTCCAGAAGACAGGCATTGGCCAGGTTTTTATAAGCAGGGTAGAAAACTACATATCCTACAACTTCAGTTTCAGACACTATAGTTTCTGGGCCATGGTTGGGTTAAATAGCCTCCTGGATTTTTTTTTTTTTTTAAAGACAACTAGAATTGCCTTGACTTTATTCCAGTTAAATATTTTAGTTCACCTGACAACAGGTGAAGGCCAAGGTTTTAGAGAGCATTTAAGGAAGAAGGAGCTTTTTAAAAAAAATGAATAGGAATGCTCAGCCATTCCTGTCTCTGCCAAATAAACACTTGCAAATCTTCCCTGTGTTTTAGTCACTGTCCAAAAGATGGTAACTTTTGTAGCTGTAGAACTACAATCAGCCCTTAACTTTTGAGCAAAACTTTCCTTGACTTCAACAGGAATTGAGTGCATGTAATCAAGGCTATTATGGGACACCCAGTTCCCAGTCCTTGGTCAGAGAATGTATCTGTTTACATAGTTTGCCTAGGCATAGGCTTCTTAGGCAGCTCACACTTCTGTATCTTCAAATTTTGTTCTGCTCTATGACAAGTATATGCTTCCTTGAGGGGTAGAAAAATGCTTGGTACCCACTGGCATTTAATCTTTGTCACAGCTTGTTGACTGACTTGAGTTCCGAAATAGTGATTGGACAGTGAGGCTCCTGGGATGATCATTTACAATATCTAGCATCCTGCGACTGGCATGCTGGTTCCTCCATAACTGCTGACATGGGATTGTCTAAAGAAATCCCATCCACCCTATCCTCCTTTTCATTCCCTAAATGTTTGGGGGGATGGGGTTGTCAATGCAAATATGGTTTGGGAGGAAAAATAAAAATGGTTATAAATTGCTTGAAGCTAGATTCCATTTTCTAATAAGTTTCCCTAAATGATACCTGACCTGTGGATCAGGATCCATGCTGAAGCCTACCAAGACTCGTATTCATACCTAGTTCTTGTCAGGAGTCCTCTGGAACAGAACTTGTTTATTGTGTTTTTGAACATTTTAATCTAGAATTAGAAGAAATTGTTTTGGAGAGGGAGGGGGAAAATAGCTCTAAAATGTATTTAAATTCCAGCAAAGCGGTGCTCTGGTCACTAAAAATTCCCATGCCTGGAGGATGGACACCATCACATGACGTGCCTGTTCTTTATGCAGTCCCTGGGTGTCTCAACTGAACAGAAAGCTACTATAGTAAGGCTGGTGAAAATATACAGGGCAAATGTCAAATTGAACAGCATGATTTTGGATTGAAAATAGAGGGGGTACTTTGACAAGGCAAAGCTGATGGAAGCCTGAAGTTATTTCACTTTCAAATCTATTGAGCGAAGATAACCTCCTGAAGACACAATTCTGATTGCAGTAGCGACTCTCCGTATGAGCTTTGCTCATAATAGAATGAGGGTTTTTCTAATACCAAGAATTGGTAAGAGAACTTCTGTTTATAGCATAGATTAAATAGCAACATCAACCCATTTCTGATTTTGACGTATGTGAAATGGTTCTCCTGGCAAAGAAGTAGGATTGTAGAAGAGATTAAGAACAAATGGCACTAAATAAACTTTGAATGCTCTCTGGTACTAATGCACAGAAGGTGATTTTCACCCATATAGTGGAGCTAGTTAAAGCATTTTCAGCTAAATGGTTTGTGTGTGTGTGTTTGGTGTGGGGTTTTTTTTTTTTTTCGTCAACACGTGAAGCCAAAATGTTTTGCACTGTGTGGAACAAAAAGAAATGTCAAAACTTCACAAGTTGTTGTGAAACAACTGTCATTCTCCAGCCAGCTCCACTGTTTAGCATAGGGCTCTGCAAAGCTACTGTGAAGGCGGCACTCTCCCTATACATGCCCATTTTCAGGCACTTGAAACTTGCTGGGGGGGGAAAAAACCTTAGGGATATAATGTTTCCCCTTGTTCTCGGCCCAAAGGGTATTTTTTGTTTTGTGAAGCACTGGGCAGCTGTTGAGGTTTTCAGAGTATTTGTGCAGGTGGTTAAGTCTGATGTTTTTTCCACTTGGGTAACTCATCTGGATTCATTTTAAAACTTCAATCTCCCACTGGATTAAGTCGTCCCTTCAGACAAGTGCCACTGAAGTGTTTTGAAGTGATTTGGATCAGAAATTAAGTTGTTTAAAAATCATGGCATATTTGCAGTCTGGTCCCAGCTCTCCCCACAACCACAGCACAAATGGACTTAATGCAGAGGTCTCCCCGTGACCAGAGTGCCAGCGGAGACACTTTGATTGCTGCTGCAGCCCATGGACTGAAATAGCCTCTATGATATAGACCCCTCCAGCCCAATGTGGCAGAGTTAGCTAGTGGAGCTGCATAATTGAGGATCCACTGGTTATGGCCCTGCCCTCCCTTTAAAACATCCTTTTGATGCTACCACTGATGTATGGAACAGGTTTGTGGTGGGGGAGGGGAGAGATTCCCATCCTGGGCCATCTGAGCCCATTCCCCTGCATAGTGGATGGCTGAGCTTTGCTGCTTTTGGAGTTCTACATGTCTGTATGAGCACCTGTGATTTTTCTGCCAAATATTTTGAATGTAGAAGTGCTGCATTCCAGCTCTGTGCATGTCTAATGCACACTGAAATAAACCAGTGCTTTTAGTGCTGTGATTACGTCTCATTACATAGACACAAAGACATGTAATTAGCACATCCAATACTGCATGGCATTTATTTCCATAAAAAATATAGTGCAGTAAGCTGCAGCTATCCTGTGCATGTACCTGGAGCGCCACCCATCTGAAATGCACAATCAGACAAACACTTGAGATTTGTGTTCTTTAAACCTACGTAATGCTGAGGTTGGTTCCTGTGTTGGATTTTCTATTGTTTTTGTTAAATCCTCAGTCTCAAGTTTGTTTTTGTTTTAAAGTGTGGTTTATATGCTGAAGCTGAAACAAGGAGGTGTAAATTATCTTCCCATGCACCTGGAGGCAGAAGCAATGTCACTGCCTGCCCTAAGTAGCTTTAAATTCTGACTGGTGCTGAGTAGGGACTGGGCTGTGGGAGGCAGCCGAGAGGATGTGCCGAATCAGTGCATTTATCAGCTGCCATGTCCCCACACACCTTGCCCAGCCTTGCCCATTCATGGGACTGTGCTGGGCCTCTTCTTTTGCTATGTGGTTAAAACTGCTCTCTGCTACTGTAAGTGTCCACTGTGCAGAGGACTTTCCACTGTCAGGGCTCTGCAGCAAGGTCGATGCCGATGCCACTGGAAGCTACTGAATTTAGCCTACTTTTTCCTAGGGTTTCCAGTGCTGGAGAGTTACTAATATTTAATCTTGTTTGAAGTATTGCCAGATTGTTTGAAATAGGATAAGCTACTCCGGAAAGGCGACTTGCTCTCAAAATGAAAGCCATGCTTTCATCCACTTTAGGAATGAGCACAGATTTCTTACTTCACTCTCAAACAACCTGGATTCAAGTTTCTTTAGGAAAAGGGCACCCACTCTGAACATGAGCATTTTTGCTGCAAGATGCACTATTAAATTTTTTTTTCCTATTCAGGCTGCTTTGGAAGCTGCCAAGATCAGTGGTTGATATAATCAAATATAGTGTCCCATCCCTTACCATGGCCAGTGTCTGATAGTGATCATACATCTACTTTTGACATACTAAATTCTTGAGAAAAGGTCTTCCTAACTTCACTATGCCATACTGGAGTATGCTCTGAAGCATAAGAAATAAAAAGCTGTTGCATGTTAATGTAGTAAGTGTAATTGCACCTGCTAAGTCTTTTGTGTGCACAATGCTTCCAAGCATTTGCTACTAAGAGATTGCCTCAATACCTTGCAATAGGGAGTTCCACAGGGTGTCTGCTGCCCAGAAAGGTATTTCCTTTTATCAGTTTGATCTTTATTGCCTTCCTTTGCACTATAGGAAGTGATAAACTGAACTAAGATTAACCTCTTTTATACCATTCAGAATGCTGTATTCCTCTTCCTCTTCTCTTTCCAAATTACTAAAAAACATTTTGAGATTAAAAGCACTAAGATTAAATAGTCCCATTCCTCTTAATTCCCCCTCGATCTAGACTCCGGCAGCACAGATTCATTTTTGTGTCCTCTTCAGGATGATTTCTGGTTTTGATAGTTTTTAAGATGATGACCAATCCTGAGTCCCTGAATGCTACAGTATAGCTTTAAAGAGCTGCCTTCTTTTCCAGTTGTCTACTCTGAATTTCAACTGTCATGTTGCCCGATTACTAGAGCTGGTGAAAATTTTTTGAACGTTTCTATTTGATGGAAAAAAGGGGGGTGATTTCACATAGCTTGACAGTTGGTCACATTTTGAGTTTTGAAATTTTTCAACAGACCTGTTTAACGACAATTATTCCCATTTTTGAATCCGCTCTACCACTTACTCAGTTTCATTAGGTTTTTTGGGGTTGCTCACAATCCTGTCTAATTTTCATGCTTCCCAATCCTGAAAGAGATCTGTAGGTCTCATGAGATAGGAAGCAAAATTCTTCTTCAGAGCGTAAGGGGAGCTCTGGCCATAGGTCAGGATTTGTCACTGGTGACCACCACCTCTCTCATGGTTACATTTAGTGTGATAACACATTAATCTTATACATTTCCCACCATGATTTTGGCAGGTATTCTAGCAGATGCAGTGTAACAGCAGAAATGAGCATTATTTCAGGCTCTTTTTGACTTATGTCTCTGGAGATCCCAGTGATGGTTCTTGTAAGTACCCCGCCCCTATATTATTTATTTCTATATATATATATATATATATATATATATATATATATATATAAAAAAAATAAAGCAACAACAACTTATTGTAAGGTCCTTCAATCTGCCTCCAGAAGGGAGCATCACCATTTTGGTCTCTTAGTGAGAAAGGCATTATCCTTCCAGAGATTAGCAGGTTCTCTTCAACAGCAAGAATAATCATGGGACTGCATATAAGGTTGGGTTGCCAAGGTTTCAATCTTGGGCTCAGGTGATTTAGCCTAAGAATTTAGAAACAAGCAGGTCCTACCTTGCTTACCAATTTATTTAGGTTGGCTGACATGGAAAAGGTTGGAGTTTAGGGCTATCCTTTGGAAAGTACTCAAGCTAAACTCTCTGAGACTGAGGCTAACAAGCCTTAGGCTACGTCTACACTACCCGCCTGAATCGACGGGTAGAAATCGATCTCTCGGGGATCGAATTATCGCATCTCGTCGGGACGCGACATTCGATCCCCGAATCGACGCTTGTACTCCACCAGCGGAGGTAGGAGTAAGCGCCGTCGATGGGGGAGCCACGGAGGTCGATTTGCCGCCGTCCTCACAGCGGGGTAAGTCGGCTCCGATACGTCGAATTCAGCTACACTATTCGCGTAGCTGAATTTGCGTATCTTAAATCAGCTAATTTAGGATGCATCACTTGTATGTATAGTTGACTGTTTTCCAGTGTGCATTACTTTGTATTTATCAACCTTCAATTTCATCTGCCATTTTGTTGCCCAGTCACCCAGTTTTGTGAGATCCCTTTGTAACTCTGCAGTCAGCTTTGGACTTAACTGTCTTGAGTAATTTTGTAACCTTTTTCCAGGTAATTTATGAATACGTTGAACAGCACAGATGCCTGCAGACACCACTATTTACCTCTCTCCATTCTGAAAAATGACCATTTATTCCTACCCTTTGTTTCCTGATCTGTTAGAGAACTTTCCCTCTTATCCCATGACTGCTTACATTGCCTAAGAGCCTTTAGTGAGGGACCATATCAAAGGTTTTCTGAAAGGCCAATTGCACTGTATCTGCTGGATCATCCTGGTCCACATGTTTGTGAACCCCCCTCAAAGAATACTAAAGATTGGTGAGGCATGATTTTCCTTTACAAAAGCAGTGTTGTCTTCCCCAACAAATCATATTCTTCTAGACCTCTGATCTTTGTTTTTGACTATAGTTTCAACCAATTTGCTTGGTACTGACATTAGGCTTTCTGGCCTGTAATTGCCAGGATTGCCTCGGGGGCCCTTTTTAAAAATTGGCATCACATTGGCTATCCTTTAGTTATCTGGTACAGAATCTGATTTAAGTGATAGGTAACATGAAAATTTCAGAATTAACTGAGGTATGAGTTCCTTCAGAACTCTTGGGTGAATACCATCTGGTCCTGGTGACTTATTACTGTTTAATTTATCAATTTGTTTCAAACCTTCTCTGACACCTCTATCTGGGAGAGTTCCTCAGATTTGTCACCTAAAAAGAATGGCTCAGGTGTGTGAATCTAACTCACATCCTCTGCAGTGAACACCAGTGCAAAGAATTCATTTAGCTTCCCCACTGTCCTTTTCTTCCTTGAGTGCTCCTTTAGCATGTTGATCATCCAGTGGCCCTATTATATCAATATCCTCATTTAACACCAAGCACCCATGTTCACCCATCTTAGTATTTAGACTTGTAGCATTTGTATACATGCACTTATAAAATGTCACTTTACTTGTCTGCCTTCATATGATGTAACTGAGTGGGATTCTTTTTCATTTGACTATTTCTCTTAGGTTCCTACCTCTACTTTATCAACTTCTATTCTCTCCTCTTTATTAGGATCCCCATTAATAGATCCTCCCCTGCACCAGTCAGCTTTCCTCCAGCCCTTAGTTTAAAAACTCCTCTACAAATCTTTTTAATTTTACATGCTAGCAATCGGATTCCATTTTTGTTTAGGTGGAGCTCAACCTTCTGTAAAGGCTCCTCCTTTCCCAAATGGTTCCCCAGTTCCTACTAAACCTAAATCCCTCCTCCAAACGCTATAGTTTCATCCATGCAGTGAGGCCCTGCAGTTCTGCCTGTCTAACTGGGCCCGCACATAGAACTGGAAGCATTTCAGAGATACCATGGAGGTCCTAGACTTTAATCTCTTATCTGGCTGCCTGAATTTGACCTCCAGGACATTTCTCCTGCCTTTGCCTAGGTCATTGTAACATGAACACCAGCTCCTCCCCACCACCGCATGTAAGTCTGCCTAGATGTCTCAAGAGGTCTGCCACCTTTGCACATAGCAGGCAATTCACAATGCAGTTCTCCTGGATAACACAAACCCAGCTATCTATATTTCTAATGATTGAATCCTACATTGCTATTACCTGTCTCTTCCTAATAACCAGGATTCCCTTCCCTGGAGAGGTATCCTCAGTATGAAAGGATACCATGACTGATCTCTGGAAGGAGGGTCCCAACTATGGGATTGTTTCTCTCCTCTTAAGACTTTCATCCTCCTCAACAACACCAAGGCTGTCAGATGTGGAGTGGGATTGTTCTACTATATCCCAGAAAGTCTCATTTATGTATCTTTCTGTCTCTTAGCTCCTCCAGTTCAGCCACTCTAGTCTCAAGAGCCTGTACTCAGTCTGTGAGGGCCATGAGCACCTGATAGGCCACCTGCCTACACGGCAGTTAATCATACATGCTGCATTCAGTGCAATAAACTGGTAGCCTCTACTCTGCTGCTGGACTTCTGCCTGCATTCTTTTTTCTCCTGCAGATATTTAGAGAATGGTAGGGAATACCCTCTGCACCTACATTTTTGAAATAGCTCTGGGCTACTACCTTATGTAGTCAGAAGGAGTACATCTCCATTGCTCTTGAAATGTAAAGAGCCCTTCCCTTACATGCATGATGGATAAGTAGGACTTCTCCCCGCATGAGTAGGATTGGCCTTGGGCCAGATTGTGGTCCTCAGGCTCACAGCACTTAAGAGTTGCTTCTGCCATAATTGTAAAAAGAGGGAAAATAATGGAAATAGGACTCAGGACTCAGAGTAGAACAGACTTTTTTTTCCTGGAAGCACTGACCTAGCGTTTCCAGTGTCAGCTGGAAGTTAGAGAGCCTATCTTTGTCACTTGCCAAACAAATGCGCCCAAGTTGGGGGGGAGGGGAATAGAGACACAAGCTGAGTTCCCTTCCCCTCCAAGATGGGTCTGGCGCAGCATTAGGGGAGCACTATTCTAAGCAGATAGGCTTGGAGTCCTGCACAGCATCATTCAGCTACACAGAAGCTATCTCGCAGAGTGGAAAACCTCTGAGAAACAAATGTTCTTAATGGAGGAGTCAGGCACTCTCCTTGATGTTCAATTAGGGCCTTTTCTGTACAGAGTTAAGAGGGCATAGAATTCATAAATGTTTTTAAAAGCACTGGCCATACTCTCACAGGAGCTATGAAGGAGTGATGTTGGTCTTGATAGACAAAAGGCTTTATTGGAGCAGACATATTAATCAGAGTCTTGGTTCAAGAATGGAGAGGCACTGTCTTCTCTACACAAACAGCAACGTATCTTTCTTGCTGCCACAGCAAGGGAGGGGACAGAGTGGAGTAACAGAGAGGAAAAATAATTTAAAAGCAGATTGGTGATACTACTGGCAAATCCTTGAGAGAGAAGCACCTATGATAATATGGAGAGCCTTTGTAGGCAGTCCTAGTTTGAAAAGTTGGGGTCAAATGGTCTCTGAAAGTAGGGTAGCAAAGAAGGTTCTGGCACCTTAAAGCTGACCTGGGCTAAGTCCTCTAGGGATTAGTCAGAAATACTTAAGGTAACATTTGTGGGGGAAACAGACTGAGCTGGGGCAAACAAGAGCTTAAGAGATATTTTTCTTGTGACAAGCCGGCTTAAAAAAAAAATAATTGAGTGGGATGGGGCAGGGGATAGGTCAAGCTAGGTCCACATCGCTACAAAAGCCCTTTTACTGCCTCACATGAACTTGGCACAAATGGAACGTGTTGCTCTTTGCTTTTTCTAGTTGCTTGGCAATTTTATCACCTATAGCATAGGTGAGATTTTTCTAATTAATTTCATCTACGCTATTAGTCATTTTTTCATCTTGCAGATTACAATAGGCTTTTCAACAGTCTCCAGAAGTCCTGGTACTAATCCTGGAAATCTCTAGCCAAAACACTAAATAAGGACTCATTTCTACATTCTTTGAACATATTAAGTCACACAGTGTTTTAATACCATATACTTCTACGTAGGGGCTGTGGCAACAAGGACACCAGCACCTGGCTCTTACAGTATGATGGGGATAGCAATCTTCTAGGATAGGAGTTGGTTACCTCGTGGTTCTTTGTCTTGGGAGGAACAGGAAAGAATGTTACACTGATTTATTTGAATGTAAAGAAGTGGTTCCTAATGATTTTGTACATCTGAGCAAAGATGTTACTACTAAAGAAGGATGAGAGACTGGGGGGCTGGGCTGGTGATAAAAGCTTGTGTAACCTTTATTTATAAAGAAATCTCATCTTTAATGAACTTTAACAAAGACCTAGTACTAAATATATATTCTACAAAGTCAGGTTCAGTGACCAAATAAAGTTTATTACAGACTAATTATTTTATTCGTATACATAACCTACTACCCTAGTCTTGCTTATTTATTAAAAAAGAGCAAGTCAGAAACAAGATGAAGGTTTACTTTGAACAGATGCATGCACTTCCGTGGGCAGTTCTAATATCCTAATATTAACAAACCTTCAGAGATTAACTACCTAATGAAAATTAGCCAGTGTAATATAGGAAGTTCTGATTGAGAAATGGAACTTGTGTTTATCCTTCAGAAATAGTTACATACTGTTAGTTGAAAAATTCAATAGCATTACAGCTAATATACATCTAGGCTAGTGTTTCAGCAAAACATGTTTCTTGCAAAGTCAGGGCAGCTGTATTAAAAAATTAAACAATAATGTGCTTGTAATTATGTATAAAAAAGTGACATTGCAAGACTTAATTTTCAGTGATTTTATACATTTTCAAAATCCACAGTTTATTCCACGTATTTCTCCTCAGGTTATCAGTTAGACTGAAACATGCTATTACTCTGAAAACTTACATAAGTCATTCCCAAATCCACTACTAGAACCCATTTTGAAAGATTTAGGCAGGTATGCGGGTTGCAGCTTCCTCCTCTGCATCAGCTCTGTTTGCATTAATTTCCGCTAGCGTTCGACCAAAACGTGTCCATTCATCATTGCGGGGAACAGCAATTTGCTATAGAGAAATAGAATATTATTTACACCCATTGATAAGTACATAGCGAATGTAATTTAGCTCATTTTAACACCTTGTCTAAACACCACATTTATGAATTGTTGATAAAACAGCTTACCTTATTCATTAAAAGTTTTCAAATAGTCTGACCAGCAAATACAGCTGGTATGCATTGTTCAACAAAGGGTGGTAACTAGGGCTATGTCTACACTACACAGCTTTTAGTGGCATGGCTGTGCTGCTACAGCCGTGCCGCTAAAAGGCGCACAGGGTAGCTGCTGTTTGTCAGCAGCAGAGAGCTCTCCTGCCGACAAAAAACTTCCACCCCCCACCAGCGGCTTTGTCGGCAGGAGAGTGCTCCTGCTGACAAAGCACTGTTCACACCAGCGCTTTTCATTATTTTGTCATTCGGGGGTGAGTTGTTTTTTTGGTTTTTTTTATTTTTATTAAACACCCCTAAACGACAAAAGTTTTTCCAACGAAGTGCAGTGTATACAAAGCCTTAGTAAACTTTAAAAAAAAAAAAAAAAAAAAATTCAGTGCTTGATAAGGGTGCTGTCAGATTTCTAGCATTGAAGTCCTGTGTTTAAGCACAGAACAAATATGGCAGTGGTAGTAATAAGTCTGGCCCATGTACCTCAGTCTGGAGAGACCACCTCCACAGGTGAGAGCAGTTCTTTATCCTTGTCCAACAATCCTTGAAATATATATACCAATGGTAATTGTTTTAGAGAGATCAATTCCTACCGGGCAGGTGTTAAAGTGAGACTACTTCTCACTTTAAGTTCAAATGGCCATTGGATGGTACATTTTGTTCACAACCAACCTGGCATGCATTCAGAGTAGTGATAAAGGAGGTAAAATCTTGTCCACACCCACTACTAATCTCCTCTGCATGCAGTTTCTACTGCAGTATAAATTACACAGAACTCGTAAATTGTTAGATCTCTTTATTGCAGCTGCTTTTTCTTTAAAATGCTAAAATATTGTATGAAGTTGAACTGAGATTGAAACATTTAAAAACTATAATTAATCCTGAAAGCAAGAAAGGCCTAGAACCTTTATCTTGAATTACCATTTATTCCTGGCAAAAATGTTTTGAAGGAAAGTTGAAAGTCAAAAAGGTAAGTGACAGAGTAAATTCAGAAAGGTGCTTTAAATCCATGTAACCCACAAAGTAGCAAACACAAGTTACATACCTCTCCCACGTCATATATAACTATTTGTCCTTCTGAATCACCTACAGCAATCTCTCGCCCAGAATGTGTCCATCTCACACGATTAAGAGCAGGATTACCCTCCACAGTAATGCTTGCAGTTGGCACCTATATCCATTTAAAACACAGTTAAAACTAGCAGGATTTCTATAGATGTAATTATTCTCTCTGCCCAGGCCACTCCGTTATTAAAAAAAAAAAAAAAAAAAAAATCACACAAGTGTATTCTAGCCAACTGTTCCCCCTAGGGAAAAAGGAGATTTTTAAAAGGTTAAACAAATCTTCAGCATTGACCTGACAAGTATTTTCCCCAATGGTCCAGTACATAGGGAAGGGGAATTGGGAGAGATGGGAGTTTACAAGTCTTACCCCAGTTACTCTTCCTCTACTCCTCTTTCCTCCCAAAAGAAACCTCAGTTCTTAAAAAAAAATCTTGAGTTTGTAGCATTCATGAGAGAGCCTATTTTAAGCAATCCTCATTTAGAGAGATAAAAATTGCTTCATAATATTAATACAAACAGTCCCTATATCACTAGGACCATCTTGGGTGTAAATATACTATACAGGACAATGGGTATGGAGTCAAAATTTACACAAAAAAAAATAAAAAAAAATCTTAGGACAAGTACCCCCCCTAATTCTTCTCAAAACATAACAGCAATCAATTTCATTGCTACTTGGAAGACCTGCATTTAGGAATGACCTCAATAGCCTCCGCTAGTACAGCGAGGATCAGGTGCGTTTTGAGGCACAAAGCCCTTTGGTATTAAAGGCTCTATGTAAATGTAATATAAGCAAATATACTTGGGCTTTGGGATAGGTACTGACCAGGGGCGGCTCTATGGTTTTTGCCGCCCCCAAGCACGGCAGTCAGGTGGCTTTCGGCGGCACGCCTGCGGGCAGTCCGCTGGCCACGCGGATTCGGTGGCATGCCTGCAGGAATTTCGACGGTGCCGCACCGTCAGCATCCCCACCACCGAATTACCACCGAAGCCGTGGGACTGGTGGACCTCCCACAGGCATGCCGCGGGACCGGCAGACCTCACAGCAACTGGCAGGCCGCCCCCCCGCGGCTTGCTGCCCCAGGCACACGCTTGCTGCGCTGGTGCCTGGAGCCGCCCCTGGTACTGACTACAATCCTTTACAGAACCTCACTGTTTGCAAAGCTGTGCTGTAAATAAGGAAGTGTTATTTACTCCTAACAACACAAGAACTAGAGGTCACCAAATGAAATGAATAGGCGGCAGGTTTAAAACAAAACTGAAGTATTTCTTCACACAACACACAGTCAACCTGTGGAACTCCTTGCCAGAGGATGTTGTGAAGGACAAGACCATAATAGGGTTTAAAAAAACTAGATAAATTCATGGAAGATGGGTCCATTAATGGCTAGGATCATCTATTAGCTAGGATGGGCAGGGATGGTGTCCCTAGCCTCTGGTTGCCAGAAGCTGGGAACTGGCAACAGGATGGATCACTTGATGATTACCTGTTCTGTTCATTCCCTCTGAAGCACCCGCCATTGATCAATGGCGGAAGACAGGATACTGGGCTAGATGGACCATTGGTCAGACCCAGTATGGCCATTCTTATGTCTGAAAATAAGTGTCTCTCATCCTACCAGGTGGTTAATGATTGTGGTATAACTTTTCTAGCATGGGCGGGGAAAAAAAAAAAAAAACAGCCAAATTTGATTTTGAGTCAGTGAATCTACTATGGCAACTAACAGCATAATAGCGATCTTATATGACTCATTCATAGTATTAGGGTGTTTAGCCCTTGTATGCTGTAGCCACTAAAAGGTGTCTGGATCATGTACTTGGGCAAGTCCAAGGAAAAAGCCACACAAGTATAGCACGTTATATAGATAGGAATTTTGTATTGCTTTTATACTGGGAGGACAACATTTTAGTTACCATCTTCAGGCACTAAAAACGAGGTGATCTGAATTATTCCTGTCTAATCACACATCTACTGCATAATGCCACTACAGCAGCAGAAATACATAGCGCAACCATGATAAAGCATTTCTGGCCATACACATTTCTGAAGACGCCTAAGATTTTTAGTTCTTGTCAGATTTGAAGTAGTTAAGTTATTGTGCCTCACCTCAGTATCATTGTTGAGATTCCACAGATCAAGCCTACCCATTCCATCCACACAAGCAAACAGGGCAGGGTGAGTGGGAGACCACATCACATCATAAACATAGTCTGAGTTGTCTTCAAATGAGTAGAGAGGCTTGTTATTCTAAAACAAAGCACCAGATAGTACTTTACACCACACAATCTTTACATTTGGGATTCTGAAAGCAAAATCTTTTTGCAATGAAGGTGAAATATTGAGTTTTTGTACAGTTCATATTGCAGCAATTGTAAAATTAAGTAACAATCTGTGCTTAAAGAATTCCTTCAACTGTCTCTTACATAGAAAGAGGCCAAAAAATAACCGCAGGATGGGGGGGGAACCCCCAACCCCCCCCCCCCCCCATTTGGATGAATTATATAGCCCGTTTACTGCCTGATATTACAACAGCTTCAGTAGGAGGCTGGTATAACAACCTAAATATGAGTGAATTCTGGTAGTCTCTTGAGCTGACCTGATGGCCTAGGGGGTAGGCTTGTGCACTGTTATGGGAGAGACCCTGGCTTGACTTTAACCCTAGCCCAGTTTCGTGCTCCCCGGGACAGCAATGTTGCAGAGGCGGCTTGCTAAGAAAAGCGATGGAAAGGACGTTAGTCATGGCTCTTGACTGCAACTCAGTTCAGGCTCATTAGAAACGGTGTTGATTGGTTTTGATGGGAGCCACTACAAGACTGTGGCAATGCCTTGTGTGCTGTAGTGAGGCAGTGAGGACTATGGAGATGTGAGGACCTGAAATGGACACCTGAATTACCATAATTATAATATACTTAATATAATACATAATATACCTGAATTACAAAATAACTGACTTGAATCGTTATATTGGTCTTCCCAACCCAGTTACAAAAGTTAAAAGGATGAGCAAAATGGACCAGAAATAGACAAACTTGGCCACATTTACATATAAGTTACATTTAGGTGATAACAAGTTACAGTAATCTTGGTGATGCTACTTGCAGGTTATTAAAAGAGAACTAAGCTACATAAATTAACTCATCTGATGTTACCATTCACCCAGTCGACTTAACAAGCTTCCCTAAACCCTTTGACAACACTTTGGTTAACTAAAGCTTACATTATAGCACCACCTTGTGTCAAAGTCTAATCTGTTAGACGCCTCTGTTTTAGATACCTTAGTTGTCCAAAGCTTTACTGTCCAGTCAAATGATGAGGTGACAAAAAGATGAGAGAAGTCTACAGGTCCAACTGCTGCATGGCAATGGATACCTGTGATTGGTCCTTGGTGTCCTTCAAACATCTCACTGATTCCCGCTTTGCTGTTTTAAAATACATTATGTAGGTTAATTTCCTTTGAAACTATATTTCACACAGAGGCAATAAGGAATACATGTTTTAAATAAACTGGGAGTGGGTTTCAATGGAACCCAAATAGATATGGCCTGCAGAGGGGAAAGTGAAATGTGGGTTTGAATATGATCCTGTGTATTAGCCTCTTTTTTTCCAAAACCCTATTCTGTTATATTTAAGTGCAGACATAATACCATAGAAAACAGTAACATTTGGCAAGGCTATCCCATCCAGATTTGACTAGGTACCTCTTCAAGCAACTGCTAAATATTTGGATCAAATAACAAAATTCAGTCCTCAAATATGGATATGAAACTCCCATTGCCTTAAACAGGAGTTGCACTTAAGTAGCTGAGGCAGAGTTTAGTCCTAGTGACAATACATCCCCAATAATCTCATATCAGAACTGATAAAGTGGAGAGGAGGGAAAAAGGATGTTACAAAGAAGGGATACAATTTTGGCTAGTTTTAAACCAAAGAGCTATGCCGTGAGAGTGATGTGTATTTGAGATGAAAACTGGACACTCAATTTTATTTAAGAAAGCAATTGATAAGATACAGCCAGACAATTTCAAAACAGATTGAACAGCAGGAGAAATGCTAGCCAATTTAAGATTTGTGCGTGATTTTCCTGTACAATTATCCGTAGAACTGATAAAGTTTGGGATGTTCTGCTCCAATTCAAATGAATAGAACTGAAGTCTACCAGTTCATCTTCCTTTTCATAATTAAAAGTATTCCTAGCCAAAGTAAAGATCCACCAGTAGCAATGGTGGATCTTTTCTTGAACTTTAAAAGTCTTTTAAAATATGAAATATTAAATCAAAGATATTACCTTTTTATACAAGCACAAAGCTCTGCTATGAACATTAATTTAGCTTGCGCAACAAAATGTTTCTTATATTAAGTGAAAAATCCTGATAAGCTTTGCTATTTTGAACAAAAAAATAATTTGAGTGTCTATTCACCTGCCATGGCGGCATGCTGTGTACACAGAGCCTTCCTCACTTCCAACAACGAAGTTGTTGACATCTCCAACAGGAAAGGACATGCACGTGACAGCTACAGCCTTGGATTGCTTATGAATCAACTCCATACTATCCTGGAGAAAAAAGTAGCAGGAACTTATTTTTCAAACTTGCCATCTTAACTTTTACCAGAAATCGTGTAGATTTTCTAGTACTAGTTAGTTCACAAGCTATTCTTATTCCAGCCCTTTTCTACATTTGGAAGATCTGCCTCTTATTCATGAATCCAAACTTTAGCATCAGTACTGAAGAATCCAAAAATTATTATGACACTTGATTTACTACAGTAAAAAAGGAATTTCATCTTACAGAATTACTATACAACTACTCAGCTGGGAATGTCTGCATATTGTCAAAATGCTTAACACTACTTTACAAAGCCTTATGAAATACTTAAAGCAAACAGGTGAAATTAATATTAGAATGCTAAGAATTTAGTAACGTACAGACTACCTGAGCTCAAAAGAGAGTAAGTGGTAAGTAATAGCCTCATCTATAGCTCTCTCTTACATACTTTTCCAAGTTTACCCTACCTGCGGTTGGGAAAGCATGTCCAGACTCCATGAGCATATCTTTCCATCAGTTGAGATGCTAATCAAATTATGAGCATTTTGGGTCCCAACCACATTTACACAGTACACAGGGTGCTGAAGAGAGATTACAAAATCCTTTTCAGAAACAGTTTCCATAGTAACAAATTCAATAACACTCACTTAACACGAGTGAAATACAAATTAATATTTCATAAAGCAATTTAAGTTGACTAACAATACTATTTGAAATATATGAAAACTCATTTAGCTTTTTAGCATGTAACACATGGTGTTGAGATAGGCTCCTATAAAACTGACAGCTCTACGACAAAGACAATTTTTCAGTGCTGCTATTGGTAAACCAGACATAAGTATTAAAACATCATTACTGTTCATCCAGGGGAAACCCTCTCCCACCCCAAGGGGTTAATGGCTCAATAGTGAGAAGTTCTCATTTCACCCCCTACCGTGTGAGCAGCAGCTGAAAGTGGAGTTCTCTGCACTGGGGTTCTTTTATTGCTGCGATTATCCCATAGCACAATTTGGCCTGAATATGTGCCACCAACCACCAGATTTGGATGAAATTTTGCAAATGTAGCCGACATCACTGCTGACTGCAGAGGAGATGCACACAAAACAAAAAACACACATATACAAAGGGAACAGTTTTATGTTTAAGACTAAAATCAAGAATTTAAGGATAGAAAATCTGACTAATTACTGGTAGCGTGCTGTTTCCTCAGTTACATTTGATATTGCTTTTACTATCTTCTGCTCCTTTGTCCAAACATATGAAGGTTCACAACTACATGAGTTGAATGGTTACTTAAAAACCTTGACATTCTTCTGGTCTCAACTCTTACTAAATACAAATAAAAATCCCACTCTCTCCATATGTATACATTTGATTTGTATCTTTCCTAGAAGTTAGTAGCAACAGAAATAGAATCCAGTAATAAGACACATTCTGTGGTCATTTTTCAAGGAGAGCAGAAAACTGTTTTGTCACTATAGTATCAAATCATAATATAATTACCTTTGCAATCTATGCCTT
The DNA here is from genome assembly GCF_002925995.2 of Terrapene triunguis. NCBI lineage: Eukaryota > Metazoa > Chordata > Testudines > Emydidae > Terrapene > Terrapene triunguis. The sequence continues at coordinate 37,500,724 of NW_020664413.1, read as the reverse complement.
GACAGTAATCTGACAGCATCAGATTACAAACTAGTTTTAATTCAACTAAGTGATTTTTCAGAATTATGACATTTTGAAAATAAATGGTTATTGCAGGTTTGGTCAAACAGAAAAGGTTTGCACATTTTTACCTTTCAGTAATCCATTTTAAAACCTGCATCTGTTTTTTACTTGAAGCATGTGTTTTTACTTATCTATTTTTTTCCAATTCCTCAGGCTATGTACATTTTATTCAGTGGGCTACGATCTAGTTATACATTCTGCATCATAGTTCCTGAAAAACCTCTCATACTTAAGGCATAATGTCAGTTTTTCTTTTAATAAATGAGATTAAGAAACAGATTTTCAGACATGTTTAAATATTCTGAATGTCAGAAATTTTGCAACAGAGGAATCTTTTCAAACTGAAGATGTCTTCAGCCATCAACATCTGTTTGCAAATACATGTGGTTAAAGTACATGCCAACCCAATGAAATCATTATGTTGACAAGAATAAATAAGGCACTTGTCCAAATTAATCAACATAAAATCTTGAGCCTGGTGAGACAGGAACTCACATCATACCTGGCAGTGAAAGACATACTCCGGGGTAGTTTTCTTGTATTTCATATTCCACACAAGAGCCACACCATCAGGCTCATGAGGGGCATCTTCATTATTGTTGTAGGAGGCTACAAGCAATTCTGGATACTAGTCATCGAGAAATTAGTGGGAAAAAATGTTCAAAATAAACAACTGCCTTATGGTCCAGTCAGTCCTAGAATCTTGATTTATAGTGGCAAAACTAAGTTTAACCCATGGATAAATCAGCTCCATAAACAGAAAATATTAGATTAGCTAATTACCACAGTAAGTATAATTACAAGGTTTACTCAAAAACAGTGTTAAAATACAAGATAATATAATACATAAATACTGAACACAATAATTAAAATATTTAGGTGAGGCTAGTTTCTTGGAGCTAATGCTATACCTTTATGCCTTGGGCATTTTCTGTTCAATTTATAGATTGCATTTAAAAGAACATTGTTAATTTCTGTTACCTCTTTCAAAATATATAAACAATCACATTCAATTACAGTATTGAAACAGCAGAATGTGTCAGAGCTATTCTAAGGACTATATATAAAGCACTGTGCATGTATGGTTCAAATAAAGTTGAGTGCACAAAACTTGAAGTATCTGCAAAGGTGACTCAAAGAAAATGTTGTTTTTACCTGAGATGACCAGTCCAAACAACTAACAACACGATGCTTTGACCAGCGTTCATCAAAAAACTGTCTGTTTAAGGACAGTTTAGCGCCTGCTTGAATCTCTCTGTAAAGAGAGACAAATGGAGGGTTCTAATCTAAGATCACTTTTTCAGTTACAAATATAGTAAACACAGTAAAGCACTCAATACTCCCACATTACCCTTCTTTGTCTTCCAAATCTCTTCCACTGTAGTCAAAGAAAATGTTAATCTGCTCAGAAAGAGCTCTTTCTACAATCCTTGTAGAATGGTCAAAGAAACTTAAAAACTCTTCAGAGTGCAAAATTTGCTGTTTTTCCTCTTCTGAAAGCTAAAGAGGGGAAAAAAAAAAAAAAAAAAAAAGGTTGGATTTTCCTAAAGTTCATTCTTATCTGTCAAAACATTTATGAAGAAAAACCAAATACTTTTCAAATTAAAATTTTTTTATATCCATATATTTTAATTTTTACATACGATTTTAAGTTATTTATATTTTTGTTTACAGAAAAAGTGGAAAAGATGTCAGTTTGATAAAAAACTATTACATTAAAATTACTAAACATTCTTTTATTTACAATGCCTAATACTGTGTCCTAAAGTGAGTTGTACCTTCCTCCTCTTCATCATTTTTCAATGTTTTTTCTTCTTCGGGTTCGATTGATGGCTTTGGTACCACCACATCATCATCTTCTTCATCATCTGAAAAGAAATTATACAGCAAAATAGTTAATAACAGTCCTAGAGAAGCACAGTAAAGTTCCATCCAGTTTCAAACAATACAAAAGTAAACACATTTGTGCATATGGAATAATTTTACATAAATTGATTGTTTCTAAAACTTAATCCATAAAAAGGATAACATTTGGTTAAAGTGAAGGAATATTAATGAGAACATTATCTACACCACTATTTCGTATACAACAGTCATACCAAATTGCGTAGCTGTGTAAACTGAAACAGAATACATAAGCAATTGTAGAGAATTCACAGTGGAAATCTCTAAATTTACAAGCATTTATCATTCCAGACAGAATATGGAAGTACCACATAGTTTTATGTAACATGCTGACACATTAATGCTGCAGAATAAAGAAAATCAAATGTCTAAAATAGCCTACAGAGCTGCTGCTTACTTGTGATCTGAAACCATCAGTGTCTAATGGGTCTTCGTATGGCATAAAGATGACTTACATTAGCTTTCAGGTTGCTATTCTGAGAGGCAAATTTTGCTAAAGATAATAGCTGAGAGATTACATTTTTTTTTCTGTCATTCTAAATGCAAGTCTCATTATCTGTATCATGTTTGGCAATGAGAATTTTAAAGCAAAATGTGTTTTCCCTAATTGCAATGAATAACATAAAATGTTAATGTTCTGGAATACTGACAAGGTTTACAGCACTTTTTACATTACTACATTTTATCCTTTGAATACTGTAAACCAGAAAATAACTTTAAATTACTTAGTGTTGTGGAATATGCATTTCCTGTCTTTTCTTCTTCTCCTTTCTAAGGTAAGTTTCTGAAAAGACTATTTTTACTGGTTAAACAGCTATGTCATCTGTCTATAAGGGAATGGCAGCAGGAGTCTACAGCATGCTTCATCACAAGTAACAAGACAGTATTCAACAGGGACTCGACTTGTTTGTCACAGACATTTCTCTGACCCATGTTCAAAGTTCTCTAACAAAAAACACACACGCACCCACACACAAAAGAGTGGTCAAGGGATGGGAACCAGCTGCCAAGCCCTGGTCCCAGCAGCCAGGCCAGCTGACTAGATAGCAACAACCAGATGGTACTGCTGGGATTGTGTGTCTCTGCTATGAGGTGGCAATGGGATGGCACAACATTTTTCTGCCTCACTGCTTCCAATCATGTCTTTCCCCAATGGCAAGCCTGTGCAATTACCAGCACTCCAGGAGGTCCACAGACAAGCCTTTACCCTCTAAACAAAATACAGCTTGTAGGCCATACCAGCTGCCAAACCACACACATAGTGATAGGTTTAGAGAGGTCTGAATATCTTTCTAACTCCATAGTACAGGCAATAAAAATATAACTGTACCTGCAGGAAAGAAAGCTTTAAGTGACACTGTATAATGCTCACAATAATACAAACTCCAACTTAATCAAAATGATAATGACGTATGCCAATCGTACATTACTTGAAATTGAGCGATTTTTACGTTCTGACAAGTTTACAGAACTAGGATAAATGGCATGAATGATTTCAATATATGCTCATACTTTTGAACCAAATGGTGAAGGTTAAAATCTTTCCTTTCAAGGGCCTCAATCAGCCACAAAGGAAAACAGTAATCACTGTCTTTTCAGCCAGCCCAACCGCATTTGTCAGCCCTTTCTCTGTCAATGCAGCCAGAGCAATCAACCTGCCAAACATTCAGAATGGAAAAACAATCTGAAAATACAGGGTATAATGCACCTGCCAGTGAAAATGGCCATTTCAAGAAAAGCTAGTGATCTCAGTGACCCTGCTGAGGAGGCGGTGGTGCAAAGGGGAAAGAACGCGTAAAAGAATTCTTAGTGATCTCCACTCTCTTGCACATTGACACTTCCTTACAAAGCATGCCAATTACAGCTTTTGTGCTACTTAAAAAAAAATGAAAGCTTTTTTGGGCAAAATAATCACACGGAGAAACAGAAAGACACTGCTCCTTTTTAGATGGATTCGCATGTACAACTGACTATTAATCTGAAAACTGTATAACTTGTAGCAAATCCTAAACTGTATTGTTCAAACCAAACTGAAATTCTAACGTCCAGTCACTGTGGGTCTGAACATTGATACATTTATATTTACTAGATATGACTGAAGAGCAAATTGCAAGACAATTGATGTACAATGAACATTTAATTATGTAAAAAAATATTTGTTTCCCCAAGCAATCTTGCTGCAGTTAACAAAATGCCCTAAATTTAGAGACCTGGATTCTGGTCACTCTGGACAGCTACTCTAGCTTTAAATGTAATGAATTAGAAAATGCATCCCAACTTTGCTGCATCACACTGATTTTAAGTACCATTTTCAATGACAGGAGTCAAATTCCTAACAAATGCAGATGGTCAGCTGTTTAGTGCTAAGTGACCTCATAATCGACATATTTTACAGAAAAGATCTTGTAGCAGATTGCTCCTCCCTTTTAATGTTTCAACATAGATGGTGTATATTATACAGAGATCCAAATTCCTTCATATTACTCTCAGTATGTGTTGTCAGCTTATGAGTTATTGCTGCAGCTGAGTGCTAGACATAGTAGAGCAGAAATTACTTCAATACTTTAAGGTATCAGGGCTGTTGATGACTCAGTCCTATTTTTAGGTTTATTTATGTACAAACATCCCCCTGGTTCATAATCCTTGTAGCCTTAATTCTATTGTGGTTACTTTATATTAAGCAACACTATTATTCATTTATTTATATAAATAAATAAATGGATTAGTCAAGAATCTTGAATTAAAACATAAAAGCTTAGAACATTAAAATGTTGTATATCGATTTGCAAGAAACAAAAGAATGGTCCCTACCCAGAGAAACTTACAATCTAAAGACACAACCAGAATCCACTGGAGAACAGGAAGGATCAGAGTTAAGTTTTAAAAATTTCCTTTCCCCTCCTCTTCCCTCCCCCTTCCCCCAATCACCTCCTCTTACTTTAACAATAATGGTCCAAGTGTTAAGTGTTTGCAGGGGTTGTGATACAATATGATGAATAGCAACACACAGTAAAAAGTATTAAAAGTTCTAATGTTGAAAAGTTTACCATTTCTAATGCATTAAGTACTCACTTAAAATCTAAATGAATCACACCACCACAAAATCTATGATCTTAGCCTGAACTTTTGCGGAGGTGACCTTCTCTACTTCAGTCTCCCCGCTGTTCATTACCGACTACTTTATCACCACATTCTACAGGCCATTACCCAATGATCCCACTGAGGGTTACCAAAAGAAACTATACCATTTGCTCAAGAAACTCCCTGAAAAAGCACAGGAACAAATCTGCACAGACACACCCCTAGAACCCCGACCAGGGATATTCTATCTGCTACCCAAGATCCATAAACCTGGAAATCCTGGACGCCCCATTATCTCAGGCATTGGCACCCTGACAGCAGGATTGTCTGGCTATGTAGACTCTCTCCTCAGGCCCTACGCTACCAGCACTCCTAGCTATCTTCGAGACATCACTGACTTCCTGAGGAAACTACAATCCATTGGTGATCTTCCAGAAAACACCATCCTGGCCACTATGGATGTAGAAGCCCTCTACACCAATGTTCCACACAAAGATGGACTACAAGCTATCAGGAACAGTATCCCCGATAAAGTCACAGCAAACCTGGTGGCTGAACTTTGTGACTTTGTCCTCACCCACAACTATTTCACATTTGGGGACAATGTATTCCTTCAAATCAGCGGCACTGCTATGGGTACCTGCATGGCCCCACAGTATGCCAATATTTTTATGGCTGACTTAGGGGACAAGAGCTGAGGAAGCGTTGTTCTAACGCCCCTACTCTACTTGCGCTACATTGAGGACATCATCATCTGGACCCATGGAAAAGAAGCCCTTGAGGAATTCCAACATAATGTCAACAATTTCTATCCCACCATCAACCTCAAGATGGACCAGTCCACACAAGAGATCCACTTTCTGGACACTACAGTGCTAATAAGCGATGGTCACATAAACACCACCCTATACCAGAAGCCTACTGACTGCTATACTTACCTACATGCCTCCAGCTTTCATCCAGACCACATCACACGATCCATTGTCTACAGCCAAGCTGTAAGATACAACCGCATTTGCTCCAATCCCTCAGACAGAGACAAACAACTACATGATCTCTATCAAGCGTTCTTAAAACTACAATACCCACCTGCTTAAGTGAAGAAACAGATCGCCAGAGCCAGAAGAATACCCAGAAGTCACCTACTCCAGGACAGGCCCAACAAAGAAAGTAACAGAACGCCACTAGCCGTCACCTTCAGCCCCCAACGAAAACCTCTCCAGCGCATCATCAAGGATCTACAACCTATCCTGAAGGACGATCCCTCACTCTCTCAGATCTTGGGAGACAGGCCAGCCCTCGCTTACAGACAGCCCCCCAATCTGAAGCAAATACTCACCAGCAACCACACACCACACAACAAAAATACTAATCCAGGTACCTATCCTTGCAACAAAGCCGGTTGCCAACTCTGTCCACATATCTATTCAAGGGACACCATCATAGGACCTAATCACATCAGCCACCCCATCAGAGGCTCGTTTACCTGCACATCTACCAACGTGATATATGCCATGTGCCAGCAATGCCCCTCTGCCATGTACACTGTCTCTATGTAAAAGAATAAATGGACAAAAATCAGACGTCAAGAATTATAACATTCAAAAACCAGTCGAAAAACACTTCAACCTCCCTGGTCACTCAATTAAAGACCTAAAAGTGGCAATTCTTCAACAAAAAAACTTCGAAAACAGACTCCAACGAGAAACTGCAGAACTGGAATTAATTTGCAAACTGGACACCATTAAATTAGGCTTGAATAAAGACTGGGAGTGGATGGGTCATTACACAAAGTAAAAACTATTTCCCCATGCTAATTTTCCCCCTACTTTCAAAGTGGTAGCCACGTTAGTCTGTATTAGCAAAAAGAACGAGGAGTACTTGTGGCACCTTAGAGATTTGTTAGTCTCTAAGGTGCCACAAGTGCTCCTCGTTCTTTTCCCCCTACTGTTACTCACACCTTCTTGTCAACTGTTTGAAATGGGCCATCCTGATTATCACTACAAAAGTTTTTTTTCCTGCTGATAATAGCCCACCTTAATTGATTAGTCTCATTAGAGTTGGTATGGCAACACCCATTTTTTCATGTTCTCTGTGTATACATCTCTCTTCCTACTGTATTTTCCACTGCATGCATCCGATGAAGTGGGTTTTAGCTCACAAAAGCTTATGCTCAAATAAATTTGTTAGTCTCTAAGGTGCCACAAGGACTCCTCATTCTTTATACCACTTAAGTTAGCAATACATCTGATACAACTTCTAGTTTTAAAAAAAAATGCTAACCCTTTTTCCCCCAACAAGACGAAGATAAAGCAGTTAAAACTTTAAAAACCGCACAGGAGCATGAAGACTGGAAATGGGACTGTATGTCACATCAATTTATTGATGAATATTCATTACAATATTCTAAGTGGTTAACTCCATGTTTTTTCCTGACAGGGGATCTAAGGTTATAAACTAAGCAGTAAAGAGTGCATAAAAGTAGCAGTTACTTTTAAAGTGACAAATCTCTTGTCGATGAATGCTAAAACCAGATTTAATGAACCACTGAATTTTTACTTTGAGTTAACATCAAAATTGTGATGTATTTTGGTGAGATGGAAAGAAAAGCAGTGCTGTAAATTAGTCTGCACCTAGCAATAACACTATAGAGTGAAGTTCCAGTTGTCTGAGTAATCTGTTGCTGCAGAGTAGGTTAATCAAAGTTAAATCATCTGTGAAATGGGTGGCTTTTGTTAAGCTGAAGTTTTCCATCTGTATTTCATTGTATATTTATGGCATGTACTGGGAACTACAGGCATATATAAAACTAAACTATTTCTTAAAGAGTACTGTTGGAATATATAAATACTGGGAGTGTTGTTATTTGTATTGCTGTAGCACTCAGAGGCCTTATGTGCTGAATTGTTAAATATAGTTAAAACCGGAGTTAAAATAAAGTCTTAATCATACAAGTTTTTATGCATTTTTTAAAGCCAATAATTAAGCAGTTAGAAGTCACCAATAACAAATTACAAATCCTCAGTGTGGAGCTAATGCAACAATATTGTCTTTAGTTAACTGAAAGAATTAGATATGAGTTGTACAAATGCATTTTACTGTACAGAGACTGCACATACAGTAATTCTATAATCTACAAGAGTAAGGAATACAATAATTGTAAATTAAGAGGTTCCCAGTTTTAAAGTATATTACATGTCAAAAGTGTCCCATCTATGCAATAAGATATTGAAATAAGCCAAGTCCATCTGGTTCTGAGGAAATACATTACTAAATAGCATCCCAAGCAGAAACAGAGTGTAATTCTATGCTAATTTTCACCTTTATACAGATCTTCTGTTGATTTTCATGTTTATAATACTTACATGTTCACATATGCCTTTTTCTCTTTTTGTGTCTTTCTCCCCAGACTCCTGTATATTATACTTATTAGTACCACTGAAGATGACAGCTTCAGGCTTTCATGCAATATTCTATTCTGCTGCCTATCAGCAATTCACTCATAGGAAGTCACACTGAATTCCCTAACGACAAACATGAACTGCAAAACTTTCAGGGAGTGTGTCAACCTGGACACTTCCCCCAATTACTTTCCGAATGTAGGGTGAGTTTTTACTTTATGTTGACATCAAACTTATAATGTATTTTGGAGAGATGGAATGAAAGGCAGTGCTGTAAGTTAGCCTATACCTAGAAATAAATACTAGAATGTGAAGTTCCAGTTGTTTGAGTAATCTGAAAGATTTTATAAGAGAGATGGTTATAGAGAAAAACTGTCACCTGACTTTTCTTACTAGACATCCTACATTCAATTCTCTGCTGTACTGGAGTACAGTTGGCACAAACAGCTAAGGGGAGGCAAACATGGTGCTTTGCCATCTTTCCGTCTCCCCAAATCCTGTCCAGAGGTTGAACTGGCACAACAACTAAGTCCAGTCTAAAGACTGGACTAACTTTCTCTGCTACCACTAACAGCCTCTGCATTGATTAAGGTCACCTGAGCACACTGTGCTCCAGATATATACCCTCTGATGGGAGTGAGGAAAGCCAGAATGGGCTGGCTATGTCAACTGTAGGTTAGCCAAGGATTCCCTCACAGCAGGGGAATCCTCAGCTGCTCCTTTCAGCTTTACAGTCACTTAGAACTGCTCTGGTACAGCACAGTACAGTAGAACCTCAGAGTTACAAACCCCTTGGGAATGGAGGTTGTTCGTAACTCTGAACGAAACGTTATGGTTGTTCTCTCAAAAGTTTACAACTGAACATTGACTTAATATAGCTTTGAAACTTTACTATGCAGAAGAAAAATGCTGCTTTTAACTATCTTAATTTAAATAAAACGAGCACTGAAACAGTTTCCTTACCTTATCAAATCTTTCTTTTTAACTCCCCCCCCCCTTTTTTTAAATAATTTACGTTTAACACAGTACTGTACTGCATTTGCTTCTGCTGCTGACTGCGTACTTCTGGTTCCAAATGAGGTCTGTGGTTGACCGGTTAGTTCGTAACTCTGAAGTTCTACTGTATCTAGTTTTAAGAATTTGTTTCATGCCAGTTACGTAGGATCTAGGCATGTGTATATACACACAAAATTTAAACGATTAACAATAAATGAGCCACATCCCATCTTTCGTCTAACAAAATCAGTGTTTCTCAAACCCTGGTCCATAAGTGCTTCCATGACAAAGGTGCAACATGGCATTTAAAACAAGAGGTAGTCCTACTATCCCATAAAGCTTCCATTACTAATGAGCCAGTCTTTAAGCAGAATTCCCTTGGATGCCTATTCCTGTTTGGATTACACATGAATCATAGCAAGTCTTTGTCAGGTGTCCCTGGTATTAAAATTATTTTATGATCAAATTTGCTGACACCATAAAAACTGATGGGGAGCAAATCACAAGAGGACAGCCCTAAACTGTAAAATGACCCAGATAGATTAGATCAATGCAGTGACAATTATAGGCAACAGGAGAAGATTTAGTAGAACTGAATGAATTCAACACTCTACATTATGGAAAGGTAAACAAAATAAGGAAAGAGTGTTACCAAGACAACATACTTGTTGCATTGGAACAAGTTTATTTTCATCTCATCTCCTTTATATTGTTCTAATACTACTTTAGGTAATCAATCATTATAGCTACTGCACAGGTGTGGGATTAGCACTGGGAGGAAAGACAATCCATAAGAGAAGATCTGCCTGAAGAAATAGTCCACAAATACGAAAAAATTCTGAATTACTGCAATAATAGTCTAATGTGCTTTTTTATTATCTTTTAAAAAATGTTTTTAAACAGATTTATCTTGACCTACCTCATAAAGCTGGATTAGTTTTTGACCACCACAGGAAGGCCACTCTAGCACCAAGGACCAAGACTGAGCAAATTCAAGAGCATTAAGGCCCTCCATTGAGAATGTCTGGGTGCCTGTCCCCAATGGTAATCTATTATTTGTATTACCGTAGCACCAAGGACTCCTACAATGGATCAGGACCCCGCTGTGTTAGGTGCTGTGTTAGGTGCTATTTTCGCTTCCATCTGTAACCATGGATATCTGGTTTTTGCTCACTTTTTCTAGACTATACTCTTTACATAGAGACTAGGAGTACTTGGTGGACACACAAGATCTTCAAATGGTAGGTGCAACCTGATGTAAGATTTAGTAAACTTCCTTTATAAGTCTGTTTTGTACTCTGGAATTCTGCTTATATTCCAGCATTTATTGAATTTACTTCATTTTAGGATCAAGACTTAAAAAAAGAAGGTACTCTGCTGTGTTGCTGGGAGCATGTATGAAAAACTGTGGCAAAACATTCATTAATGAATCTCTTAAAAGATTATTCATTTCATCCTAGTCACAAAATTGAGAAAACACACATTGAGAGGTATGCTTATATTATTCTATAGTGTCAGATGAAAAGCAAAAGAGAACCACTTCCAATCTCTCCAAGACACTGAGTTTCTCATAACTATTTTAAGGAACTCAGGAGGTCATAATACATCTATACAACAATAGCTGAACAATTTTCATGCCTTCCATTGCCTGCAGCTACAACGCATCTGGCTTGGATGTGGTCACATTTCATAAACATAGGCCTGGTATAACAGAAGTGAGATAGATGAGGCCAGCTAGTGCCTGGAGGGAAGACTTTCAAGCAAAATGGAACACGGTAAAAAGTCATGATTCAGTATGTGGCACTTTTGCATCTGAACTAGACTGGACCAAGTGCGGGGGCATGACATAAGGAGGCACTGTACTGACTTGCAGATGAAATGTAAAATCAAGATCCTCATTTAGCGCCTGTATCTTCGACAAATTCCAGTTGGGTAGTTATTGTTCTACCTACCTAAATCCTCCTATAGGATAGGGTGTTCTTAATTTCCTGTCTTAATTTCCATACTGGGCAGTGTTCAGAGAAGTGCTGCCTTTTCAACCCATTTCACTGAGGGATAAATAATCTGTACAATTTCAAGTTTGATGTTCAAATGAAAGACACTATAAATATTATTAAAACTCAGGTCAACCATTTTATCAACCTTCATACCCCACCAGAGTGCTTAAAGAGGAGAAACTAGGCTTCAGCCATTCTGAAAGTACCTGAGATTATAAATCATCCACAGAAAAGATATGCGACTTCAAATTATATGTGTGTAGCAAGGCGGTGTGGTTCCCCGCCGCCCTGGAGAGGGACGAGCCCCTCCGGACGCCAAAGTGGGTGGAGCCAGTGGAGTTTGCGCCCGCCCCCCAGAGGTCAAGGCGCAGGACAGGAAGTATAAAAGCCCAACCCCAGAGCTCACAAGGAGCCCGGCCGCCGGAGAAGCCAGATGCCTGTGGCCTAGCTCCCGGTGGGGAGGCTTCTGCAGTCTGCAACCAACCTGAGGACTGGCCAGACCAGCCGAGGCCTGATGCCAACCAGACCCCGGGGAAGCTGTTAAGCCTGCCTGTGGCAAGCTACCCAGAGGAGCTGCCAAGCCTACCGCTCGCTGAGTACCCTGAGGAGCCCATCGTGCTTGATTCCGTGGAGGACACCATCCAGATGCAGGTACCTCTAGGGGGGAGGTAGGAAGTAGCCCAGGGCAGCCGACCCTAGTCTGGCTACAGCACACCAAGAGCCGATGTCAGTGTGTTGCGGCCAGGATTCCCACTGACAGAGCAGCAGGCCATCTGCCGCTGTTAGGGCCCTGGGCTGGGACGCAGTGGAGTGGGTGGGCCTGCGTCCCCCCTGCCACCCAACGTGCGGGTGGCAGTCTCCCCCTCTCCCCAGGCCCTTCGGAGCCAGGGCCTGGGCCTCCTAAATTCATTTGTTTGCTCAGCCCTGCCTGAGGGCCTGAGCCATAGACTCTGCTGCCCCGCCCTGACCCAGGGCTAGGGCCCGTGTTAAAACTGTTGCTCAGCCCCTACCTAAGGGCCGGAGCCAAAGACCCTCGACTGCCCCGCCCTGAACTAGGGCCTGGGTCTGCGGAATAGAGCTGTTTGTTTGCCTCTACCGTTGCCGCGGTGTGAAACCCCGCAGCCAGGCTAGTTCCCCCAAAATAACCCGACGGACGTACCGAGGCGGCGTGGTTCCCCGCCGCCCTGGAGGGACGAACCCAGCCGAACACTTCTACAATGTGCAAACAAGGCCCACTGGCCAAAAAACACTATAAAACACTTACAGCTAAAAAATACAGACACCATGCTGTATATGTAGAACAGGGGTAGGCAACCTATGGCACGTGTACCCAAGGCGGCACGCGAGCTGATTTTCAGTGGCACTCACACTGCCCGGGTCCTGGCCACCGGTCCGGGGGCTCTGCATTTTAATTTAATTTTAAATGAAGCTTCTTAAACATTTTAATAATCTTATTTACTCTACATACAAACAATAGTTTAGTATGTTATAGACTTATAGAAAGAGACCTTCTAAAAATGTTAAAATGTATTACTGGCACACGATACCTTAAATTAGAGTGAATAAATGTAGACTCGGCACATCACTTCTGAAAGGTTGCTGACCCCTGATGTAGAACATAGACAAGTACAGAGAATAAGGCTGAATGAACTGTCTCTGGTTGTTAGACTTTCACAACCTTTCCTGCCAAAGTCAAGCACCTAGGGAAGAGCTGGGGGAGTCCAGGAAGGCTGCCTCTTTCCTCTTTTTTGGAGGGGAGTGGGGGAGGGAGGGATGGAGAGGCAGGAGGCAGCAGAGGGTTTGGGAGAAAGGAAATAGAAGTTAAATGTAGTTCCAAAAGTGTGTTAAACTACACTTTTTAGGATGTCATAATTGAGAAATGCTGTGTCCAATTCACCATACATTTTATAGAAAAAAAATTGACCTCAACTCTGGATCTAACCTGCTAATTTTGATTTGTGGATTTTTGAGGTAGCTGCCAAAATTAGGCTTATAAATGGAAATTCAGTTGCAACCCTAACTCTGAAGTGACAACCTCTGACTGTATAGTCAGATCTTCTAATACAGACGTAGTCCGAGTATGCAGATGAAGGAGATTCCAATACACATTCTCATCATCGTGGTTTCCTGTATACAGTATATTTTGTTATTCTATGTAATATCAAGTTACCCTAAAATAAACAGCTTCAAGAATACTTCTTACAGTCTTGCTACTTAGTTTATACAATATGAACTAGAAATTCCATAACTAAATACTGCCTAGAGATTAAATGTGATAATTGAAAAGATATACATGAACTAAAGGCACTCCATTCTCACCGAACTCACACAAATCATGAGTACATATTTGCCTGTATCCTCTTAGATATTTTAGATAGAAAAAACTATGACCATAGTGTGATGGGTTGGATCACAGAAACCCCCTTGGGAGCTGCCACCCGATGTGCAAAGACTACCCCTGCTTCTGTTTTCCCTGCCAGCTCAGGACTCCAGCACCCTGTCTTGCTGAGCCAGACACTCCCGTCTGCTCCAACACAGACCCAGGGTCTGAATCACTTGCCCCAAAGCTGCAAGTTTACCTGAAAACAGCTGGTCTTTAGCACTCAGATGCCCAACTCCCAATGGGTTCTAAACCCAGATAAATCCGTTTTACCCTGTATAAAGCTTATACAGGGTAAACTCATAGATTGTTCGCCCTCTATAACACTGATAGAGAGATATGCACAGTTGTTTGCTCCCCCAGGTATTAATATATACTCTGAGTTAATTAATAAAAAGTGATTTTATTAAATACAGAAAGTAGGATTTAAGTGGTTCCAAGTAGTAACAGACAGAACAAAGTAAGTCACCAAGCAAAATAAAATAAAATGCGCAAATCTATGTCTAATCAAACTGAATACAGATAATCTCACCCTCAGAGATGCTTCAGTAAGCTTTTTCTCAGACTGGACTTCTTCCAGGCCTGGGCACAATTCTTTCCCCTGGTACAGCTCTTGTTGCAGCTCAGGTGATAGCTAGGGGATTCTTCATGATGGCTCCTCTCTCCCTCTGTTCTCTTCCACCCCTCTATATATCTTTTGCATAAGGCGGGAACCCTTTGTCCCTCTGGGTTTCCACCCCCCGGAAAAGCACCCAGGTTAAAGATGGATTCCAGGTCAGGTGACATGATCACATGTCACTGCAAGACTTCATTACCCACTTGCCAGCACACACATATACAGGAAGACTAACAGGTAAACACAGCCATCTGCAGACAATGGTCCTGGTTAATGGGAGTCATCAAGATTCCAAACCACTATTAATGGCCCACACTTTGCATAATTACAATAGGCCCTCGGAGTTATATTTCATATTTCTAGTTTTAGATACAAGAGTGGTACATTTATACAAATAGGATGATCACACTCAGTAAATTATAAGCTTTGTAATGATACCTTACAAGAGACCTTTTGCATGAAGCATATTTCAGTTACATTATATTCACTTCTTATGTTTTTATAAAACCATATAGACTGCACAACGTCACACATAGCATCCTACATTTCAAGACTCCCGTTTTCTGTGGCAATTTCACCTTCTGACTGTTGTATTATTTGTAGTCCACATATTAAAGAGGTGGGAGCATAATTCCCAGTTATTTATTAAAGATGTATTTGGAAAGAAGTCATATGAAAGACTTTCAGGCTTCAAAGCAAATTTGTCAGTCCCATTTCTTAATTCAAGTGTCAAGTCACTTTTGAGAAATGCACATACACGATACCAGTTGTATAATACAATTAAAGCAGTAGTTCTCAAGCAAACAGGAAGGAAGGAACTTTTAAGTTTGCTTGCACCCACCCATCCCAGCTTATCGTGTCCAAGGGAGGGTTCTGGTAATCACCAGTGGGAGGCAGACAGTTCATAGTCACTTTCCTGAACAAAAGCTCTTTAACTACAGCATATCTGTTGAGAGTAAAACTAACAAGGATCATGCAATCCCAGGCAATTTCACTCACAGCAGGCATTGTAAGTAAAGCACTTCAGCACACAACTCATGTGCTAACTCTCCACCTTCCAGTGAGAATCTGAAAAAGGGAAGAAAATGAGAGGGGGTGGGGAAAAAAGAGACTAACTGAAGGAAGAAAGAGGGAAGACAATGAGAACTTTGGTATCTCACTTGCTTTTTGAAATAGTTATATGGGTTATTACAGTTTATAGGTAAGATTGCCTTGATAAATTAAAAGTAATGTGGGGCAATTTTTTCCCTGGAACTGTGGTCTACTCCCTGGGACTGAGCTTCTGGCTCGTGGAACAATCTGGAAATAATGAGACAAGATGGGTGAGGTAATATCTTGCATTGGCCCAACTTCTGTTGGAGTGAGAGATGAGGAAGAGCTCTGTGTAAGCTTGAAGCTCATCTCTCTCTCTCTCCAACAGAAGCTGGTCCAATGCAAGATATTACCTCACCCACCTTGTGTCTCTAATATCCTAGGACCAACACAGCTACAACACTGCATATCATAATAGAACAGCAAAGAACCTCACATTTAATATTTGCAGTCTTTCCATTAGGAAATGCTGTTTTCCAATAGTATGGACGTTCCCAAAGTTGCATGGAAGGGAGCCTGATGTAGAAGGTGTCAACATAGAAGTTATTTCTGTCACCAAAAACACATTTAAATGAATATTGTCAATTTAAATACACTTTTGTCCAATATTTTTACCTACTATTGTTATATATAACAAAATTAGTATCACTGAAAGGTTACAGGGAAAAAAAAGCTATTTTCTATTTGTTTACTTTGCATATAGTCAGGTTTCACAGTTTGTGTGGATCTCATAGCAAGAGGGAAGAGAAAAACATTTGTAAAAATTGGAAAGAGTGACTATAAAACCACCAAAACATGAAGAGGAATTAAGAGGCAGTTGTAGTACTTGAAACTATTTAAATCAGTTTTAAATTCACTACATTTCAAAATAGCATTCTTCCTTTAAAATGTTTCAAGTTTAATCTTTGAAAAACCTGAACTGCCTTTTTCTAGACTATATTAGAAGGTTGGTAGACATAACCAGTTGTATTTTCAATATATGTTCCATCACACTGTCTAATTCAGTGGTCTAGATATGCAAATGGATGGAAGGAGCAGTATTGCATAGTATGCTACAGGGAGCTTCCTAGGCAAAGGAGTGGTTATTTTTAGGAGAGTCAATGAGGGTACAGAATTTGAGAGTTAAGTCATCTTAACCCTGAAAAAATTTATGTTACCGGACTTAAGCTGGATTTTCAGGTTTAACTCTGAGTTCAATGTATCCAGTTCCCCTTTTGTCATTTAAGTTACCAGTTTTTAAACACCTCTCCCCACTCAAATTTCTAAAATAAAATTGTATATAAATCACTCTGAAATACTAAAATTTGTTTGAGCACTGGTAACCAGAAAATCATGAATTCTAATCCAAGCTCCATGGTTTTGGAGGCAAGAGAGAATAGAATAAGTTACTTAACCTCTGACTCAGTTCCCTCATCTATAAAATAGGAATATCTACTTACTGCTCAAACATCTGATGAGGATTATTAGTAAAATACTTGGATGAAGAATGGAATTCTAAGGGCTAAATTTTATCTGTTCATTAAATTTTCCCTCAGCCTATGCAAGATTTGCAGCAACAACATGCTAAAGAGAGACGCACTCAACCCTTAGCAGACTTAGTTTTAGTACTCTCAAAAAAGTAAACTCTCCTACGTACAATTTCTGCAATAAACTCCTGTTTTTTTTTCAGACAAGAAGATTCTTTAAGGAAAAGTTGTTCTATCACTGAAAAATTCTGAGATGCCACCCAGGTATGATCACACCAAAACAGTGAATTACATGATGCCAGGAGAGCGGAGGAGAGTTTGAAACACTGACAGCAGACACCATGACCAACACAATACATGTAGAATGTGAATGCACAGCTATATGGTTCTTGCTACTGCACGCTCTCAGAGGCAGAACTGAGAGGACCTCATAAATAAAGAACAGTTGAAGTGGAAATCAGCATTTTCATGAACTGGTGAGTTTCTGAAGAACAATGTGATTCCTTTGATGTCTACTGATGTACCCTTGCATGGGTGCTTGACAAACAAGCATTCAGCTTCCACTTTTGCCAGTGCTCCAAGTAGAAGCCACCATGCATAAACGGAAAAGAAAAACTACAGAAAAGCCTTTGAACTGGTAAGTATTTTAAAAAACCCTCATATATGAAGGGGTAGAAAGCTTGTTCGCAAGAGAATTGTTTTGCCTATGATCTGTAGGCAATATATTGAATATTCAATAAATATGTTGCATTGAAATATTAGTACATATTCCAGTTTGTCAGGTAAATAAAATAAATACTAGGTCTATATATATATTTTTGTGGGGAAATAAAACATACTATTTAAATACAGAAAAAAAATCATCTTCTACTCTAGTTTATCAAGTAATAAAGTTTAGAAACCTGCCCAGTTAGGTGTTTGGAACACATATTGGATTCCCTTACATGACGCGGAAAGGGGGGGAAAGAAAGAAAAGCTCTTTTTCAACAGAGGGATAGTACTGTGATGTGCTTTTTCTCGTTTCTCTTCTATATAGGTGTGCTTCAAATATAAGTGGCTTCAACATAAACCACTGTCAATGTGTAACAAGTGATAGTGTACTGATGCAAGTTAGAGTGCTATACATTCTGCATCAAACCTTTTCAGACAATATGCTTGTGATTCTCTTAAATGAAAAGGTTTAAGAACTAAATCCTGTAAAATATAAATTTAACAGAATAAATGAGCCCATAGCTTTTATCTATATTTCCTTGAGAAGATATCAGAAAATTAAACACAAACCCCAAGAAAGCTAGGAAGTACAAAATGGAAGTTGAAATTCTAGGCCCTCAATTTATGTTCTCATAGTAAACTTGCTCATCAGAGATCAGTCAGGCAGTCACACTGAACAATTCCGTGTTTTTCTGATGAGGACTAGGCAAAGACCAAGTATTGTCATTTGTGATCTAATTCCCAGGTCTCTAAAGGTTAACAGCAAGTGAATTAAACCCACTCAATCTTCTTTAAAAAAACAAAACAAAACTTTCCTGCAAAGACAGCAAGTTACAACTGAAGCTTTAACTTAGAAATTTCCAACTGTTTTCAGTTTGTACCATAAACTAAGAGTCAAAAATGTGATTAGCATATGCAACTCCTATTCTCATCAATGGAAATTTGATCAATGATTAAGGGCAGTCTCTGTCCCTACACATAAAAATCAATTTATAAAAGTCTTAGAGTGTCATTTTTTCAATCAAATGCTAGTGATGGCAGCATGCCACAAATGGCTTAAGAACACATAAGCCTTCAAATAAACTGATTTTGTTACCTTAATGTGCACAGAACACATTCTACATTGCTTAAACAGACTGTATAAGTCTTCTAGAAAACTGTGTATTTGGGATAGGAAAATACAAGTGCTTAATAGGTTCCCTTTAATTAATTACAAGATGCAGAATGACATTCTTTAAAAAGACGTATATGGACTTCACAGACATTACCAGTCATCCCACAGATCAATTTACACTTAACCATGTCCAGCTCTGAAAGACTATTTATTTTGTAAAATATAAAACATCAAGTAGAAAATGACTGATCTCCATCTGTCCTAGAATAGTCTGGATACATTTTAATAACCAGAAAAAATACATGCAATAGTAGTATAAGTTAACACTCACCTTCCTTTGGTTGAGTCATAACTGGTGTTTGAGTCTCCTTTGTGTATGTAACAATTTCTCGAGGAGGAAAGTCAACTTGTGTAATTTTAGCCATTCCAAGTTTAATAGGCCCACGTCTAAATAAAATGAACAGAGACATTAGAACAACTGATATTTTTAATACAATCATGACTAAGTTATAAAGTTTCAGATTGCCTGCAGTGATATGCAAGGCATCATCTCACGCCACACTCTAAAAATCAAGTTTAAATCCAAAGGATGCTATCATCTGAAAAATGCTATGTATGTTATTGATATGCTAGCTTTATTTTTTAAAAGGTGGCTGGCTTATACACACAGACTAGAAGAAAAAGAAAAAAGGCAAAGATATCTGGATTTCTTGACTTTACACAAAGTGTTTTTCAAGGCTTCCTAAATCTTAGTGTATGACAAGGCTTTTTTTCACTGGCTAAAGGATCTGTTTTACAAACCTAACTCATGTGAGCACTACCGTTGTTTTCCTTGCTCACATGAAAGATATTTGCAGGACCAGGGTTCCAAGACTGCATAGCTTGCAAAATTGTTTAATTATTCTGCAATTAATGACAGTTTCCCAGTATCATTTAACTATGCTGGCCATTTCCTTAGCTCTCCCAAACCTATTATTTATGACTTAGAACTGTAAGTCTGTTCCCAAACAGTAGTATAATATCCCTGAACGGAATACTAAAGAACTTAAAGATTTAACAAGAAAAATTGAGAACAAAATCTCATTTAAATACTGACATGGACAAAATGGGTCTAACTGCAACACAGACACACACACAATATATATATATAATATAGCGTAAGTTAGACCCATCTCAGGAGAACTTTTATAAAAAAACTTCTATTAACTTCGATATGTATATTAATCACTATTCCAATAATCCAGCAATAAAAAGCAGTATGTGAAAATTAATCTTTCCATCATCTTCTCCCACACTTAAAAAATCCATTAAGACTAAATAGGCTCAAGGAAAAATTCTAACAGATTCTTTCTTTTTTTAATTTTTGGAAGGCAAATACAATTCTATAACATGATGTGGGGCTTAATGAAAAAGCTTACAAGTTATAATAGACTTCATGATACATTAGCCACAAAACAATGAGTTCCCATCTTTTCTTATATTAGACACATTTTGTATATATTTAAATGTGTAGTTATTTTATCTCAATAGAATGACATTTTATAGTTTGTCTTGCCAAGAAAAAAGATGTAGATAAAAAATGTTAAGAGTGAAACATATTGCTGGAAAAATGATAAACCTGCAATTACAGTAAGACTGAAGTTGCCTACTATAGGCCAGTTGCACTAAACCCAGGGACAGCATGAACTTTGATTACTTTCAGAACTTGTGTTCCCTTAATAGTAATTTAAAATTCATTTTTAAAAAAGCTCTCATATTGGATATATATATAAATTGTATATTTATAAATACACAGAAGAGGGAATATAAAATCTATGAAATACCCCAGATCGGAATCAGAGTGGAGCTGAAGAACTGATGGATCAGTATCCCAATGCAGCGTCCTGATACCGTAGGTTGAACAACCATGCAGCATTAGCAAAAGAGGCCAGAGATTAGTGAAGCAAATACACACTATGAAATGTTAAAGCTATTGTAAGTTTACATTTTTTTCATTGTTTAAAAGAAACAAAATGTAATGTCAGTTAGTGGAAATTCAGTGAACATTCAATGCTACAATACATGCAAAAAGTATAAAACAGTTAAACAGAAACATACAATTCAGAGCAATTAGTCATTCAATTATTTCAGATATGGGAAATTAAAGCATTGCAGAATCACTGACAAAAGTAGCCCATATGAAAGCAAAATGAATAAAAATCCATTTGAAACAGCTTAGGAAGTTTTAAACTTTAAACTTCATTTTAAAGCTATACTAATTTGGTTATGTCATACGAAGTCAGGTTTGTTAATGTACTGCAATCTTGCCCAAAGCATTAAATATGTGCAGGAAATTGTCATATTGGTAAAGGAAATGAGTCAACACAAACTTTTTGGTAGAGAAGCAAAATGCATTTCCACTGGGATACAGAACTGCTAGAGTTTCCAAGATGTGACACTGCTGTAATTATGGGTTAAGCACTGCCTTGGGCTTACAAATGTCATCCGATTTAAAGCCAATTTAAAATATTCAGTATCCTAGAAAACAGTGGGCTTTATATTAAAATGTTTCAAAATAGTGAGTATTCAGCACAGTATATAAGAATAAGAAGTGGAATGGATCTGTTACAGGTCACTTATATAAAATAGGACCTTCGTTATATTTTAGTCTTGCCTGGAGCGGGGAGGGAAATCTACTTCATCTAGTGTTGGTGTCTACTTCTAACTCTACCAGGGCACAAAGCAGCAATTTCAAACAAACATACGTGAAATATTAGCAGCAGAACATCTGCTTTTAGTAAGCTTGCATATGCTACCATACTTTGTAGAGAATTTTAGGAAGACTGAAGTTATTTTTCAGTGGAACTGGAGAGTTCCTAGAAAGATGTAAAGTTGCTCCCAATAGTTTAATACAGAGTGGTGAAAATATTAAATTAAATTTTCAGTATCTTTAATGATGTACTAGGTAGTTCTAGTAGCAAGTTTTGGTTTAAAGGGCACCAACTTTCAGTAATGGTTTAATTAGAAATGCAAAGCTTTGGTTTTACTGTCCGAAAGTAGGGACACAATAGTTTTCCAAGTCATTGGAAGATTGACTATGTATTACTTGCAAATGGGCGGTATTGTCTATGTGTCCAAAATAAATTGTTTTGAGCGTACTGTTAAGTTTTTTCTTAGTAAGTTTCTCCTTCCCTCTCCTACATAAAACATGCCATCAGAGTTTTGCAAAGATGTACTGATTGTTGAAGCAAATTAATATGTTCAAACTCTTTCACTCTTTTCAACTCTAAAGTTGTCTTCAGAAAACTGAATCACATTGCTTTGGTATAAAACCTAGCTTCTTAGAGGCTGCTCATTCATTCAAACTCACTCCCTGACACTCATGTTTCTTCATTGGTATAAGGAATATTATGTCCTTTAAGATTTCTCATTTGTAATGTCTCAATCCTTACACTTTTTGTTGGAGGAGGAGGATTATTATTTTTTAACCAGAGATGCTCTTCTGAAACGAAAATGGCATTCTGAGATTGGAGTTCAGCCCTTTATTTGGGGTGACTGTGACATAATATACTGCTAAGTATGTAACATGCCTTAAAGTATGAATTATCCGTCTGCTTTAATGATTAAACTTTAGTCAGTTGCCTAATACTTCATAAATATTAACTAAAGCCTCACAACATCCTTCTGGCATAAAAGTGTACATTATTAATATATACCTCAATATACTCTAACATTCTCTGTTAGAATAGTAAGTGATATTGGGTTTCAATATGTGATATTTCAATTGTTCTCTACAGCCCTGACTTTTTATTCTGAATGTTCCTGAGAAACATAGGGAGTGGGAAAGAGAGGCAGAAGAGCTGCAATAAACACAGCAACTTGAGGATAAGAAGCAGCAGATATGAAAAATGGTTTACTGATGACAAGGACAGGAGACGCAGTCAGGTAAATTGATAACAGCAGTGGACGTAGGGCCTGAACAGTGGTTTACTGCTTATCGGGTAGTTAAGAACTGCAGCTGTGTGCCAGCCAGCATAAGGGAGAGATAAAAATGCAGAGGAGATGCTAAGCTAACCAGGAAGACAATCTTTGTAAACAGAGTTGCTGCATGAGAGGTGCACTGTAATCATGTGATCTCACAGCTGTTCAACATGCAACTGAAGTGGAATGTTGGGATTAAAGGGTTAAAAACATGGAGAAAAAAATAAAAAGGATCAGTTTTACATTTTCAGTTCAGTATCAAACTTTTAGAACTAGATTTCAAATGCTGATGTGTACTGATATGGGCACATTGATGGGCCTCTGAAATTCGGTTAACTCCTTAGAACTGTTTCTAGCAGCGATCATACTAAACTATTCCTGCAGAATGATTTTCCAAATTCAAGATTTTTTTGAATACCAGTATGTCTCACCAAGAGTCCATATGTACTAATATACTATACATAGAGGCAGACATTTTAGTACTTTAAATTATTTCTAAGTATTGTCTGGTGGTTGGATCTCCTGACACCCAATGTAATGCTCTAAATTCTATTCTTTTTCTACCACTGACTCATTATTTGATCTTCAGCAAATTAGTTTGTTTACCTATGCCTCAGTTCCCTCATCTGCAAGATGGGAAAATTGCTGTACTGTACTTCCAAACCCTGAAAATTGCTGTTAATCCTAATGTGTAGGGCACTTTGAGATACGTGGATGAAATTATAGAAGTGCAAGGTATTATTTTCTCTCAACAGTTTTCAAGAACCTGTGCCTACTCTACATTTGTGTGACATGCATTTATGTAACTATACGTGCAGAATACACAATGGTGAGGACAATAATATTTTCATTAGTTGGAGATGAATTCACCATAAAATGTACATGTGAAGTTTGTTTCATGTCAAACATGTTTCATACACACTTCACTATTCAATATTACACATGAATGAAATTTAATCTTCAAATATTTTAGATTAAAATAATGTTAGCAGAGAATAACCCTCCCACCCAATGGATTATAATAGAAACGATTCACAGATCTCATGTCACATGTGGACTGTACTACTTAAAATCTGGTTGTTACTAAATGAAAGAGCAATATTACTGGATATTTTATTACATCAAAAGTGGGTTCGATCCACACAGATTGAATGAAATATTAACACAAAGTTGCATTCAAGAGGTATAGTGTCCACGAGCAGTCAGGAAAGCAACGTGTCTCCATGTTAGTGACGTGTTGCATTCTCCTGTTTTTGCTTATTGCTCTTTTTAGCAACAACCTAAACTTTGTTAATGCCACTAACTGGTTATGAAAATAATCACGTTTTTTACAGTTAGGATGGTGGGAATAGCAACATTTAAACTATACATAAATGGGGTGCAAGCACTGATTCTTCAAAGCCTAGGGTATGCAAAATATGAGAATGACATATCAGCCACAACACAAGTATGTGGAAAAGACATGAATATGTGCGTCTTGATAAATATTATAGCAAACAACTTAAATCTTATTTAACCTTCTTCCAAAAGGAGCAAAACTCATGTGCAAGCACACCTAAAACAATTATCCTCTAGATTTCTTTAACAAGTTATTCCATAATATAAACATAGTGATAAGTTAAAAAACATATTTGATAGTGGCATAATACCTTAATCGCTATGGCAATTAATAGATTTTCTGAGCAAATTATTATGAGAATTTACCTACTATCTGAAGAGAGTGCACATGATATGGCAGTGAAAAGACCCCTTTCATATAACATCCTCTTTCCTCCCACCCACTTTAAACTATGGGTCAATTAGAAACAAACATATCTGATTCTCCTTAAAGTTAAAAAGGAATTCAAAGTTTCATTTTACATTTTACTTGCAGCTTCAGTATTTAAATAAAATACATTCCAAGAGAATTATCCATATCAGAGAATAAAATGGTTTTACATAATCATTAGAGTAAAAAACATGAATTGCTTTAGAACAAGAGATGTTATGTGGTTTATCTTAAAAGGACTTAAACATATAAAATTTGACTTGGACATTTACAAATTTTAAGTTATCAACACTAACTCAATAGTATTTTAAAGCACTTCTCAACCTACAAACATTTCTAACAACATTTTAATTGTTGTTAATTGTTAAAACAAT
Organism: Terrapene triunguis; assembly: GCF_002925995.2. Taxonomy (NCBI): domain Eukaryota; kingdom Metazoa; phylum Chordata; order Testudines; family Emydidae; genus Terrapene; species Terrapene triunguis. Next base: position 37,475,800 of record NW_020664413.1, on the reverse strand, counting down.
CTAATGTTTTAAGAAAATTACCATACCTAGATCCAACGGCACCATCACCAGAATCTTGGCTTCCAGCCTCACTTGGAGTACTCACAGATTTGGAAGATGGAGACATAGGAGGAGGGACTAAATAGTGAAACAGACAGGTATCCGCTGTTACTACTCGTAGAGGTTGCACAGCTTAGGATGTTTCCAAATTAATTTAACATGAAGTATTAAAAAAAAAAAAGATGGCAAACAAAAAATACGTGGATGAAAATGAATAGTAGAAAGAGAGGGGAAAAGACAATGTTAACATTTCATGCTGGAGACTCATGCAACTCTTTGGCATTTAATGTAGCGGGGATTTATATATATATATAAAAAAGACACACCCAGGAGAAAATGACTGGTGAATATACATATTTTTTTTAAAAATCTCAATTTCTACAAAATGCTGCCACCAACTTTCAAAGGAGACAATTTTCTTTATCATTTGTCATTTCCAAATAAGTTCAAAGCATGTTAGTATAGCATTAATAACTGTTTTCATGGATTAAACAGACCATAAAATGCACTATTTAAATTCTGCTAAATTTGCCTTCGCTTCAGTTACAACTGCAACAATTTATTTTGCCATACAGTAAGTTTTAACCTGTACTGTTGTTTTATCAGATAATAGTAATTAACACTTCTTTTAGACAAAAGAATAGCTGCTATCCTGGAGCTGTTTTTTAATTAAATGTAATAATGTTATATTTAAAATATATATCTCCTTTAAAAGTTTCAAGCATTTTGGGTGAAGATTGCAAACAAAATTTAAAAAGCAACATGCTTTTGGGAACTGATGCATAATGAAAAGTGACATCATGCAATTTAAATACCATGCAAAACTGTTTCCCCAGTCTAGAAATTATGATTTGTAAGAACGGCCTAACCCGGCTTTATACCTTTTTGACAGCCTAATAATGCCTCAGAGTTCTTTGCACGTTCTATTTTTCAGTAACGCACACAGACACCCAAAGCCATGGTTCTCCCCTAAACTGGGAGTTAAAAAAAACAACAACCCCCCCCCCCCTCCCGCATCACCCTTTCCTCCCAAAACAGGGAAAAATTACAGGTAAAGTTGGTAGATAGCTCTTTTTACAGGTATACTTTTACTTGGTAGTCACTGCCATCTGCTGGATAATTTATAGAATGACTGCCTACAACCCTCTATTCTAGTACTGCATGATTTTATCACTAACTTGTTCAATTAAAAAAAGGCAATTAACATAAACAGACAAGCATGAATGAAAACTTGTTCTGCTTTTACTAAATTAGACAGTTAAGACCTGAAAACAGAGCTAAGGGATCACAATGCCCAGACTATCAATTTAGCTCAGACTGTGTCAAATACACGGCTGTGATAAATGTGTCACGGACCATGAAATCAATTCTCCCCTGTGAAATCTATCTATTGGAGGGGGGTAAAAAAGGGGCAGGGCTGAGGGTGCCCCACCGGGGGCTCCTATCATGCACCGGGCACCAGTTGCTAGTCCTGGCGGGATTGGGAAGGGATGGTACTTCCTCTTCCCCTGCACAGCTGCTCTTGGGGGAGGGGGGAGATCAGACCCACCTCTGGGTACCACCCACACTTGTAGCAAGTGCCATGGCTGCTGCCTTCAGAGCCCAGCTGAAGCGCAGAAGCAACGGTAGTAATCCTGTGACCACTTTGCAACCCCCACAACCCCTTTTTGGGTCAGGACCCCCCACGATTACAACACCATGAAATTTCAGGTCTAACCATCTGAAACCATGAAATTGACTAATTTTAAATTTCTACGATTGTGAAATTGACCAAAATGGACTGTGAATTCAGTAGGGGCCCTAATAATGTGCAATCAGGGGTGGCTCCAGGCACCAGCGCACCAAGCGTGTGCCTGGGGCGACAAGCCGCGGAGGGCGGCCTGCCGGTCACCGTGAGGGCGGCAGTCAGGCTGCCTTCGGCGGCATGCCTGTGGGAGGTCCGCCGGTTTCGGCGGCAATTCTGCGGTGGGTACGCCGAAGATGCGGGACCGGCGGACCTCCCGCAGGCACGCCGCCAAATCCGCGTTACCAGTGGACCTCCCGCAGGCACGCCGCCGAAAGCCGCCTGACTGCCGTGCTTGGGGCGGCAAAATACATAGAGCCACCCCTGTGTGCAATCCAGTGATTGAGCTCTAACTAATAGATATAAAGTATCAAACACTGAACTATGACATTAAATATCATAGAGCCAAATCTAAAAATACTTGTGTATACTGCAACTTAAAATTGTATGTATGTATGTATGTATGCTCCAAAGCAGAGCAGCTCTTCCCCACACTCCCTCCAAAAAAATCCAAAGAAAAGGTGAGAACAAATGACTGACTTTCCAGGATTTCTTTTGCCCCTGGAAGCAGCTGCTCACTGTACACAACTTCATAGACCACGAAAGAGTCAGATACAAAGAAGGTAAGAGTATCAACAAAACAAAACAAGCTCCCTGAACAGGGGGCTGCAAACGAGGGAATCTGAGAGGGAGATCCCCTGCTGAAGGAACGAACACTAATTCTTGGGGTGAGTGAGTTTTTTGTTTGTTTGGTTTTTCTTTTGGCTTGCTTAAAGTTTACAGCGTGGTCTGTATGGGACTGTGTGTTTAGGGACTGTGTGGGAGTAGGGGTCAGAGGTCAGCTAACTGAGTGTGCGCTAGCAAGGCTCTAGCCTCCTGTCCCTTGATCCTAAATCATTCTTGATCACCTTTCCCCTGTGTGTTAACGAGGGGGCATGGTTCAAAAAGGCCACATTGCCAAAGCCAACACTGCTCCTGGGTCCAGACAGAGAACCCAATCATGGATGACTCTACACAGGTCCTGGTGTGGATTTGCAGAGACTGACCTGTAGTCCCCATCACAGAAAGCCAGGCTAGGGAGGTCATCCAGTGTGTGAGTTTCCTACTGATAGAATCCCTCAGGAACCACATGGGAGAGCTACAGGAGGAGGTGGCTAGGTTGCAAGTGATTGAAAATATACACATGGAGACCTCCAAGATTGAGGAAGCAATCCATCTGGGGAGGCCTGCAGTGGCACCACCAGGGGAGGAGGAAACAGCTCCTTCATAGGGAGGAAGCTGGATGCTGGCTACTTCTGCTCCCAACCAATCCTCCATAGAGATTTAAAAAAAAAAAAAAACACTAGTTCTCTACCCTGGCAATGAGGGATGAAGAATCTCCCCCAAAGGCAGAGGAGGAGGAGCCACATACCCCCAAGGCTGGAAGGAATGTGGCCACCAGTCCTGAGAGAAAACCACCTGGTGGTGAGATATAACCCTGAGCAGATCAGACGTGACTACAGGCCTCTGGAAGTGAGGGTGAGGGAGCTGGGGGCACAGGTGGCGGTGTCATCAATCCTTCTGGTCGAGGGTAGGGACCCAGGCAGAGAGAGAGAGAGACAGAGAGAGAGAGACACATCCTGGGATGAATGTAAAACTGTTCGGTCACAGTGTTGCCAGGAGCACTTTGACTTCCCTGACCATGGGATACTGTTCCAAGAAGAAGAACTGCTGAGCAGAAAGAGGGTCCACCTATCAAGGAAGGGAAAGAGTATATTTGGATACAGACTGCTAACCTACCGAGGAGGGCTTTAAACTACGTTCAAAGGGAGCAGGAAACAAAAATCCACAGTAAGTCCAAAACATGGAGACCTGGATGAAGGGTCAGAATCTGGGGGGCGGGGGGGGACATAGGAAATCATAGCAGGGATGCAGGAGACGAGGAAATATAGAAGGAGAAATCTAATCAACGTCTTAGATATCTGTACATTAATGGAGGTAGTATGGGGAATAAAAAACTAGGAATACTAGTGAATAACCGCAATTACAACATACTTGGTATCACAGAGACTTAGGGGATACTTCATGTGACTGGAATATCGATATAAAAGGGTACAGCTTGTTCCGGAAGCACAGGCAGGGAAAAAGAGAGAAGGGGTTGCTTTGTACATGAAAGATGTATACACTTGCACTCAGACTGAGATAGAAGTGGGAGGCAGACCTGTTGAAAGTCTCTGAATAAAGATAAAAGGGGTAAAAAACAAGGATGATGATATAGTATGAGTCTACTATAGACCATCTAACCAGGAAGAAGAGTTGGATGAGACTTTTTTTAAACTAACAAAATCATCCAAAGCGCAGGATTTGATGGTGACGTGGATCTTCAACCACCCAGACATCTGTTGGGAAAATAATACAGCAGGGCACAGATTATCTGACAAGTTCTTGGAATGCAATGGAGACCACTTTTTATTACAGAACGTGGTGAAAGCGACTACAAGGAAGAAGCTATTCGAGATTTAATTCTGATAAATATGAAGGAGAATTTGAAGATGGAAGGCAGCTTGAGTGAATGTGATCGTGAAATGATACAGTTCATGATTCTAAAGAACAGTAAGAGAGAATATAGCAGAATAAAGATAATGGACTTCAAGAAGGCAGATTTGAACAAACTCAGAAATAGTAGGGAAGATCCTATGGGAAGCAAGTTTAAGGGAAAAAAGTTCGGGAAAGTTGGTAGTTTTTAAAAAAAGAGAGATATTATTAAGGGCACAAGAGCAAGCTATCTCAATGTGTAGAAAAGATAAGTAGTATGGTAAGAGAACACCCTGGCTTAATCAGGAGACCTTCAATTACCTGAAATTCAAAAAGAGAGTCACACAAAGTGGAAACTGGGTCAAATTACAAAAAGGATGAATGTAAGAAAACAACACAAATATGTAGGGACAAAATTAGAAAGGCCAAAGCCAAAAACGAGGTTAAACTAGTTAGGCTCATAAAGGGTAATAGGAAAACATTTTACAAATACATTAGAAGTAAGAGGAAGACCAAAGACAGAATAGGCCCATTACTCAATAAAGAGGGAAAGACTAAAAGAAAACACAGCAATGAATGAAGCATTAAATGCCTTTTTTATTTCAGTTTTTCACCAAAAAAGCTAACATAGGGAACATAAGTGGAGCTAGGATCTGTGGAGGGTGGGAGAGATCCCAGAGGACTGGAAAAAGGCAAATATAGTACCTATTTATAAAAAGGGGAATAAAGACAATCTAGGGAATTCTAGACCAGTCAGCTTTACTTCGGTACCTGGAAAGTTAATGGAGCAAATAATCAAACAGTTTGTAAGCACTTAGAGGAAAATAAGGTGATAACTAACAGTCAACATGGATTTGTCAAGAACAAATCATGTCAACCCAACCCAATAGCCTTCTTTGACATAAGCCTTGTGGATATAGAATGGAAGCAGTAAATGGGATATATCTCAACTTTACTAAAGTTTTTGGTACTGTCTTGCATGATGTTTTCATAAGCAAAATAAGGAAATATAGCCTAGATGAACCTGATATAAGGTGAGTGCACAACTGTTTGGAAAATGAAGAGTAGTTATCAATGGTTTAATCAAGCCAGAAGAACAGAGAGAGGGGGGTTCCTTAGGGATCTGTCCTGGAAGCAGTTCTGGTCAGTATCTTCATAAATTATTTGGATAATGGCAGAGAGATAGTACACTTAAAGTTTACTGATGATACTAAGCTGGGAGGAGTTGCAAGTGGTTTGAAGGACAAGATTAGAATTCAAAATGATCTTAAACTGGAGAAATGGTGTGAAATAAATAGGATGAAATTCAGTAAGGACAAACGGAAAGTACATCATGTAGGAAGACATTTTTCAAACAACTGCACAAATACAAAATGGGAAACGACTGCCTAGGAAGGAGTATTGAAGAAAAGGATCGGGGGTGGGTGGGTGGTGTTATAGTGGATCACAAGTTAACTGAAAGTCAACAATGTAAGATTGTTGCAAAAAAAGTGAACATAATTCTGGGATGTATTAGAAGGAGTGTTGCAGGCAAGACATGACAAGTAATTCTTCCACTCGACTCAGCACTGATAAGGCCTCAGCTGGAGTACTCTGTCCAGATCTGGCTACCACACTTCAAGAAAGATGTGGACAAATTGGAGAAAATCCAAAGGAGAGCAACAAAAATGATTAAAGGTCTAGAAAATGTGACCCACGTGGAAAGATTGCAAAAACTGGGTTTGTTTAGTCTGGAGAAGAGAAGACAGGGAGAGGGAGGGCATGATAACAGTCTTCAAGTATGTAAATATTTGTTACAAATAGGAGTGATAAATTGTTCTCCTCATTCACGGAGGACAGGACAAGAAGTAATTGGGCTTAAATCGCAGCAAGGGATATTTAGGTTAGATGTTAGGAAAAACTTCCTAAGAGTAAGGGTAGTTAAGCACTATAACAAATTATCTAAGGAAGCTGTGGAATCTCCATCATTGGAGACTTTTAAGAACAGGTCAGACAAACACCTGTCAGGAATGGCCTAGATCAGGGGTCTCAAACTCAAATGACCACGAGGAACACATGAGGACTAGTGCATTGAACCGAGGGCCGCATCACTGTCACCCCCACTCGCTGCCTCTGGCCCCGCCCCCACTCCACCCCTTCCATTAGGCCCCGCCCCTGCCCCACCTCTACCCACCCCTTCCCTGCCCCATTCCAATCCCTTCCCCGAAGTCCCCACCCCAACACTGCCCCCAAGGGGTGCAGAAAGGGTGCAGGGTGCGGCAGGGGGCTCAGGGCAGGGAGTTGGTGGGTGGGGTGCAAGAGGGTGAGGGGTGTGGCAGGTGGCTCAGGGCAGGGAGTGCAGGAGGGGTTTGGGATGCAGCAGGGGGCTCAGAGCAGTGAGTTGGGGTGCGGGATGTGGCAGGGAGCTCAGGGCAGGGGGTTGGGGTGCGGGAGGGGTTCAGGGTGCGAGCTCCAGCCCGGCGCCGCTTACCTAGAGCGGCTCCGGGGTGGCAGCGGCGCACACCAGGGCCAGGGCAGGCTCCCTGCCTGCCTGCCCTGGCCCCTGGCCCTGCGCCGCTCCGTTCCTGGAAGCGGGTGGAACCGTGTCCCTGCAGCCCCTGGGGGAGGGGGGGGAGGCGATCAGGGTTCTGTGCGTGCGCTGCTCTTGCCGTTCCTCTAGGTACCTCCCACGAAGCTCCCATTAGCCGCGGTTCCCTGTTCCCAGTCAATGGGAGCTGCACGGGGCGGTGCCTGGAAGGAGGCAATGCAGGAGCCCTCTGCCTCCTTCCCCCGTCCCAAAAGGGCATGCTGCCAGCTGCTGCAGAGAGCGGCGCGGGGCTCGCAATCCCACAGGGGGCAATCCCGCGGGTAGGCAGAGGGATGGGGGGGGCACAGGGAGCCCCGCGGGCCACGGGTTTGAGACCCCTGGCCTAGATAATACTTAGTGCTGTCTCAGTACAGGGGGACTGGACTAGATGACCGATTGAGGTCCCTTCCAGTCCCACGTTTCTGTGATTCTATGATCACTGCCATGAAAATAATTAACCAATGAAAACAATCATTTGAAGGTTCCCTGATTTTTTTACACCAAATTCTGCCCCAATTTACATATGATGCAACCCTGTTCGAGATATTGAAACTACATGGAGTGCGAGTCAGGACAGATTTTGACCCTCTAACATACACTAAAGTTAAAATGCCTTTTTCCTTTTAAGAATCTCTTGTTCAACAGAAGACCACACAAGTATTTAATGAAAATTCTATCTTTATTAAATCCTATTTGCACCAGAATTATTATTTTTTAAAAGAGAGACAGCACTATATAGCTGGAAAGGAAAGACTAGTGTCAGCCTGAGTACCTACTCTATGCCTCCCAGTTTATTTACATTTGTATGAAGTTTCCATTTTTTAAAAAACTGCTATGTACAGCATAGCTGAGTGATTTATCTGTAGTACAACATGTATATGCTAAAGAAATAGATTCTCATTACCAAAGTAAATGGCAGATCTAATCCAGAGTTTTGGAAAATAATTCTTATTTCTGATGTTCTGCCTATTAAAAAAAACCCTACATTTGCTCCTCCCCCAAAATGCTTTTCTTGCAGAGGAAATTACATTTAGAACTCTCCAATACACCTCTGGTAAAAGCAGATCTAAAATAATGTAATATTCGTAGAAGGCAGACTAAAATTAGGCAAAATGTAAAAGGAATTGACAAGAACTAGTCCTTGTATACTGATTTACCAAAAGGCAACTTGTAGTAGCCTATCAGTTACTTATCGTAGGCATATGTATCTAGCAAACAGATTTTCAGGTAATACCATGATTTACTAGATCTCCTTCTACAGTACTTTATTCATAATCAATACTGCAAATATTAACATGCAGTGAAGAGGTTTGAGGCCTAATCTCTTTAGGCACTGTTACTAGACTAAAACTTGCACACTCTTCCTAGTTAATAAGTGGGCTAGTGGGAAGAGCAGATTAGAGGACTGCTAAGAAAAAGATTTGTGCACAGAATCCTTATGACCGGCACAAAGAGTGTATTATTTCTAAAGCATTCTCAAATTTAATCTGCGATACTGCAATGCCCCCTTGTGGAGTATGTCATTTCCAAAAAGGAAGTCTCCCCCTTGGTGGGGACAATGCCTATTTAATGCAAATGTAATTATCTTACGAGACACTCCAAATAAGAAGGCTTAATTTTGATTGTTAGAAGATAAAATTTTAAGGATTTCTTGAAGCAGTTTTGTGTTTCACTAAGTAAGTATTGTTAGATGTTCATCTGTGTGTGTTCTCCTTGTGTGCTATCCTAGGTCTACGCAGACAGCCGGCACAGCAGACCTCGAGCGAACCAATGACCACAAGATCCGTTAAGGTACAAAGGCACCAGGCCAGGTTTATTGTCGACAAAGCACCAGTAATAGCATGAGGACACTAAGACATGTATGCCCGTGACAATGGACGCAGCTCTGTGAATGGCAGAACTTTCCATTCCCCCCTCGGTTGGGCCAAGACACTCTCAGAGATACCTCTTTATACCCTGATACAAACAAATTATGTGCTGCCCCGTGAGATAAATAGTTACTGCCCCCTGATGTGGCTAGTTATCACCCATCTCCTTGTGCATGTTGGTTCGATTAAAACATCTCTATTTATCACTCCGTTATCCTGACCTTGTCTTTTGGGAGGGGTCAGCATGTTCCTGTAATTCTTGGAAAATATTTTTGTACCATCCTTGATATCAGGATGTTTTGGTACCACTCTTCTGAAATGTGTTTTCTAAGAAGTGCTAGGCACAGAGTACTTAATCAATGTGTGTTTCTCCAATATCAGCCCTGTTCTTGCCAGATTCTGTGAACTTGCAAGCAGGCAAACCCTGACGTTTGCTCACAGCCTAACTTTTGCTAACTTTGCTTTATATTAGCAAAGCTTGCCCACTTTAGCTCAGGCCTCATACCAGGCCTCTAACACAAGGGCTTATATCTCAGGCTCTCTTCCTACTACAAGTATGTCTTCTTACATCAGGGATATGGTGGTATTTAAGAAAATCTGGTTCAGAGGATGAGTTCTTAAAAGTGGAATCCCATATTATATCATTAAGGCAATATCTGATATAGGAAAACCGCCTTATTGGAAGTCTACAGAAAGGAAAGACTATCAATACGTGTTTACTTTATACATTTTTCCAATATGGCTCTTTCCTTTGAAGAAACTTAATGTAACCTGAGTTAGAGCTTGATCAAAGCTACTGCTTGAAGTTAAATATAGCCACTGAAAGGGAGCGTTCTCCACTGTCACATGCAAGCAAGGTCCAGGCTTTGGACAAATGGTTCCCTGCCTGAAGAGTACCAATTTTGTTAGGGCATGGGATTTCAGACAATTTTCCATGAACAGTTACACATTATAAACCCACAGATTTGTTTTATAGAGATGTACCAGTTCATGGCTTTCAGACTTTCACAGACAGCTAGTAATCATGTGCTTGTGGACTTCTGAAAGAGTCTTTCATATTAGTTCAGCAAAACTATCAAGCCTTCATTTCTCCTGTATGGAAATGTCCAAAATTTTAGTCTACCAAAAATACCCAGAGAGGAATGGATAGTTTGTAACATATTGTACTGCTAAAGATGCCAAAACTCTGAATGGCGCAGACAGAGAAAGATACTCAAACATCTGTGGAGTACAATTGCCACAGTAATGATTAAAGAGACAGGATTCTACTCTTACAAGTCATTGTAGATCATTGCTGAAGCTTATGGAATAAGAATGTTTTTAATGGCATCCCCATGGTCGCTTTCAAAATACATAGGGATTGTTTCAAGACCAGATGCAACAAGGTAGTCAGAGAAGGATCATGTCCATAATGGAAAAGCAACTACCACACTGCTTCATACTTGCAAGACAAGATTCAGAGTGATAGCCCAAATCAAAAGGATAACTTGAAATCCTGGGTGGTCAAAAACTAGTGATGAGAGAAGTGTCTGAGATTCAGGATGGAGTTTAAAAATACTTCTCCAGTCTGATTTTTTTTCAGAAAGATGTGGCTAAGGAAAGCCAAAGTCTGAGCAATCAGACATACCTGATATACAAACCTATCCAAGAATGGGGTAGGATCTGAGGCTAAAATGGGGAAAGAACAAATTAAGAACAATTATATTTTCCTAGACAGTTAAAACTTACATTTGACCTTGCTGTTACCCCCATTATTGGAAGTGAAAGCACCTTTAGGCCTGACAGAAGACTGCTGTGGATTTTAACACTCTGTTCTGATAACATTTAACAGCATAAGCAGAACTGTGTACATGTAAGAAATTGCAGAATAATCATGTTTAGTGTTGCATATGTGTAAGAAATTGCAGTGTAATCAAGATAAAATAACTAAAGTTAGAAAAGACCGGTCTGATTTAACACTAAACTTGTACGGACAGGGAAGATAGTTAACATGGAAATGAGAGACTAGGACATATGTATAAGAAAATATAAGCAAAAAGTTTGTGTGACAAAGGGAGGCTGCTGTATTGTTTGGTGCTGGAGGAGACTGATGAGATTGTGCTGATGAACTTCCCACTTGTAACTGATCACTACTCTGTTTTTCCCTTAATAAATATGTTAGACCCATCTGCTGATTAAGTGAACCTCAATCCAACACCCATAAGATTGTGTAGGTGTTGGTGGGAGGGGGAAGTTAAGTAGTAGAAACAGAACAAATGCACAAACTGATGCATTACTGATATGTATAGTAATTAAGGTCAGTGATTGTGGAGAAGTGGACAATCGCTAGCTAAAACCCTGCCTGTTGACAGAGGACAAAATACCAATGTGCTGTTCAGGGAAAATAAGAGGAAAACAAAAATGTATGTTATTTAATGCAGACCAAAACAGATTCCCAATAACACTTTTGTTTATGCTCTGAAGGAAACTAACTTTTGACATATTCCTCAATTTTATTTAATATGTGCCAAAGATACTTTAAATTTAGATCCCAGTTCTCAGAGACGGTCTTAAATATTGAGCAGATTAGCAGAGTTAAACATTTTACTAGCAATATTTTGTAAAAGAAGAGAGATCGAGCATTTAATTGTGTGCACTGAGGCACATCATTTAGGATTGACACTTATGACAAATGGTGAACTATGCAAGACAAACTGTGCCAAAGACAAGAGACACATGCAGGCTAGAACTACTGAGTCAGTCATTTAATTTTCATGCTTCTAATACAAATGCTACATTCTTAATGTAGGATATGAGGGATGAAACATTTAACTGGTATTATTCTTACCTATAGGAGAATCTGGCGTTAATCCCATGCTTTGAAGCAATGCTTCAGCTTCTCTTCTTTTCTTTTCAAGGTCAGACTCTTCTTGTACAGGAAGAGCTTCCTTCTTCTGATCAGTCTAAAAAAATTTCAGGAACAGACAACCTTTGAGAGACAGTATATAGTTGGTGTAAAACATTTTGTGGTTTCATATGTGAGAAAACATTTAGTTATTTTTCAGTATTCATTTTTCTGTGCTTAGTGAATAAATATCATGAGTAGAGCTTGGAGAAGTCTGATCTAGCAATCCTCAAGCTCCTTTTTGCAGGGAAAGTCAAAGAGCTCTTTCTATGTTCCTTAATGAGATAATGATCTGGAAAACCTCTAGAATGGCAGTAACTCTTATAAAGAAAAATACTATGGGTTTGGGATAGCAAGGAGACAGACAGAACCTTGGCCAACTGTGTGACAGGACACTATGCCCGATATGGCAAATATTTAAAACATTTACTAATTAGAAGAATATATAGATCATGTGCTAGCAGGCATGAACATATTCAGAACCACTTCTCTGTAGGGGTGTACACGGGCTGCTTAGGTTTTCTTGTCAATCACATAGGTTTCACAAAATGAAAGAAAGGGAACTGTGAAAGAACTATGTGAGACGCAAAAACGCAACTGATGGATGCACAGTACAGTTTAAGTTAAGTTGTTTCTTGCCATACTCCACAAAAGAAAAGGAAAAAATCAAGTAACCAAACGCTTCAGCATATTATTCAAAAAAAATAACCAAAAGATTAATGTTTGGGCCAAGTGAATTTTAGGAATAAAGCACACTCAGCTCCCAATAACATCACCTCAGGCTAAAAATCAAATGAATTATCCTCCAACTGGTCACTGAAAAAAGTCTACAATAACTGATGTTCTAGAGAGAGAGAGAGAGCCAAAACACTTCATTAAGTTTAAACAAATAAGTCTATTACTTATTAACTTGAAGAAATATGATTCAAATTCAAGTTGCTCATACCATACAATACATTTATCTCAGTCACATAATTAGAGTACAATCATTGGCACTCTGTCACTATCATTCTTTTTTGTAAAGATGAACTGGTCATTCAACAGGAATCTTTGGAATAGGTGGAAAAACCTAGATAAGTCAATTTTCTCACTATGTAATTGTTAAAGATAAATGCCTACTCCTCTCTTGGATACATGTAATATTTCCAAACCATTGTATGATTTCTCCTAAATCAAGGAGTTCCCAAATATTATAAACACATGATTCCTGGAAAGTGCAAACTAGCAATACACTTTTCTGTGATCACTGGGACATGGATTATATTGTGAGATATTTCTCTGTCTTTTCTTTACATATGAATCATGCTTCTGGCGTGTTCAGTAATATGCTGTTTTAAGATTCTTAACAGCCCATAACTTAAATGCAGAAAAGACATAAACACAGGCCCCAGTTCAGCAAAGCATTTAAACATATGCTTAATTTCAAGCACATACTTAAGTGCTTTGTTGAATGTGTGCCAATGTGCAGAAGAAGTTTGCAGCAGAAGGCTCTAGAGTATAACTGCCAACTGTGCACTTAAGCAATTTCTTGGCTTTCTTTTTACTGATTATTAATTCTATCTTCTAACATGAAGAGTAGGTGGATATGACCTGATTATTGTTTTGACTTGAAAATGCAGGTTGAAGATTAGAGTTGGCTAATGGCACAATATTCTACTAGGCCACTGACAGCACTGATAGTCATTACTGAGGGACATATTGAGAACTACATTTAAGGAAGTACTTTAAAAAAATACTTTTCACAGTTTATGCAGTTTGTTTACTTTCTACAGGGAGATCTCACTAATCACTTCAATTTTCTGTTTCTCATGGACTAGTGTAATGCTATTATGTTTGGATTTCTAACAATGCATGGGGAAGAAAAACACTGTCATCGAAATATTTCTATTCAAAACTGGTGTTAGTCCCCCTTAAAAACAAAACAAAACTGCACATTTAAATTTTAATCCTACCCTACTTAACAGCATACCTCTACGTAACATGAAGCAAATTAATAAATTACTAAGTGCAAGACAAGTTACAGAACATAAGGAAATATTTGATAATTTTCTTGTTGATAACATTTAGGTTCTTACTTCCTTTTTCTTTCTTTCTTCCTCCTTTCTTTTCTTCTCCTCCCTGATTTGCGCCAAGCGTTGCTTTTTGCGCTCTAACTCTGCCTTCAATTCACTTTTGTCAGACATGGCTGGAATCCTGATCAACATGAAGTGATTATTAAACAAGTCATATAATACAGACAGTGAAGTATTTTTAACATAATGGACTTCCATGATTTTTCAAAAAAGTAGTCAGATTGATAAAATATACTTATCTGGCCTACTAAAAACAAAGCTGTGAAACAAAGCCTTAAGGAGCCACCTAAACATTTATTACATCATATCCAGATTTCCCTCACTCACCATATCCTGCTGGCTACCAAAAGATTAGAGCCTCTAATCCTACAATGCGTCTCTGCATATGAAGAGAGTCAACTACACTCAGGATCCAGGCATAGGACAGCAGGAAGGAGAATATCAACAAATAAGGAACTGCTTTTGTATTTTAGTTCATTTTAAATGTTGCAGTTTAACAGTGTATTCTGTAGTATGTAGCTGTATTAAATCTATATTCTGAATCATATGAGGAACGTCAACTTTATTATGAACTAAAAAACAAGGTAAGTATAATTTATTAGAGAATACAATTTGAACTACACAAAATGTAGATTACTCAATGTTTTTCTTTCTTTATTTTTTTTTTTTGTCTAGTGTTTACTGTCAAGGATTCCAGTGTATTTTTCAAAAGAAAGATGCAGACACAGGTGGATTCAGAAATGCATGGTCAATTATATGTTCTACTGTGAACACAGCAAGGTTTCCCAAATTAAACAGGTTGGTAGAGGTGGAGAGTTCATTCCCATTAAACAAAGGTACCAAAAAATTAAAATACAGGTCAGAAGAGCTGTATGTGTATGGGGTGGAAGAATAAGAGATCAAATTTGCTGATGCAACATAAATCCAAATTGTGTTTTAGGAAGTTCTACAGTGAACAAGAGGAGAAGCTGTGAATGCCCTTAAACTCCGATTCTGCTAACAGTGATGCAGGTGCTTAACTTTAAGCCCAAGTAATGGAACTATTCAAGCGCCTGAAATTATGTTTGCAGAAGCAGTGCTTTCCAAAGATGATGAAGCTAAAAGCCGTAAACAATTAATTGACAGCTGTTTCTTTTTTCACATACATGCATGTGTGCATGAGAAAAGAAACATACCAGAAATTTCATATATTTAGTTCAATATAAATGTTGATTTTTTATATTTTAAACATAAAATTGCCAATAGATTTGTTTTTAAGATCACCAAAGCAACTTCAGAGATGAATACGATCACTGCATATTTTTGTTTAGTTTTTAATAAAGGAATTGGAAGTTTAATACTAAATTTACACAGCATAAATTATATAACGTGGTAGCTCCAATACAGAAAGCCAGCTTCACAACACTGCTGCAACTGGAAAAAGATGAAAAATTGATCTGATTAGGTGCGTCTTCCTGACCTGGTACATTATCAGCAGCTGCAAACAGCCTCAGCGTAAACCAGAGACGCCTGAAAGGGGCTGTGACAGCGGGGATAAGCGAACAACGAGTGAGAGAGAGCTCCAGGGGACACCCGCGCACGGTGGCTGGGCTGTTGTTGCTGCTGCACAGAATCGTGCTGTTACCCAAAGGTGACCGCATCGGCGCACCCTGGAGCCTTAGGGCTGGAAGGAGACGCCACCGGGATGCCTAGGCTCACCCATTACAGCAACCGGGGCGCTTCAGCCCAGGGCCCCCTCCCCACAACACAAGGCAACAAGCGCCTCCCGAGGGACCTGGCATCTCCGCCTGAGACTGGGCTAGCCGTCTCTTCCCACCCCCAAGCCCAGTGCCCCGGCCCATCGCCTTCTACTGCCCAGCGTGTGGGGCCGCCTCGCCCACCACAGTCCATGGGAGGAACCTGCTCCCCCTCTCCCCACTGCCGGCGGTACCGGGAGGGGGGGTGTAGCTTCTCCTCCCCTGGGCGGCACTGGGTGTGGGGGGAAGGGGCGCCCGACTCCTCTCTGCCGCTAGCGCAGACTAGGGGTGCGGCGGTGGCTGGTTCAGGGGCTACGGGGCGCTCCCTTCCCTTCCCTCAGAACACGTCGGGGACGGCGCTAACCTGACAGCGGAGCCTCTCTCCGCTTAAACCGCCGCTCGGAGGCTCCGCGCCCAGCTCCGCTTTCACCTCTTCACAAAGGCGGTGGCAACGTCGGGCGAGCCGGGAACCTACGGCAAGTGCGGAAGGACATACCAGCTTCTCCCGGCAGAACGCGCACGCGCTGCAAACCCTACGGCGCCCGTGGAGGGACACATTCACTTTTCGACACAGAACACGAATATAATGGAAGTGTTGGCAAAAAGCTGCTGACACTGCCCAGGAGGGTTCACCTCCAGCACCCGAAATGAGGGGCCTGAGGGGAGCACCTACATGGCATAAAATAAACCCAACATTGCTCCTATAGCGTCAAATACGGAATTATGGCCGAGGAGACCACAATTCCCAGCATGCATTGCGGCCCCCTTGGGCTAACACTTCCCAGCAGGTAACGCGGCCAGCCCGCCGCCCCAGGAATGGAGCAATGCATTCTGGGGGCTATCCTTTCAGCAGGAGCATTGCATGCTGGAAAGTGTAGTTTCAATAGGCCACATCGGCATACTGAGAGCCTACGTAGCCAGGGACCGCAGTATAGGAAGTGCACGGTGGGTGCGGTCACGGTGCCGCCCTGTAAAAAGCAACAGAGAGTCCTGTGGCACCTTTAAGACTAACAGATGTATTGGAGCATAAGCTTTCGTGGGTGAATGCCCACTTCGTCGGATGCAAGGTGCTGCCCTGGTCACTCACGAAGAAGACTCCCAACGTGTGTTAACTGCTGGTCCCTTTACAAACAGGTGTGAGGACATGGCACTGCTGGGCACCAAGAGCTCCCATCCTTATCACATTCACGATGAGATGAGATAGGGACAGGGAGAGGCATTTCCCACCTTGTTCTGGCTAGAGACACAATCAGGGACATCGCCTGCTGCAACCCCCACTTACTAACATGTCTACTAGTGATGGGACAGTAATGTCACTGGGTTCATAAAGAAGCGATTTTAACAAGGCTATTAGGAATTTCACTGTTTTGTGCAGGGTGATACCAAAGCCCCTTAAGTGCAAGTGCCAGGCCAGTACTAAAGTTTCACACAAAGTAACTGCTTTGGTGTGAGGGCCAAGCTGGGTGAAGTTACAAACTAGCTGGTTCTGCTAGGTTCTGCAAGAGGATAAAAATGAAATTAGATACAAATTACTTCAGTATAAATGCCAACTAGGGATGAATTTGTGCACTAAAAACCTGCTTTAACATGAGTGCCAAACTAGAAGTGAAATTACACACAAATAAACCAATATGAGTGTCAAACTGGGTGAGATGAGATTACATGCATTCAGGTCACTTTGATGCAAGTGTTAAGCTAGAGGTGATGTTGCACGCAAGCTGTTTCAATGTGAGTGCTGGGCTGGGGTGAAGTTACACACAAACAATCAACTTTGATTCAAACTCCAAGCTAATGCTGAAGTTACAAATAAAGAAATCCCAGTTCAATAATATGGTTAGTAAGGTTAAGACAAATATTCCAAAAGATAACGGGTTGCCACTTGTCCACTGGGCAAACCCTCATGAAGATTTGCCCTTTTTCCTGCTGGTTAAGCCAAAGCCATAGGCAAACCTTGCCACTCTCAGTACAGGGTTTGATTCTTCAAAATGCTGATCCCTGTGATCCTGAGTTAGCAAATCACTTATGCACACGCTTTAAGCATGTTATTAATGTGGACTACTCGTGCTTAAAGTTAAGCACATGCTTTGCTAGATCAGGGCCAGAGTGCACAGCACCTTGTAAAACTGGATCTGTAGAACAGTGATACTCAGACTGAGGTTTGCAAGCCACAAGTGGCTCTGTGTCTCTCTTTTGCAGGACATGATATGAAAACACTCTGTGATTTAATTATTAACCAATCTAAGTTATTAACCAGTCAGGATGGTTGTACTATGTTATTAGCCAATTGTAGTTGATAAAATAATATTTGGTCAGTCATTTTGTTGTATACACACACAAAATATTTTCCCTGTCATACTGTTTAAATATGAATATATAGTACTTTAGTAAATGAAACAATGAACTCACACTACTGTGGTTCTTTTGGGTAATGTTGATCACTAATTTGTCTCCTGAACCCCTGAGATCAGTATCACTGCAGTAGAGCAAAGACCTGCATTAGTTAGCTCAAGAGTCAGGGGTTCAGATCCTCAGGTGGTGTAAATTGGCATAGCCCATTAGATAACAATGGAGTTGTGCTAATTTACATCTGCTGAAGAAATGCTCCAATGTTTCCTGGTTGGCTTGCTTTTGTTCTCAGAATATGTAGGCT
This sequence comes from Terrapene triunguis, assembly GCF_002925995.2. Lineage (NCBI taxonomy): Eukaryota > Metazoa > Chordata > Testudines > Emydidae > Terrapene > Terrapene triunguis. The sequence continues at coordinate 37,457,688 of NW_020664413.1, read as the reverse complement.
CAAGCCTGCATTCATGCCACTTCAGGCTGTGATTTTGTTATATCATAAACTAGAGGTCCCCAAGAAGTGGGGTGTGACCCCCCCCCTTTGGGGGGGCAGAGGAACATTTGGGGGGCACGGTGGGGCCCAGGTCAGCCCCCCCATGGGACGGAGGGAGCGCCACCCAACCCCACTCTGCCCCCAGCTATGGCCCCAGCTCCTGATCCCGCGCCCAGCCCCTGACCGTGGCCTAGCCGGGGCTCTGCTCCTGGCCCTGGCCCTGGCCCTGCCCCCCAGCTGCCGCCCGAGCCTTGGCCCCCTTACCCTGTCCACCCCCTCATCCCCCCGAAACCATGGCCCCAGCCCCGGCTCTGGGGAGCCATGGATGGGGTAAGGGGGGGCATGCAACCCTGAAAAGTTTGGGGATCGCTGTCATAAACTAAGCAGGTTAGTACATGACTGATATGTCTCCAAGGAAAACTCAGGTTGTTGCAAGAAGCAGTGTTGATTATTCAATAGCTTGTCTGTTCTGTGAGTCAGTACTGAACCATTGACCTAGAATATGTTTAGGGGGAATTAGAAAAGGTGTCTTGTGTCCTGGCTGCTACTAATCGTTAAAGAGGTATTATTCATAAGAGTAAGGGTGATACCATTCAAGGGAGGATATAAATGCTTCTCAATGAAACTGGCAGAGGAGATTTCATGATGTGCAAGAAAAGGGGCTGCACCTGCCTTTCAGTGATGATAATGTGAAGGCGACAATAATGAACTTCCACAAACATCTGTCTGTGTTTGAATTTCATTGCTAAGGGCAATATGTCTTCTGAAAATTGTGTGTGCCTGAAAACAGGAATGTACTAGATTTTAATTTTATTTCTTTAATGTTATATATTTTGATATTTTCTGCTTCTTTTTTCTCTGTATTTTGATATTAGTTAAGAAGTCATTTAAAAATGTTTTAGAAGATTTTGAAATATTTGCAAATTCTTTCAAAAGACAGGTTACAGGAATCAAATAATACTTCATATATAAGATTCTATGCAGAGAAAAACATATTAATCCTTAGCAATGAGAGTCCAAAGAAGAGATTGTCATATGGACAGGTTAAAAAAATCATGATGCATTTGGCTCATTGATTTTTATTAATTAATCCTTAAATTCTTTAACACTGGGTCATATTTCTTAGTATAGAGGATAGTTATTGTACTTAATGAAGCCCAGTTTTTAAAATTAGTTTTACATTTAAAAATAGTATATATAATATTTAATATTTATTAGCATTAGAATCCCTATCTTTCTTCTTTCTCCACAACCACTTCTGCTGATTAGTTTTTAAAATAATTTTATTTGGGGCAAATTGGCAATGGTGTACAAACATCCACAGAATGTTAATTCAGATACAGTGCAGATCCAGCACCAGGATAAATCCATCATTTCCCTTACCTCATCCCACTATTCCCCAAGTAAAGCTGCTTAACAGGGCATCTGAGAATTCCTTTTGAATAGGGCAAATGCTGGCTGGCATTGAGCCAGCATAGCTATCTCTAAGCTTCCCCTGTTGTTGTAGCATCTTGTACTACAGGGATCCCCAGCTGTGTAATAGCCTCTGTCTCCAAGCCTGTGTAAATTAGATTGAAGCTGCTCTAATTTATGATGGGAATACAGTTGGCCCTGTCTACTCCCGGGACTGGGGAAATATAGAGGTGCCTTTTAGCTTCCTTCGTCCAACCCACACCCCACCTCCTATGCCTAGCACAGCTGGGCCAGTCCTGGGGATCTGGGCTGATGACTCTACAGCTGTTTGGGAATATTCTTTATCTATAGTCACCTTGCAGGAATATTTTTTTAGTCAAGCTTTTATTGTATTTTCAGGAATAATAAATCCTGTTGCCTCTTTTCTTTGAGCCATTGTAAACCTGGTTCAGATTTTGCTAATTAAAGTAAGCATTTTAATTGTCTTGTTCTCCTTGCATTTCAGGAAAACTTCTCAAATACAGGTTGGGAACTCTGTGACGTGCATGAACTGACAGGCAAGTCTTTTCTCATAATGTGATAGTATTACTTTTCTGTTATCTTTATTATTGTTCTAGCCTGTGTTTTTTCCCTTTGGAAGATTTCCTACACCATTAACACAGGGTTTCCCCCCTGTTATTTCCCCTGCTTGATACACATATTTTTCTCTTAGTATCAAAATAAGGTGATGGTGAATTATGAGTCCCCTGAGAGATGAGTACACTTTTGTAATCTGATAACCTTTGGCACAAAACACATATACTGGTGAATGGGCCAGCACTTAAGAGTGATTCACCACTGAGCATTATAGAAAATAGAGGTTCAAAAATTCTAGGTAAGTTCCTTTTCCTCAGTGTGGTCTATGTACTATACTCTCATTTTTTCCTATTATGTGGTTAAGAAGAGGGGAGATAATGAAGGCTTCTTAAAGGTCCCTATAATGCACCCAAACCTGGGCTAGTTATAATGGTTTAAAAAGATAGAATGAAAACACAGCCAAAAGATCAGCACACAAAGAACCATTTCCAGATATACTACAGGCTGTAATAGAGTCTGTTCTCAATTTGTGCATCCAACTCCCATTAACCCTTACAGGGATTATGTGTATGCACCAAGGGCAGAGTATGCCTGAATGTTTGTTAGAAGATGCTATAGGAGTTCCTTATAAATTTATTATATACATTTTGTTAATTAAAATAATTAATAGGATAAGTGTGGAGAGATGAAGCATCTCCTTTTTCAGTCATGTATTTAATTTTTTACATTTGTTTTTAACTTGTAGGATAAAATATGCTCTTTGCTGAGATTTTTGTGAAGATTAATAATTGTTTGTTCAGTCCTTTGCAATTATAAGTACTTAGTGTTATTAGCAGTATTATTTACCATAATATAGCAATTGCCAGTTACTAACATGCAAAATGTTTTATGACTTCAGAAAAAAACAAAGATTACATAAAAGAAAATAATCTTAAAGCTACAAACCAGGGAACTATATATAGGTTTCTAATCCTCAGTAGATTTAAAGCCTTTCTGGTTATAGAAAAAGTTCAGTATGCTGATGACAAGTAATAAACATGACAAAGAGCAATAAAATATAAGGATATAATAATAATTCTTTGCATTTATACATTGCCTTTCATCTGAGAATCTCAGAATCATAGAAGTGCAGGGCTGGAGGCAGGGCAACCCATTAGGCGACCTAGGCGGTTGCCTAGGGCACTAACATTTGAAGGGCGGTGACCGCGGCGGCCGGATCTTCGGCCGCCCCAGTCGTCGATGGTATTTCGGGGGCAGGACCTTCCGCCGCCTCTGTCGGGGGCGGTATTTCGGGGGCGGGACCTTCCGCCACCTAGGGCGGCAAAAAAGCTGGCGGCGCTCCTGGCTGGAGGCACCTTGAGCAATCATCGAGTCCAGTCCCCTGTGCTAAGGCAGGACTGAGTAAATCTATGCCATCACTGACAGGTGTTTGTCCAACCTGTTCGTAAAAACCTCTAATGATGAGGATCCCACAACCTCCCTTGGAAGCATACTCCAGAGTTTAACAAACCTTATAGTTAGAAAGTTTTTCCTAATATCTAACCTAAATCTTCCTTGCTACAAATTAAGCTCATTACTTCTTGTCATACCTTCAGTGGACATGGAGGACAATTGATCACAATCCTCTTTATAACAGCTGTTAATGTATTTGAAGACTGTTACCAAGTCCCCTGTCAGTTCTCTTTTCTCAAAACATGCCCAGGTTTTTTAACTTTTCCCCATGGGTCAGTTTTTCTAAACCTTTTATCCTTTTTGTTGTTCTCCTCTGGAGCCTCTCCAATTTGTCCAAATCTTTCCTAAAGTGGTGCCCAGAATTAGACACAGTACTCCAGCTGAGGCCTCACCAGTGACAAGTAGAGTGGGACAGTTACCCACTGTGTCTTTTAAAAAAATTCATGTTAATACAACTCAGAATAATATTGCCCTTTTTCACAACTGCAGCACATTGTTGACTTGTATTCAATTTGTGACCCATTATAATCCCCAGAACCTTTTCAGCAGTACTACCACCTAGCCAGTTATTCCCCATCTTGTTGTGCATTTGATTTTTGACTTCCTAAGTGAAGTACTTCACACTTATCTTTATTGAATTTCATCTTTTCGAATTCAGACCAATTCTCCAATTTGTCAAGGTTGTGTTGAATTCTAATCCTGTCCTCCAAAGCACTTGCAACCCCTCCCAGTTTGGCAGAATCTGCAGATTATAAGCATAATCTCCAATCTATTATTCAAGTCATTTATGAAAATATCAACTAGAACTGGAGCTAATAGTGTAAATGAAAATATAATCTGGCCCTTTATTGAGGATTCAGTAAGAGCCTTGCCAATGTGATGGACAAAGTCCTGAAATATGATGTGCAGTTAAACTACAGAGAAAATGTATAAACAACAATATTGCATTCAATCATACATTTTTCTTACGTGCCTTAAAACTGAAACAAATCCCTCATTTAAAATAAGTAGCAAGGCTATAAGTAGTTGAAAAATGCAGTTCTGCCATTGTCAGAAAAACCTACACTCCTGGCTCTTGCCTACAGAAGGTAGGGTGACCAGACAGCAAATGTGAAAAATCGGGACGGGGGTGGGGGATAATAGGAGCCTATATAAGAAAAAGACCCCAAAATCGGGACTGTCCCTATAAAATCGGGACATCTGGTTACCCTAACAGAAGGTCTGTCCAGAGTGGGAAGACAGAAGTAAAAGCTGGCTATTTACTGCAACAAAACAGGCCCTAAAGCTCATAGGAACAGGACCAAAAGTGGGTGGAGATATCTGCACAGGGCAGAGACATGACATCAGGGAGATGCATTAATTCACAGTATCTCCCAGGCAACCTCTGCTGTCAGAGTTCTTATGTCCCCTTAGCCAGAACTTCAAACTGTCCTTTTCTGGTTGAATAGTTGTGTGAGAATGGTATCAATATGGTGAACTCCCCAACAGCGCTGTTGGCACAGTTGCCTCCATGGGTACAAAGAGGGATGTAATCAAGCTTTTTATCTTTTGGGGATGTATAACAGACAGTTGTAGATGCCATTCATCAACTCAACTCATTGTGCAAAAATTGGGTGACTGTCAATGAAGGATGTTGTAAGTGAACCATATTTTGATTTGTTTCTGAATCAGCTGTTTTTTGTAGCATTTCTCCGAATTTGACGTCAGCCTTTGAAAGTTAAATGTAAAACCAATATGTCTTCATAGGATTTTAGCCCTTTATCTGGAAATATTTTCCTAACTTTTTATAATATAAAGGGAAGAATAATACATGTTATAGACAGGAAATATGTATTTGAACAGGTAGTCAATCTCCCTGCTAGTCACTGCTGGTGCTAGCCGAAGTGTGACCTAAGCAGCAATAATTTTGCCCACCCCAACACATATTAATAATTACTTGGGGGCCCCCTTGAGCTGCTCGGGGCCCTAAGCAATTGCTTAATCTGCTTATGCCTAGCACTGGCTCTGCTATTTGTGCAGAACAGTTGTTCACTCTAGTTTTAGAAGTCCTAAACAATAGGGCTATCACCACTTCCCCTGCGAGACTTTACACAGACTATGTCTGTGAACCACTCTGAATTACTCTATCTAATCAAATCTGTTTGATAAATGTTTTGGTATATCTTTTCTCATAAAGTACTCTGGTCTTTAAAAGTGGTTTGGTTTAGGAATAAAATTATTTTAGAGCAAAAGTCTCACATTTTTATGTCCAAACAATCTGGTTTGAGTCATAGGGTGTTTCATTTTATAGTCTTGATTGTTTTAGAGGATCTGTATTGGGATGCAAAAAAGCAATAAATAAAATATTAAAACATTGAAAAAGGCCTTCTTTTATGCTTCTAATACAATGGAATACATGTGTTAAATTGTGTGGAATTAAATGAGTTTATATCCATCCTTTAACATGGCATTTTAAGACTCAAGAAAATCATAAGACAATGAAATTCACACATCACATAATGTTAGAAATTTAAACAAATACTTCTTTTAGTTTTTAAAAAGCTGAGAGAAGTATGCAATTTCCTGCAAGGAAGGTGTATTTTGCTGCTATGTATGTGTAGAAGTTGATACTTTACTGCTGGCAAATTTTTATCCAGTAAATGCTTTTAACCATAAGGGTAATCTCCACAGGTCTCAGTGGTTCTTAGTGTTCAATTTCCTGTGGAGTCAAATCTGTCCTTTCTGTCAGTCATAAGTTATGTCAGTTATAAGATGTGTAGCCTGTTTGTCTTATGGAATCGCAGTTTGTGTTTGTGTTTTGTTGTTTGAGTTATTACTGGAGCAGAAGTACTAGTATAAAAGAAACGTTAAAGATATGCCATCAAAGATGTTCCTTTCTCATAGGGGACTGCCCACTAGCCTGTCACTAGAGAGGAATGTACTATTACTTCAACATGTGTGATGTAGTACATCTAGAGTTAGCATAGCAGATCATGTAAATCTGAAGGGATTGATGGTGATAGTGGGCCTAATTCTCATTCTTGAAACTACAAACCTAAAATTATACACACATAAAAATATTTCTATCAGGTAGTGGGCTGAATCTCATTTTTAAAACTACAGCTTCAACCTTTACACCCACTTCAAGGTCCCTTTACTCTACTGGAGAGATGTAGAGCAGTCGTAATGTAAATGAGAATCAGGCCTACTGTACGCCACTAGCACCTGGACCCACAAGAGGGCTCTTCAAGGCTGAGAAGAGGTGGAACATTGCTGCAGAGGTGGCTGAGCCCATTTCTACATTGAATGGTGGAGATCAGCACTCAGAGGTCCCTTTCATGTGTGAATCTGGGAGAGTACAATGTGGAGCAGTATTTTGAGGTTATGTTTTGTGATTCATATTAGCACAGGAAGAAAAGGAGAGAAGAAATGATAAAGAAATTACTCTGGTGTTTAAGGAGACTTCAGCATAGCTCATTATTAAATTGTCTGTCCAGGGTATGAATCCTTCCCAGAAAGTAAAGAATTTAGAATGCTTTTGAGTTTTAGTGCAACCATCTGAATTGAGAATTTGACTATATTCCCATTGCAGTCATATCAATTCTCAGTTTTCTCAGAACAGAAAGCCATCATTAGAGATGGACAAACTTAAGAAACTTTGCTTTACTGAGCCAGCACATAAAATCCCTACAATTAGCAAAATCAGAATCCTGTTGAACAGCCTTGAGGTAGCAGCCCAGTGTTACTACCACTCAACTTGAATATGTACCTTGATGCTAAGTATCAGAATACTGATGGATTGCTATGTAGGACTTCAAGGAGAGCCACCATAATAATAGCCTGAGTACAAAGCTTTGGTTGCAAATGTATTTTGCCCCATGGAAAACAAGGTACCAAATTCTGTCCTGGCATAAATGGAGTCAACTCCTGCTGGCTTCAATGGAAATTATGCCTGCTCACACCTAGGCTGAATTTGCCCCAAGGTTTAAGAAAATGGAAGAAGTGCAAACAAATATTCTAAGTTAATCAGAAATGAAATACATTTGTTCTGTAACGATATACATGACCTGTAATGATATGGTTCACCTTTAGTCCAAATTAACTGTTTTTACAGTAAATTATGGTAAAATTGAGGTTAAAAGTGACCTAAGTATAGGTGAAGAGCTGCCCTACATCCATTATGTTGTTTATATTGCTCTTTTCATTCCAGGGACGTCATCTGTTTGACCTTTAGTGTTTTTAATTATATATTTTATAAGTGCATTTGCAGAAAGGGGGAGGTGGTCTTTATACATTATTTTATTCACGATGAAGACTCCATGTTTTAGGGTATCTCTACACTACCAGCCTTACTGGGCACAGCCGTGATGCTGCAGCTACACTTGCTAGAGCGATGAAAGGGGCTTTTCCACCACAGTGGTAAATCCATCCCTCCAAGAGGTGGTAGCTGAGTCGATGGAAGAATTCTTCTGTTCAACTGTTCAACTAGTGGTGTCTACTCCGGGGCTTATAAGGGCATCACATCTTAACTGTGCCTCTCACACCCCCGAGCAATGTAGCTAGGTCATCCTAAATTTAGATATAGACTGGCCTTAGTGAACTTTCAGCACAGCTTTTGTCCTTTGGGTGTAATCTAAGCATACAGCATGATAAAAATTGATAGGTTTTACATAAGAGACTGTAGCGAGGCGGTCTGGTTCCCCACCACCCTGGAGAGGGACGAGCCCCTCCGGACGCCAAAGTGGGCGGACCCAGTGGAGCTTGTGCCCGCCCCCCAGAGGTCAGGGTGCAGGACAGGAAGTACAAAGGCCCAACCTCAGAGCTCACTAGTGGCCCGGCCGCCGGAGAAGCCAGACGCTCGTGGCCTAGCTCCCGGTTGGGAGACTCCTGCAGTTTGCAGCCGACCCGAGGACGGGCCAGACGCTGACCAGACCCCGGAGAAGCTGTTAAGCCTGCCTGTGGCGAGTTACCCAGAGGAGCTGCCAAGCCTACCGCTTGCCGGGTACCCAGAGGAGCCCCTGGTGCTTGATTCCTTGGAAGACTCTGTCCAGACGCAGGTACCTCTAGAGGGGGAGGTAGGAAGTAGCCCGGGAGGCAGCCAACCCCTGCCTGAGGGCCTGAGCCACAGACTCTCTACTGCCCCGCCCTGACCCAGGGCCTGGGCTTGCATATTGAACTGTTTGCTCAACCCGGGCCTGAGCTACTGACTGTTTGTTACCCCGCCCTGATCCAGGGCCAGGGCTTGCTAATATTGAACTGTTCGCACAACCCCTGCCTGAGGGCCTGAGCTGGTGACTGTTTGCCGCACAGTCAGGCTAATTCCCCGACTCACCTGACCTAAGTAGTGAGGCGATCTGGTTCCCTGCCACCCCGGAGGGGGGACGAACCCCGGCCGAACCCCCTACACGTGGTGGAGAATGCGGGCACCGTGCTCCCCTGATCCTTGTGAGAAGGGATCTCTGGAGGAGCGGGCACGCGCGACCATGGATATGGATAAGCTTATCAAGTTCTTAGCCGAAAGCCAACAACAGCAGCAGGCCGCCCAGCTCCAGCAGCAGCAGCAGCTGGTCCAGCAGCTTGGGACCCAACAGCAACAGCTGATTTTGGAGCTGAGACGCCAGAACTGGGACCGCCTGCAGCAATTGGCGACCTTGCTGCCCCCTCCTGCGGAGCCCCAGCTTGCGGGTGCCACTGGACCACCCAGCCTAGCACCTTCCATCCAGTTGACCAAGATGGGCCCCAACGATGACCCAGAAGCCTTTGTTGTGACTTTTGAAAGGGTGGCGTTAGTCGCTGACAGGGACCACCCAAACCATATATCGGGGCCTGTCCACGGACGCGGCACAGGACTACACCCGGGTAAAGGTGGCAATCTTAGATGCTTTGGACGTTAGTCCAGAGACCTTCCGACAGCGGTTCCGGAGCCTGGTCTACCCTACGGGGGCCCGACCCCGGATGGTAGCCCAAGACTTAAGGGAAGCATGCAAGCAGTGGCTACAGCCCGAAAGCTGAACCCCGGATGAGCTCGTTGAACAAATTATTCTGGAGCAGTTCGTCCATATACTCCCATCGCAAGGGAGGGCCTGGGTCCTCCGCCATCAGCCTACGACGTTAACTGCTGCCATCACACTGATAGAGGATTTCCTCGCTGCTGAAGCACCGGTGGGAACGATCATTCGAGCTGCCCCACCAGGACCGGAGCGCCCTAACCCAGAGAAAAAGGGGGCCACCCGGATTGAGCCACGAAATCCGTCATGGGGCCTGGAGCCCCAACCTGCCGAGGTCCCAGTTCGACAGGCCCTGGCACCGCGACCCGATACCCGAGGGACCAACCGAAGCCCTCCTAGGGGCCAGGCGGGAACACTGTCCCGGCCTGGGCACTCGTACCTCGGCCCCTGTTTATCCTGTGGGAAATATGACCATTTAGAGTGGGACTGCACCGAGATGGATTGCAGCTTTGGCCAGGTCTGCACGAGAGAAGCCCGTGTCCGACACCCACAGGCTGCCAAGATTACGGTGCCAGTGGTTGTCGGGGCTTGCCCAACCTTGGCCCTAATTGACTCAGGCTGCGGCCAGACCTTGGTTCGTCAAAGCCTAGGCCTCCAGGCTGACCCACGCCTGGGACGATCCATCTCCAGTGCATTCACGGCAACGTATGACCCTACCCCAAGTCTGGCTGACCATGGATGGGGTCACGCGATCGATGGTTGTCGGCCTGGCTCCTCGGCTCGTCTACCCGGTGATCCTGGGGCGGGACTGGCCAGACTTCCTAGAAGTCCTCCGCTCAAAGGCCACGAGTGTCCCGCAGTTACCCCAGTACTGGAAGGGGGCCTCCCTGATACCCACGCGGAGGGGGGGGGAGGCACCAGACCCCAACCGACCGGAAGAAGAACCCGTGGACCCCCCTCCAGAAGCTGCTGCTGAGCCCCTGCTTCACACTGACTTTTGTCGTGACCAAAGGGCAGATCCCACCCTCAGTCACGCTTACGAGTGACGAGCCATGGCCGATGGGGCCATAATTGACCCGCATCGGGCGAAGCAGTGGCCACATTTTGAACTGCGGCAGGATCGGCTCTATCGGGTAAACGGGACCTGCGCACTGGAGAACCCCAGAGCCAACTACTCGTGCCTCGATGTCGCCGGCGGGCAGCAATGAAACTCGCCCACGACATCCCGGCTGCCGGGCACTTGGGCCACGAGAAGACTCTAGCCCCGATACTGACACGCTTCTTCTGGCCCAGCGTGCATCAGGAAGTAAGGGACTATTGTAACTCCTGTCCAGAGTGCCAGCTAGCCGCACCCCCGCGGCACTTAAGGCCCCGTTGGTCCCCATGCCCATTGTCGAAATGCCCTTCGAGCGCGTGGCCATGGACCTGGTGGGGCCCCTCCCAAAAAGCACCACTGGATTTCAGTATGTGTTGGTCCTAGTAGATTATGCTACCCATTTCCCGGAGGCAGTGCCACTGCGGAGCATCACCGCCCGAACCATTGCGGGCGAGCTCATGAAGCTCTTTGCTTGTGTAGCCTGCCCCGGTAGATTCTCGCTGACCAAGGCACCAACTTTACCTCCCAACTGCTGCGGCAGATTTGTGGGCTCCTGGGGCTCAAGCAGTTGCGCACCTCTATCTACCATCCACAAACCGACAGTCGGTTGAACGATTTAACCGTACTCTAAAAGACATGTTGCGCAAATTCCCCCCAGAAGAAGTACGCCAATGGGACCAGCTACTCCCGCCTTTGCTTCTTGTGATCCGGGAGGTGCCCCAGTCCTCGACGAAGTTTTCCCCCTTTGAGTTGTTGTATGGCCACCGCCCATAGGGGCTCCTGGACCTGATGCGTGAAGCCTGGGAACAAGCTCCATCACCAACCCAGGGCCTCTTGAAGTACGTCCTCCAGCTCCAGGAACCCCTCACTCAGGCCGGGGCGCTCACCCAGGAAAACTTAAAGGCCGCCCAGGAGGCTCAAGCACGAACTTATAACCGAGACACGCAGAGCCGTGACTTTAAACCTGGGACTGGGTCCTGCTTCTCCTGCCCTCGAGCGAGTCAAAGCTACTGGCCCGCTGGCAGGGCCCCTACGAGGTGGTCCGGAAGGTGGGGCCCGTCACCTATGAGGTCAGCCAACCGGACCGACGTAAGAAAACCCAGCGGTACCATGTCAACCTCCTGAAGTCCTGGCAGGAGCGCGAGGGCTTGTTAATTACCCCCTACCCGCTGGAGCCAGAACTGGGCCCCCATGCTGCCCTGACCCAGGTCACCAAAGGGCCCCAGCTCGCGGAGACCCTCACAGATGAACAATGCAAATAAATCTGGTGCCTCCTGCAGGCATTCCCATGGACCTTCACCGGCCAGCCGGGCTACACAACCCTGGTCTATCATACCATTCAGACAGAACCTGGGGTAGTTATCCGAAAAGTGACAGGCCCTTGCCGCACTGAATGCGGCAGAGCGTCGAGGAAGAGGTACAAGCCATGCTAGAGCTGGGCATAATTGAACCCTCACAGAGTGAGTGGCATAGCCCGATAGTGCTAGTACCCAAGCCCGATGGGACGTGGCGCTTCTGCATCGACTTCCGACGTGTCAACGCTATTTCTAAATTTGACGCATATCCGATGCCTCACGTAGATGAGCTGCTTGGCCTGTTAGGGGAGGCTTGCTTCCTCACCACACTTGACCTCAGCAAGGGCTACTGGCAGATCCCCCTTGACCCCGCTTCAAGGGAGAAGACCGCATTCGCCACCCCAACAGGTCTGTACCAATTCACCCGGATGCCCTTTGGCCTCCATGGGGCCTCAGCCACATTTCAGCGGCTGATGGATAGTGTCCTCCAACCCCATCGAGACTATGCGGCCGCCTACCTGGATGATGTGGTCATCTACAGCCGCCACTGGGAAGATCACTTGGTACGGGTAGCTGCAGTCCTGAGATCCCTGCGGGCCGCCGGGTTGACAGCGCACCCCAAAAAATGCCGCATTGGGTGGCAAGAGACTACTTATCTGGGCTAAACCATAGGGAACGGACAAGTGAAGCTCCTTATGGGAAAGGTCCAGGCTCTGGCGGCCTGCCCGCCTCCCACCACAAAGCATCAGGTGCGACAGTTCTTGGGGTTCGCTGGCTATTATCGGCATTTCATTCCCCATTTTGAATCTGTCGCCGCCCCTTTGACCGGCCTTTTAACCAAGGACAGCCCTCGACGTGTAGTTTGGACCCAGGAATGCGAAGACGCCTTTCAGGAACTCAAAACGAGTCGCTGCCGTGAACCGGTTCTCTACAGCCCAAATTTCAACCGAGACTTCATCCTCCAGACAGATGCCTCGGAGGTAGGACTGGGCGCTGTCCTGTCCCAAGAAATAGATGGGGAAGACCATCCGGTCTTATATATCAGCCGGAAATTGTTTCCACAGGAGAAGAACTACGCGGTGGTGGAGAAGGAGGCCCTTGCAGTGAAATGGGCTTGTGACGCCCTACGTTACTCCTTCTTGGAGCCGCGTTCACCTTAGTAACTGACCACGCCCCGCTTCAGTGGCTGAACAAAATGAAAAACAATAATATGAGAATACAGCGTTGGTATCTGGCGCTACAGCCCTATGCCTTTACGGTTCGCCATAGGGCAGGCAAGGACCACGCTAATGCTGACACAGCAGCGGACTGTCTGCTGCTGCTAGGGCCACGGGCTGGGACGCAGTGGAGTGGGTGGGCCTGCGTCCCCCTGCCACCCAACGTGTGGGTGGCAGTCTCCCCCATCCCAGGTCCTTCGGAGCCAGGGCCTAGGCCTCCTGAACTTATTTGTCTACTCAGCCCTGCCTGAGGGCCTGAGCTACAGACTCTCTACTGCCCCGCCCTGACCCAGGGCCTGGGCCTGTTCTAAAACTGTTTGCTCAGCCCCTGCCTGAGGGCCTGAGCTACTGACTGTTTGCCGCACAGCCAGGCTAATTCCCCGACACACCTGACCTAAGTAGCGAGGCGGTCTGGTTCCCCACCGCCCCGGAGGGGGAACGAGCCCCGGCCAAACCCCCTACAGAGACATTATTTATAATTTTTTGTAAGTAATTTTCATTGTGTTTTTTGAGTGAATGGTGTAGTTAAGGAGCCCTCTTCTGGTAAAAAACAAATTAACAGTTGTAACTGTTTCAATTGCCTGAAATCTAGTATGGGGGAGCTTTGTTTGAGTTTCAGTTAATAGTATATCTGGGACAACAGATATTAATGGATGAGGAAAATCCATGAATTCCAAGGAAGTAGAAACTCTTAAAAGAATTCCCTAGAATCAAACAGTGTTTTTTTTTAAATGCTTGCTTGCCTATCTGTAGGGGTTTGTGTGAATTTTTAGTATGTAGAACCCATGTAGAACAGGGGCCATGGATATTAAATCAAAACTGTTATAACCATGTAGTCAGAAGTTGAGAGAATTTTTCTTTTTGTTAGCTCTGCGTGCTGGTACTAGCAAAATCTAGCACAGAGTTTAAGATGTGTATATGTAGGATCAAAATCTAGCTAAAGCTGTGGGTTTTTTGGCTACTGAGGTGTGCAATATTTAAATAGCTCTCCCCTCTAGTTTTAGGAGAAATTTTCCTCCATTTCCACTCCAAATGAAACAATTGCATACTGTAGCTGTTCTTCACCCTAGTGATGAGGAAAGAATTGCCACATATGTAAACCTACAGACCATAGATACAAGGGCAGATTTTGGTCAGTTATTGTGATATATTTATAATCATTAATGTTTTTAAAATCCAAGGTAAGGGTGTAACAAAAATGGAGTTATACAATTAAGTAATTATTATTATTATTATTTATTATTTATTATATTCTGTTCTTTGGTAAATTGAATGTTTTTTTAGAACTCACTTTCATGGGAGGGAAATTGGTTTTGTGGTTAGTACACAGAACAGAAAATCAGAAGAACTGGATTATTTCCCCATATCTAGCACATATATCCTGTTTCCTTTTTTGGGGCAAGTGAGTTAGGACCCGATCCGCCTCACATTGATGTCAAAGGGAGTTTCTATGGGAGCAGAATCAGGGTCCTTATTCTCTCTAGGTCTCAGTTTTCCTTAAAATGGGGATGATAATACTATTTTACAAGTGAGGCTAAATTCATTAATATGGTAAAACATGTTGAGCTCTTTGAATGGAAGGCACTATATACAGTAAGTGTAAAACATTATTGTTGTTAAAATTGGATCCATTCTGTGTACAGTATAAGAGCTTTTCTTAACAGAGAAATCAGTAAATTAATCATACTTTATATGTACATAACTTTCTATTCAAGGATCCCAGCCCACAGCATTTTTAGTAAACTAATGGAGTAAGCTTTACAACACCCCTGTGAGGTAAGTATGACAAGTATTAGCCCCAGTATTATAGATGGGACAGCTTAGGCACAGAGGTCTTAGACAATTTGACCAAGGTCAAAGAGCCACTCAAGAGATAGAGCCAGAAGTAGAATCCAAGACTCAGGTTCCATGGTCTAACCACAAGCCCACATTATCTCTCATAATTAAAAATAATACTTAGAAGTAAACCTTTTAAATGACTGACATTTGTCATGTCTTCTATGGCTAAAAGGTTACCTCTTTCAAGATGGAAATGTTCAGTGGACCTTTAGTTTAAACTCATAAAATCTGCTAAAGCAAATTTCATACATTTCCATTAAGAAGGCAAATTACTTCTCTTAGGAAAGGATCAAATGCATCAGATAGAGTGGGTATGCTATGTTAATGATAGGAGGTGGGGCAGTGAGGGTAGAAGAATTGATGGGACACTTACAGTTCAAGGAATTCAGTGCTTTTCATTTATGCTAGAAAAAATGTAAATGATGTCACCTTCTCCTCCCGGTGCAAAGTTATCAGGCAGACATCACTAAATGCATCATATATCTGACATTAAAATGACTAGAAGGTTATTTCCTTCTATTTCTTTCCTCTTGGAAATCTTTCAAGATTTTATTATAGATTAAAAAAAACCCTGCATAATGCTGCAGGAAACAAAGCGTTGGCTAGAGTCTTACTACTGGATTATTGCCATTCTATCTCAATGCTGATTGAAATCCAGGATATTTGTATCAAAGCCATAATGAGATACTGGCAAATATCTTTCTGCCCCACTGGAAACGTAATCTTTCTGTTGAACATTTTGTCTTGGTGAATTTCATCTGCAACAGGAATAGGCATTTTGCATTTGAATCAAGTAGGTCACTGCTTTGGATCAGATGATGTGGTATATACTCTACTCACCTTTAGATTAAATTGATCCTTTACTGTGTTGAGTATAAGACAGTGAATTTTTAGAAGAAATTATCTTATTGTTTCATCTAAATGAATTTTGAGTAATAGTGCTAATACCCCTATTTGAATTGTGCATATAACTATAAAATGACTGCCAGTTGCAGTGCAGCTATTCCCTCTCTAACCAATTACTCCTTGATATTAGTACATTTTAAATACTCAATTGACTTCTTTAATAGAAAAAATATAATCAGATACTTTCCATGTAATTGTATAGTTCATAAAATTTTCCTCAGTTCTGCACCAGTAAATGTATGGTCCAATAAATAATTATTCAGAATATTGAACCTTTTAAAAACAATGTGTAGAATTCATGCACAGCATCCTGCTCACCTTACTCTCAGAAATAGTCTCATTGACTTAA
The DNA here is from genome assembly GCF_002925995.2 of Terrapene triunguis. Classification (NCBI taxonomy): domain Eukaryota; kingdom Metazoa; phylum Chordata; order Testudines; family Emydidae; genus Terrapene; species Terrapene triunguis. The sequence goes on along the minus strand of NW_020664413.1, from coordinate 37,441,579 downwards.
ATAAGAGAAACACCATGTAAGCCCACAATATAGAAAGTTACCCCTTGTGATCTGAGTGGCTAGGCAAAAATGTGGGGCCTAGTAGGTTATTCCATTTGGGAGGAGAAATTGGTGACAGTCGGGTATTTTTTTGATGCAGTTTTGTTTATTTACAAAGAATGTATAAAGTCTGTGTCTCTGAATGCAGAAAGAATCAAATAACATGAAACAGCTTTTATTGCTTGTAGCACCAAGAACACTTTTCAGCCTGACCCTGACCCAAAAAACTCTCCCCAGGTTTCTTCCAGGGTCAGCCACTGTGTTTGCAGTAGCTCCTTCAGGTGCACACATGCGTTCTCTCTCTCTTTCACTCTCGGTCTTTCCTTGTTTTTAATTTTTTTTTTTTTTTGTCTGTTCAGCCTTCACACATACATACTCCACGTCACACGCCCTTCCTGCCACCCAAAGCAAAACTCAGGAAAAGCTCCTTTTATCTTAGGTAAGTTCATGTACTCCTTTTGGCTAGGGTTACTGCATTGCAATTTCCCAAGCAGAGGACACTACCAAGGGGAGAGGTAGGGAGAGTTGGAGGGGAAGTGTACAGTTGGGGGGGTGCTGGAGGGCAGTGTGTGTATTTGGAAGGGGTAGTGGGGGTTGCTGGAGGGGTGTGTGTGTGTACTGGGAGGAAGTATTTGGGGTGCTTGAAGTGCTATTTGGAGGGGGCTGGAGGTGGTACCTATGGCCTCACACTTGAGGTGGGGGGGGGCGGTGTTGTGCTCTCTGTTACGATAGCACAGGCTGGCACAGGCCCAGGACGCAGCACCAGCCTGTCAGTCAGAGCCTCCCTGTGGGCCTCTCCCCCTCCCCAGGGCGGGGAGCCTGGGCCTTGCCCTGGCCCTGTCACCTCTCCCAACCCTGTCACCCCTCCTGGCCAGGCTCTGAGGCCCCGTGGCTGCAGGCAGACCAGCCAAGAGACTCTTGGCAGCTTTGCTTACCTGGTGGGCTGGGCCAGGGCAGGTGGGATCCAGCAGCTGCCGATGCAGTGGAAGGTCAATCAGTGTATGGAAATGGGGGTTCTTTCTGAGCTGCAATGTCTGCTCCTCAAGGAAAAATCCCGGACATTTCCTCTTATTTCAAAAATCTGCCCAGACGGAGATCGGCGGACCAAAAAAGAGGTCATGTCTGGGAAAACCTGGACATATGGTAACCCTACATTTGGCTTATGCTTACAGTTATGTTAATTGAAGGGTGAGTTTACACCTATCAATCTCAATGGGGTTTTAACTCAACCCATAACAAGGTTTCACCCAACTCATAACACTAAAGTGCATCAACAAACTGTAAAATTGCCAGTAAACTTACTTTTTTTTTTTGATACTATAAGATAAATTCTACTGAATAGATATAGATATATAAAATCAACATTTTGTCATCTTTTGTTAAGATATGAAAATATGCGTTTAGCATTTTGGCTTCACAAAAAAAAAGATGTGTAGATTTTTTTGTATAAATGCAAAGTGGTTGTGCATGTAGACTGGGATTTTCAAAGGGGCCTAAGGCAGTTATGTGCCCAACTCCCCTTGAACTCAGTGGGATTTGGGTGTCTAACTCCCTTAAATTACTTTGATAAATATCAGTGATGACATATATGATTATAATTATATTCGCGTACACATATTATGTTCAATACCTCTCCTTTTGAAGTCAGTAGTTTTCCTCCCAAAATAGGCAAATCAGAGCAGGATTGGGTGCATTGATCACATTATTTTCAATTTTAATATATGGAATAGTAATCTTACAACTGGATTTGGTAATTTAGGGTCCAGTCTTGCTCCCTCTGATATTATTAGCGTAACTGCCATTGTCGTCAATAGAAGCAGGATCAAGCTAATAAAGGGGATATTAACAAGGGAACAAATAGCAGTTAGGGGCCTGTATTTGATCCTGCTCCATTGAAATCAATGGGAGTTTCACCATTAATTTAAATGAAAACAGGATCAAGCCCCTAACTCCCATTGAAAGTCAATGGGAATTGTGTGCCTCACTATCATTTGTGCATTTGAAAATCTCCCACTAAATAAATATAGATAAATTAATCTTTTTGATATTGGAGCTTATTTTATTAAAATAAATGCTATAAATTCATGTAGAATATAGATTTCTTGTTATAGCAAAATAACGTCACATCTAGCATTGGAAAATCATTTTCTTTTGTTTGTTGAAACATCTCTGGCCTTATGGAATTTTGATGTGATCTTTTTATATTTGAATTGTTTCTGTACTATAAGGCATAGTGCTAGTGCTAGAAGGCTGAGAGATGTGAAAGTACTATGTTATGAATGTGGCTGCATTGGACTGAAATACATTTTAAAATAGATATTTGACATAGGTGCTGTAGTGATTGAAAATTCTGGTGTAATGTCTGTTAAGAAAATGTTGGTACTGTTTTAAATGAGAATTCTTTAATCCACACTGAATTTAGATTTGCTTGAAATTTGTCAGTGTAATAATCAGGGGATACTAAAAATATAATTTTGAATGGAAAATAAACAACTCTCATAGTAAAAGTTGGATGGAATTGCAAAGTCTGATCTGGATAGTCATTTTGAGTCCCCCACCACCCAAAATTAAAGTATATAGTGGACCAGATCTTCAGCTGTGGCTGAGGAGTACATAGTACAAGTTGGGATGTGGGATGATGGAAGGGTGGCATAAAGCTCACTTTTGCACTTCTCAAATCCTGGACTAACTCTGTGCCAGTCCAGTCTTGGCCTCATGGGGCCAAAATAGTATCTTGGGTCAGCAGGGTACAGAAATGCTTCCTTTGCTCCAGTGACACCTCCAGCACTGAGAGCAGGGAGTGAGTGGCCTAGTCTCCAGGGCCAGATTCTGCTGGCACACCTGAGAATCTGGATAATTTAATTGCATTATTTGCTGAATATGATATCACGTTGGCCATATGATCATTGTGACATACCACTGTACAATCCAGACTAATGAGCTGCTGTGTCACCCTTGCCCTGCAACCTTGGCTGCCTTACAATGCCTTGCTGAAGTAACTCCCACCTGGACCACTCACAAACAGCCTTCCAGCATGCATGTCACACAAAGTGTCTGTGTGTAACTGCAGCCTGCTAGCCATACTTGGGTTATACTTCGGCTCTCACCAGCCTTGGTTATATTGCAGGGTGACCCTAGCATAGCCCTCATCTCAGATTTTCCTCCCAGAAACGTATGTCTTGTTCTGCCCAGCCCTCTGCTGTACAATAAAATCATTTGAGTCCGATATTCCTCTAAGGGAGTAATACGAACATAACTTGCCACCCCAAATAAAGTTACCCAAGCACTTCAATTTAAACACACTGGATTAGATAAAACAATAAAACAAGTTTATTAACTGCAAAGAGATTTAAAGTGAGTTCAAATAATGAGGCATAAAAGTCTGAAATGGTTACAAGAAAAATAAAGATAAGGCATTTACTATTCCCGAATTTAACAAACTATATCAGATTCAAGCAAAGTTTCTCACCGTATGCTTTCAGCAATCTTACCCTATGGGTCAGGACCGCCTTCTCCCAGAGTTCAACAAATGCTTCCTTTTTTGCTTCAGATACCATGAATATGATTGGCAGGGGACGAGGGGGGTGGCTTGGGTATTTGTCCCTCCCTTTTTACTGTTTCAGTCCCCTTCTTGAAAAACATTTCCAGCTGGGCACCAGGAAACAAAAAGTCTATGGAGAAGGATGTTCCCTGCTGCTTTTTCCTCCCCTGTTTGAGCTTTCTTTGTTTCCCTTCCTGCTTGATGACTCTGTTTACTGCTTAAATGCAAATTAAGCCGAGCAGGCATTCCTTTGTTTAGGACAGACTTATTTGTCGATTTCTGTTTGAGCTGGGCTGTGGGGTTTGGAACACTTGTTAATAACACTATACAGGGGTATCTTATAACTTCACATACATATTTTACCAAGACATGACCAGTAATGACCAGTAAATTATGAGTTTTCAAATGATACCTCACAAGGCATAGTTTGTACAAAAATTATTTCAGTAGCGTGTAAGGAGTGAATACATACACCTCCAGCACTGACAGCAGGGAGTGAGTGGCACAGGCTCCAGGGCCAGATTTTGCTGGCATACCTGAGAATCTAGATAATTAAATTACATTATTTGCTGAATATTATATCACATTGGCCATATGATCTTATAATGTTGATATAACAACATAGGTGATCATATAATTATATAATGCATTATATTATGATGCAGAGTATTGTCTGCTCTTGGAATTTTAATTTGGTAGGGTTTAACTTTTATGCATGTAAAATCAGAATGTTTCATTGATAGTTTTCTGAGTAAGTTTATTTTTACCAAAAAAGTCAAAATAGCATTTTATTAACATTATTTAATAAGCACAGACAATACACACACAATCCAGCCAGTCCTTGCATCAAATGGCTTACAATTTAAACAAGACAGACACAGAGTGGACAGGATGCACAGGAAAGATCAGAAAAGAGAATAACTCTTTTTGTTTTTTTAAAATGGTGCATGGTTGTTCGTTACTAATTCTAACTGACTCATTTTTTTTTTGAAAAAACACAAGAAAAAAAAACAAAATTGAAAAGAAAAATAAGAGAATAATACATTTAGTAAAAACACATCCGTGTACATTTGATTGACCCACAAAAGCTACCGAATATATTCTTTTAAAACTTTTAAAAGAATGTAGGCAGAGAACAAGTATGAGAAGTATCAGTCCACAGAAAATTGTTTTGGAAGGTTATTTTAAGCCACTGAAAATGGGGCTGTAAAATGAAAGTGCCATTTCAACCATATAACTGTAATAAAATCAGTCAATGCATAAATGCATTCTGGCAAGAATAAATAAAAACTGCAAAGTCTCATGTGAACAGTGCAGAATTCAGAAAGGTATCCAAGTGAAAAAACGTCGAATGAAATATTATCCTTATTTGTGAGGAATCCAGTCCAGCAAGAGATTGAACTGGGGACATCTGCATCTAATATCAGTAGCACTAAAAGAGAATCTGTAGTTTCTGTCAGCTGTAGTCCTAGCTGAGATCTGTGAAATATATTGTGATGCACAAAAAACACTTTCTTCAGATTTCTTGTTTATTTCGAGGTCTTCCATCAGAGTACTAACTAGACCCTGCCTTTCTGAGCTTTAAAAACCAAGGGCCAGATTCGTTGAGGTGCTGCATTGGACAGAAAGGAAGGGTCTGATTTTCTAAATGTTATGGAAGAAAAAGAAGCACAATTTGATGATAATCTAATTGGGCCAGGGGAAGGAGAGGATTAAGAGAGTCTGAGATTTCACCAAGTTTGAAGACCTGCAGTGGTAGTGATGTTAACAGGAAAGGGGGGAGTTGAAAAGTTTTAAGAGAAATAATGTTCATATTTAGCTTGAGTTGGCAGCAAGCCATCCTGCAAATGATAGAGATCCTCAGGTATGTGGGAGTGGATGTCAAGAGACAGGACAGGTATGGAAGAGAGATTTGAGACCTGAGCACTGCCATGGTAGTTGAAGCTAAGAAAGTGAGGTTATCCAGGGATAAAGTGTACAAAGAGAGAAGAGAATACTAAACTTTCATAAGCATGGTGTAGCAGGAGGAGAAAAAACTGCCCAAGGGAACACTGAAAATATTGTAGATGGATGTGCTTACTTAGTTCTTTGGGTCATGGATAGGGCTCTGCAGGGCCGGCTTTAGGCCGATTCGGCTGAATTGGGCCCCGCGCTGCGAGGGCCCCGCGCTGCAGCTGTCCACCCCGCCCTCAGCTCACTTCCCCCTCCTTTCCTCCCCTGAACGCTCCGCCCCCTCCCCTGCTTCCCACGAATCAGAGATTCGCGGGAAGTCTGAAAAGGAGCAGGGGCGGGCTGGCAGCACCAGGTAAGCTGGCGTGGTGGGGGTGCGAGAAGGGCTCCGGGGAGGCGCGGCCCGTTCCCGCAGGCCCCAGCGGCTCTGGCCTGGCGTGGCTCGGGTCCGGCCTGGCCCCCGCAGCGCGGCCCGGCTCCAGTGTGGCCCGGTCCCCGCGGCGCGGCTCCGGCCCGGCCCCCGCGGCTCGG
>NW_020664413.1:37413333-37435118 GCF_002925995.2 Terrapene triunguis | reverse complement strand
GCGCGGCGTGGCTCGGGTCCGGCCCGGCCCCCGTGGCGCGGCTCGGGTCCGGCGCGGCTCCGGCCCAGCGCGGCCCCCGAGGCGCGGCCTGGCTCCGGTGCGGCTCCGGTCCGGCCCCCGCAGCTCGGGTCCGGCCCGGCCCGGCGCGGCTCCGGGTCGGACCCAAGCCCGGCAACCCCGGCCGGAGCGCGGCTCGATTCCTGGGGGTGGGGCTTGCTGCAAGCCCCGCCCCCAGGAATCGGGCCCCGCGCTTGCTAAAGCCGGCCCTGGGGCTCTGTGTCTGTCACGGAGTCTTTCAGCGACTTCAGTGACTTCTGCAGCAGACAGTGTGGCTGACCCCAGGGCTGCCCAAGCATAGGTGCTGACTCCGTGGGTGCTCCAGCCCCCTGCCCCAGCTCGCCTCCGCCTCCTCCCCGAGTGCGCCGCGTGCCCACTTTTTCTCCCTAGCTCCCCAGTGCTTGCCACCACAAAACAGCTGTTTCGCACGGCAAGCGCTGGGGAGGAGGGGGAACGTGGCACGCTTGGGGAAGAGGCGGGGCCGGGGCAGGGATTTGGGGAAGGGGTCCAATAGGGGCAGGGAGGGGGCTGAGTTGGGGCGGGGACTTTGGGGAAGGGGTTGTGTTTCCATAACCTGGGAATTATAACAGCAGATATTGCAGCTACATGCAACTGGGAAATATATAAGGAAGAAGGAAGGGGGAGTGATCATTTCTCTTTACTTATTACTTTTCAAGGGCAAGGTAAGGTTGAAGGTAATAGAAAATTACCCACCTGGAATTTTAAGAAAGCTAACTGGGAGTTATTTGCATCTAACTGTACTGAATTTGTGACTAATTGTGTGAGTGATGACTTAGAGAATTTCGATTATAATGTAAGAAAGGGATTAATAGCAACAGCTATTGTAGCCATATCTAGAATATTGAAGTCCCCCAAAACTAAAATCTCACTTCCATGGTGGAATAAGAAATGCAAAATGGCAGTTAAAGAAAGGAACAAAACAAAAAAAAGCAAAAATACAATGAATAGTGAGGATCTAATGAAGTATAAAAGAACTAAGGCAATAGCAAAAGAATTATTAAAAAAAATCAAAGAAAGAAAGTTGGAGGAGGTACTGTGGGTGAATAAATAAAGATATCAAGAAATATACATTCAAATTAGAAGAATGAATGGAATGCAGCCACATCCCAGGTCTTATTGGTACTGACAACATAGTTAGAAGCTCTGATAATGAGAGAGCAGAAATTTTAGCAGAAACTTTCTGGGGGTGAGTAGCGATGAAAATCAAAGCAAAGTTTTCCACCAGATTAAAAGACAATTCATTGAAGAGAGTCATGATCTATTATGTAGTTGGGGTAAACATGAAGATACTATACTGTATGAATGGTTTTGTATGCGGGAACTTGAGAAAGCTATTGAAAGCAGCAAGAATACATTCCCAGGTAAAGATAATGTATGGAACATAATGTTTAAATATCTCTGAGACAGCAGTTTGAGGGTTCTCTTGGAATTATATAACACTATGGGGGAAAAGGAGTGATACCAGTAAGGTAGAAACATTCAGTAATTCCAGTATGAAAACCAAGCAAACTATCCACTGCAGGGGATGCCTGTATACCAATTGCCCTTATGTCCTGTCTGGGTAAAATTATGGAAAGAATGGTGAATGAAAAATTGGTTGTCTGTTTGGAAAACAGTGACATTATAGATAAAGTGCAGAGTGGTTTTAGGAGAAGAAGATGCAACAATCACATTGTTAAATTAGAAACTGAAATATAAATAATATACGAACATTCCAATAGGTTCAGTTACTTAAGTTTAAAAAAAGACCCCAAAATGAAAAAAAACAGGATTCAAGCTGAGGTGTAAATCTGTAGTTTGAGTAGAAGTGAGCCAAGGAAGCTGTGGTTTTGGATCTAGGTATAGGCTAGAATTTTGAGATTCATGTTCAAGGGCAAATCAGGGCTATTTGACAACACCAAAATCTTGCAAACTGTTCTTGCAACATTTCAGCCCTAAATGGCATTTCTATCTTGAACACTGGAAGTCTTTCAAGATAACTGCTCTTGTGAGATTTCTGCCAGCTTGGACTGAAAATCTCCAGACAATGGCTGCTTTTGCATAACTTTGGCTGCATCTGAACTGAAGCTGAAAGATAAACTCCTTCCAAAACAATACAGTTGGATTCATATCTGGGAATTAACATCTAGTCTCCTGAACTCTGACATTTGAAGGGGGTTTGCTCTAATGTTCCAATTTTTTTGGGCCAGCTCCATGTTTAAGCAAGTTATATTGATGAAGTGCTAACCTGGATTTGAAATGATCACTTGAAGTTGTTTTGTAATTTCTATGCTAAACATTTTAGCATGGAAATTTAACTACACATCGTGTTATACTGTTGTCAGTGAAACAGTCAATCTTTTGTGATAACTTCCAAAAAGTACCTTAGCAATCAAAATGCTGGAAGTAGTTACACAGCCAATTATTAGATCTCTACTTTGTATGTATGTATGAATATTAATTATTGCTGTAAAAATGAACAAGTAATCACATGAAATTCAGGATCAGGAAGTGAACTTCAAGACTATTGCTCTAAAAGTGACATTGATTTTGGGTCCCTCAATTTTTGGGTGACCATCATGAGATATTTTGGTTTTGATTTTCAGATATAATGACCACATTGACTTAACATGTAGTTGTGGGTGCTCAACACTTCTGCAAATCAGACCCAGTGTGTCTCAAATTAGGCACTCAAAAACTTAGACACCCAGAATCACCAGCCACTTTGAAAATTGTCATTCAAAGGCAATACTTCCATTGATTTCATTGGCCGTTTAGACAAGGTACGGACTGCAGGATCAGGTTTTCTAACCCTCTGGAACCCACAGGACCTACTTTGTGGTTGTTTGTCAATTATCTGAAACAGCAATTAATTTTGTTGTATAGGGATGTATAGGAAAATAATATATCTATCTTTGTTTTGCCTAATTATACCAAGTATGTAAAAACACCAGAATGTAACTTGATCCACAGTATAAACAGTGTCAGCTGTGATCATCTTTTGTAAATTGTATTGGATTTTTTTTACGTTGTATTAGGAGTTTCTCCTGCAAGATGGTTGCATATGGCAGACTTGGTCATAACATATCATACGTATCATAATAGCAGAAAAGCAATAATATAGTTTTATATATTGTGGGCACAGTGCTGCAGTTCCTTCTTAGGCAAAATGCCCACACGCAAAGTAAGTTCTTATCTAACTCACTCTTTCCTAGTCTTGTCATTGTTTAGGCTAGAAAAGTGCACTGGTTTAACTAAATTGGTTTTAAAGTGGTTTAGTTGAGCTGGTGCAGACACTTACTATAGATTCACTTCAACTGATTTAATGAGAAAAGGTGGGTGAGGTAATACCTTTTATTGGACCAACTGAACTTTAAGTCAGTGAATTACTTTTGTGTGTGGACAAGACTATGTGGAGCTTCTAGATGAACCAGACCCTTTGGTGGACAATCCATTTAAAGCAGAAGTACAGAATTATGCAAAAGAGTTCAGAAAAGACAGGAATAAGTGCTTTTGGCAGCCTTTACTGAAAAATACTGACATGAAACTTGTAACAGGAGCTAAGAAATGTAAATATAAGTTCAAGAGTAAGAAAACTAATTAGCTAAGCCTTTTGGAATCAAATCTTATGTGATTTGATTATATATCAAGAGAAGAAATTGCTTATTTAGACTACATGTATTTCCAGTAAAATGGTAATGAGTCACAGCACATCATTTCCAGTGCTTTCGGACCCAATGAAACATATATAAGGGTTTTCATGTTATTTTTGTTTTCTATAACAAATGGCTGGATGTGGGTAACGTAATAGATGTTGAGTAATGATGTGTGAATGAGAGATCATCTCAGCAGAGATACAGTAGACCCCCATTTATCTGATCTAATTGGGACTGGGGCCAGATTAGATAACCAAAAATTTGGATAATCCAGAGAAAGTGTGAGGCTGCAGCACCATCTAGCGGTCACAGGAGAGATGGCCTGCTTTTGGACCTGTGAGCGCTGGTTGTTTGGTTAATATGGAGAGCCCGATAAAGGGGATTCTACTGTATTTGTATTTCTGCCTGGGGAATCACATGCAGGCATTTTTACTTTCATTATAGTCACTTATGGACCAATCCTGGAAGCCCTCTAGGCATAAAACTCCCATTCAACTCAATAGCAATTCCAAACATAGGGGCCTAATCCAATGTCAACTGAAGTCAGGACACATAATAGCCTTTTCACCAGGCACTGCTGTCTTCCTCACAGCTTTCCAGAAGCACATTCCACTGACATTCTGCAGTTTCTCAGGCTAAAGTTAAATCTCTCCTTCCACTTGTACAAGCGTCCAGTGTAAGGCTTCATAAGCCAAGGAAGCAGAAAGTAAGTTGCATCTCCCAGAATGAATGGAGGAGTCTTAATTCCATGAATGTCCACCATGTTCTGAGGAGCAAAAGTTCCCTTGCTCACTCCAGCAAACAGGCATGATTTTCTAACCATAGTTGCATCATGGACCTTTCCAGACCACAGCACATTACTACTGATTAGTCTTCCACAGTGATCAAGCATGCCTTGCAGCTCCATGGAGAAATACCCCTTCCTTTTGATAAAGTCTCTGTGGCCTGGTTTGGGGGCATAGAATAGGCGCATGTGTCCCATCAGTAGTTCTTATATGGTTTGGGAACCCCAGGCCATCAATAACCTCCCGTGCATTGCCAAGCTTTATGAAATGGCACAGTAGCACCCTCCTCATAGCATTGCAGACCTCCTGACAACAGCCCTGACAGTTGTTCTGCCAACACCAAACTGGTTAATTACTGACCAATAGCAATCAGACATGGTGAGCTTCCAGATGGTGATGGCAACACGTTTCTTCACACAGAAGGGTACTCTCATGTTAGTCTTCTGCTGTTGCAGATCTGGGATGAGCTCTGCATAGATTTTTAGGAAAGTTGCTTTTATCATCCTGAAGTTCTGCCATCACTGCTGGCCACCTCTGGTCTGCATCATTATCCTTTCTCATCAGTAACTGCTAGTTGGCCGAGCACAGAAGCAGCACTCAACTGGGTACAGATGTTCCTGGTACATGCTCTGTGAAAGTAACTGCTCAGTTTCATCCTCCTGCTTCTCCTCACCCTGCAGCCGTATTGCCACAACATCAACATCCCTATGAAACTGTAGAGCCAAACCCATTGCCTACATGACTCAAAATTCACATGCATCATCCTCTTCATATGAATGATTACCATGATCGCAGTCCTCAGCTCTGGGTCCTCCATGCTGCCCGATACCAGCTGGAAAATGGGACCAGCAAAATGAACGAATGGCAGGAGAGGAATCATGGGACTGTTAGTTTGATGCCAAGTCTTAGTATTCCTGGACTTTACAGTATGCATCAGATGTATCGTGTGAAAAAACATAGAACAGAGAGCAGAGTAATGGAACAGTGCACCATGAGATATCTGCCCAGAATGAAGAGCAGTAAATTTGATCTAAGGCAGAACTGTGTGGACACTATGATTAACAATTAAAGTACACTGTAATAAGTGCTGTGGATGCACTTCTGTTCACTACAGTTAAATCGCTGAATTTTAGAGCAAACAAATTACATCGCTGCAATATCCCCATGTAGACATGGCTTAACTTTTATACTATTATTTTCTTCTGTCTTGGCTTATAGGTTAAGTTACAGCAAACTAATACCACTTTATTCCTGAGTGAGATCATGCTCACATGGGTTTAACCCACTGTAATTTATGTGCATTGACTTCACCCTGTTAGTTGATTTCCCTTAAGTTTCCGGAGTGTCCACGTGTAGACATGCCCTCAAAACCAAACACAACTAAGAGCATGTTAGCTGGATTCTATTCCTTCTTGTGTAGCAATAGAATTTTTTACTGACTTCCAATTACAGGACGAATTGGTTCTACCTGTGCAAACTTCTTGATGGCAGTGTACTTATAAGAAGAGTCACTGATGGCTGACTTGAAGACATAGGGTTGCATAGGTGTCAATGATGGCCTAATTAATCCTGCCAACCTTTATAACAGGTATTAATGCATGAGAATGAAAGAACCCAATTTGACTTTGAGCTTGCAGGGTTGGCAGTTAGAAAATTTTTTTTTACTTGTACAATGAGTACATTGGATACATAAGTCTTTGAGACAAACAATATATATGGAACCCCACACTGCCATTTTGTAGAGCCAGAATAAAATTGCACTTCAGTGTGATTTAAAAAAAAAAAGCCTTTATTGATTAGAACAGATACTGAAATCCAGATCCTATTATATGTCTTATAAATTTTGACACTGAACCTGAATGTCCACAGGCAAAAAAAAATATTTAAAAAAAATTACTCTGATGCCTTTTTCACAGTGACCTTAATATCTGTCCCTTTTCTTTGTGATACCTCAAGAGAGAAAATAAATCTGTTCAATCTTGTTCTCCTTAATTTGTATGATAACTAGCACTTTATTATAGGTATAAAAATGTGATGTCTGTCGTGATTATAATTAATAGGGACAATGCATCCTGTAACTTGCATGGGTAAAGTTCAAGGGTCAGATTCCTCCACTGCTTGCACCTAAAATTCCCATTGATGTCAGCCGGAGCTCTGGATGTGAAAGATATATTGGATTGGGTTCCCGGGCATTACTGGCCACATATTGAATGAAAGGAGAGAACATGAACTGGGCAGAGAATTGCTGTTGGATGACACAAGAGCCCTTGCTAGACCCGTTGCCATGGACAATATGCTGGTGTACTCAGTAATGGAGTACAGGATTCTGAACACAGTTCCTCCTTCCATGTGTTTCATTTATTTGGGAATGTTAAGAGGCTTATGGCCAAAATCCTGACTCCATTGTAGTTGGTGGCAAAATACCCACTGACTTCAGTGGAGAAAGGTTTTCATAATGTGTATATCACTCAGTAGTCCAGGGCCTTATGTTCTAGAAATACATTCAATCTGTATAGGGGTGACATTTCTGGACAATTTATATAATAGCTATCAATCAGCCGGATCCTATAATAGAAATAAAGTTTCTCTGCTTCCTTCTAGGAAGAAAATAGAACACTTTAAATATCAAAGGAGGGTTATTAGGTAGGCATTGTCACAGTTGCTTATGTAATTGGAGGTGCTATTTTAAACATCCAGTTTTATACTTAATAGATTACGAAAAGATGTTATAACACATCCAGCTAAGATAAAAGCATCTTAAGTGTGTCCACCAATCTTGCACTCTCAACAAGCGATAGGCATAGATGCTAACATTTAGATATCTTAGATTGTAGACTCTCTGGGACAGTGACTGTATTTCTATTGTATGTGTATATAGTGCTTAGCACATTAGGGTCCAAGTCCCATTATCTCTAGGTGCTACCACAATAGAAATACTTAATGATATTATCTGACTGCCTGATTTCTGAGTACACTTCTGTTGCTAGCCATCTAGATACTAGCATTTGCATCTGCAGTTATATGAGTCCACAGAATCAGAAGCTGTTTTTCAAAAGCAGCCTGTAGAGTGTGTTACCTTCCTTTTCCAAAATAGCTAGCAGCAGCTACAGCCGAGAGCACAGACAGTCCTCTCACCTCTCCCCAAATACAGGTCTGTGGTTGAAGGAAATCGTGTAGCTTTGTTTAGGCCTTACAAGAGCAGGATTCTTTTTATTTCTGGGGGGGTTTTTTGGGAGGGGGGGAGGGGAAGAGTGAGGGGGGATCTTTTGTTCTAAAAGATGTCTGAACTTCGCCCAGATGGGCACAGTTCCATGCTTGACTTGGTGCTGCTCTGATTGGCTTTTTGTAGGCATAAAAAATTAAAATTCTGTAATATAGAGATCTAAAATTAATTTTTAATTATGTCTGTTTAAACATTACTATGCTTAGGCAGTAATCAAGCTATCATTGCAAAATATTAATACAGCAAGAGAATAAAAGCTAAGAGAAAGCATTTATTGCTTTTCAAATGTTTATACCATTTAAAGAGGAAAAAAATGTGGAAAACTTCTTCTTGTGTCTAATGACTTTTCAGGCTCCAAAGTACACAAGGGAGCTGAATCCATTCCAGGGAAAAACCTCAGGAATGCAAACATTTCACTAAATACAAAACAGTCCTGTTTTGACTTTCAAAAATTGTGTTATTGCAACATCCCTAAATTACCAGAAAGCTGGAAGTCTTCTACGTCCAAAAGTTGTGATGTGGGCCAATGGAAATATTTTACTTAAAGTGTAGAGAAAAGCTAGTTATACTGTTTCAGCAAAGCCTAGGAGCATAATGTGATGTGTAAGCAGAAAAAAGAGCGACACATTTCCCCACAGTCAAGGAGCTAGAGGAGTAAATTCTGTCCTCAGTTATACCAGTGTTAGTCTGGAGTAACTCCCTTGATTTCAGGCTCAGAATTTGACCCTTTATATTTTTGTATTACATAATTAGAAAAGCTTCAAGTACAGAAGTATCCAAAAAGAAATAGCTATATTGAATTCCAAAGTGAAAGATTAATTTCAGAGTGTATTAGGCCAAGTTTGTACATGACTTATAGCCCATGCAAGTAGTTACTAGGTACCAGTGTCCTGCTAAGTAGCAGGTTTATCAGTTCTCAGTAGATGTTGGATGAGTGTCATGCTTTTAAGATATGTTCAGGTCACTGAAAATCTGTTCTGTTTCTGTCTTTTTTCTTTGGTTGAGCATGTTGCCACTCAGTATCCTGCTAGAGAGCTTTTGTAGGCTGAGTTTCCGTGAACTGGTATTAGCTAAAGACTCTTTATCTCATCATGACCATCATCATGGCAAATCCTGAAGGGATGTAACCTTCTTGAAGATTCAGTGCTACCCAGATCAGTCTCTAGTTAGGTCCTTAAGATGATCTGCCTGGATATTCAGTCAGTGTCCATCATAGAATATTAGGGTTGGAAGAGACCTCAGGAGGTCATCTAGTCCAATCCCCTGCTCACAGCAGGACCAACACCAACTAAATCATCCCATCATCATGGGTGATCTGATCATACTACCAAAGTTTTTGGCACCCATATAATTACCAACCATATAGCAGCATTTTTTGGTCTTCCATTCTAATATGTCGGTATCAAGAAAACTGCCAAAACCTCAGCAGTGCTGATGGAGATGGTTTGACGGTTTGGCTATGGATATTATTACTGATCTTGTTCTGCTACTTATAAGGAGCAGCTGATGAAGGTGATGAGACTTGAGAATGTCACTCTGGTGCTCTTCAGGCTTCCTCAGCCTCCATGTTTCACTGTTGTACAATAGAGTTGATATAACTGTGGTTCTTTTCATCTACAGCTTCACAGTAAGCTTGATGTCCAACATATCCACAGAGGCCGCTAGAGGCCCCAGAATGTGGCAGCGGCTTCTGCTATACAAGCATCCACATCTTTAGACATCCTCCAGCACTTGTCTGTAACACTTCCCAAGCATAAGATGGATGCATAACTAGTTGGAAGAGAGTAGTTATCAATGGTTAGCTGTCAGACTGGGAGGAAGTATCAAGTGGGGTCCTACTGTGGTTTGCCATGGGTCTAGTACTATTGAATATTTTCATTAATTATTTGGATAATGGAGTGGAGAGTATGCTTATAAAATTTGCGGATGGCACCAAGCTGGGAGACGTTGTAAGCACTTTAGAGGACAAGATTAGAATTCAAACCAACCTTGAAAAATTAGAAAATTGGTCTGAAATCAAGACAATGATATTCAGTAAAGATAAGTGCAAAGTACTTCACTCAGGAAGGAAAAATCAAATGCACAACTACAAAACGGGGAATAATTGCTTAGGTGGTAGTACTACTGAAAAATTTCTGGGAGTTATGGATCACAAATTGAATATGAGTCAACGATCTGATGCAGTTGTGTGTGTCATATGTAAGACTTTGGAGGTAATTTTCCCGCCCTACATGGCATGGGTGAGGCCTTAGCTAGAGTATTATATGCATTTCTGACCACCGATGTGCCCAGAACGATGGACAAATTGGAGAGGAGAGCAACAAAAATGAGAAAAGGTTTCAAAAACCTGACGTATGAGGAAAGATTTTTTAAAAAAGCTGAGAATGTTTAGTCTTGAGAAAAGAAGACTGGGGGGGGGGGGACCTGATAACAGTCTTCAAATATATTAATGGCTGTTACAAAGAGGATTGTGATCACTTGTTCACCATGTCCCATAAAGGTAGGACAAGAAGTAATGGGCTTCATTTGCAACAAGGGAGATTTAGGTTAGGTATTAGGAAAAACTTTCTAACTATAAACCGCTAAATTCAGTGCCTTGCATGGTGACAGGTTTCAGAGTGGTAGCCGTGTTAGTCTGTATCAGCTGTAACATGGCTACCTTTCTAACTATAAAGACAGTTAAGTACTGGGATAGCCTACCAAAGGATGTTGTGGAATCCCCATTGTCTAAACTGTTCTTACAAATCTCCAACAAACACCCACCCACCAGGGATGGCCTAGGTTTACTTGTTCTTGCTTCAGCCCAGGAGGCTGGACTAGATGACCTCTTGATCATCAGGACCGGCTCTAGGCACCAGCAAACCAGAGCCGGCCCTGCCCTACATTTCTAAGATTCTATTCGACAGTTGCCACCTGCTTGATATCCTGTCCAGACAGGTTAATACTGTGCTGGTTGTAATCTAAAACTGGAGGCTGCTTGGTGGTAATGGCTAGGGACAGTTTATCTACTTTCATTTAAACTTTGGTTGAAAAAGTTTCCTAATACTTGCCTAATAGCAGTGCACAGAGGGAGTGTCTGCTATTCTTCCCTGTATGCTTCCTTTACTTTCCTGTACCAAAGCTAGCTTACTGCTGCCCAGTTTATTGTGGGATTATTAAATTATTGGGATACTCCAAAATGATACTTATCCCAGAGAGCAACAGTCACTGCAGACGTGGCCTGTGCAGTCACCTTTCACCACTTCATTGTCCAGAAGCTGTACAAGTAGTGCAGCACACTACAGAGAGTGCAATTGCAAGTCATTTTCATAGCAAAGCTTTTCAACCAGAACCCATTGAAATGCGACAGTGTTCAGATGGCTGGTCCTTTGAGGATATCTGTACCTTTGCCTTTAAGCTGAGGCGCATATCAAGGCATAGCTGACAACTACCAAAGCAACGCCAACATGTATTAATGTCTGACTTCGCAGCTGTTTGCACACTGTTGCAAGGGGGGAAGGATGTGAGACATGCAAAAAACCAACCAACCAACCAGCCAACCAACCAAAACAACCAAGGGTCACAATAGCATGTCTGCATTGCCTGTTACTATATATCCATTCTACCAGGACATGGACAGAATCCTCAGTAAAGATCCAGACGTCCAACCTGGCAGTAGATAATGCCAGAGCTCATAGGAGAGCCTTGTCTGGGTGAAGAAGAGAGCTAGAAGGAGGAAGATGAGAATAAGATAGATCCTACCAGCCAGAACTGTTTGCCGAGATGGCAACAGAGGCTCCAGAAGATGATCTGACTTTGCGAGAGGATGACCATACTCAGCAGTTAAACAATCAATGTATATAGCACCAACTGATTTCTTGAATGTAGACAAGAGCTACAGTGTTGGTGAGCTGGAAGACAAGGCTCAGAGGGGAGGAAGGAGGTATCTGTACCATAATACACTCAGATTTGCCTTACACTTCTCTCACCAACACCATGGCTGAAACAACATGCTATTATGCCCTAGAGGGTACCCTAACAGTATATATCAGTTTATATTTTGTTGTCAGGTTGCTAGCTACAGGCAGTTCATTTTGCAAATGGAGTCTGACAGGGAATTGCTCAGCTGTATTAATTAATGGGGTGGCAGACACACACACACACGCGCGCGCACTTATATATGCCAACTATTCCCTTTTCACTGGGACTGTGCTTTTTTTTTTTTTTTTAATAGCACTGGTGTTTGTTTCACTAGCCAAACTGCTGGATGTGTGTGTTTTAATGTGTCTCATCATTATATGTTTCTGTGTGGGGTGGAGGTAGGAAGCTGATGACTTAATGCTGTCTCTTTTCTTCGTGACATAGCAGCTCTGATCCATTACAGAGTGGATCTAAAAACTGACTGAGACAGAGAAGGGAAGAGCTGTCAGCAACTGGCCTCCTGCCTCTCTGCAGGTGTCCTGGGGTTGCAGTCATGTGTATATATGAAAGTGACCACAAGGAGGAAATGGAGGAAATAGAGTGCCCATCTACCCCTGAAAAGCAGCACTGTCCCTATTACAAAAATCAGTTTTGTGATAGTTTTTGTAAATGTGTAATGGCTACAAGAAGGAGCCATTGGTCAGATGAGACAGAGAAATTATTGACACTAGCTGAGTCAATTGATCTCCCATGACTAGGCCTGCTACATATTGATCCCCTGCCGGGTGTTCTGAGCAACACCCTCTAGCCAAGCCCTTTAAACAAATCATTCCCCCTTTGGCAGGGCCGGCTCTGGCTTTTTTGCCGCCCCAGGCAAAAAAGCCTCCCCCCGCCCCCGGCAGGGAGCGCGGCAGGGGAGGGCGCCGAGCCCGGCCGCGGGCCCGCTCTCCCCGACCGGCCGGAGCACTGGGGGGGAGGGTGGCGAGCCCGCCGCGGCTCCTCTCTCCCCGGCGGCCAGAGCGCCGGGAGGAGGGCGGAGAGCCCAGCCGGGGCTCCGCTCTCCCCGGCGGCCAGAGCACCGGGAGGAGGGCGGAGAGCCCGGCCGGGGCTCCGCTCTCCCCGGCAGCCACAGCGCCAGGGGACGGCGGCGAGCCTGCTGCGGCCCCGCTCTCGGGCCGGAGTGCTGCCCTGCGCCGTGCTGCGCCGCCCCCCTCCAGGTGCCGCCCCAAGCACATGCTTGGTGGGCTGGTGCCTGGAGCCGGCCCTGCCCTTTGGACAGAGTCAGATATATGTGGTATCAGGTGAGTTCTGTAGTGCAGGAGGGAGAAGTAGGCATCTTTTTTCCCCCCTCACCCTTCCAGGCACACCTTTTTGAGGCCCCTCAGCCCTATGTAATCTATTTACATTACAGAGATGATTAAAAGGGAACTTAATCATGGCCTGTAAGTACCTACATGGGGAGAAGAACTGATAGAAGAGGGTTCTTTAAGTTAGCAGACAAAAGTATAAGATCTAGTGGCTGAAAGCTGAAGCTAGACAAATTCAGAATAGAAATAAAGTAAAATTTGACAGTAAGGGTACTTGACCATAGTAATAATGTAGATAGGAATATTATACTTCGAGTTTTAAAATCAAGACTGATTTCTTAATAAAATATACACTGTAGCTCAAACAGAAGTTATGAGCTTGATGCAGGAATTACTAGGTGAAATTCTATGGTCTGTGTTATGCAGGATCAGACTAGTGATCATAATGGTCCTTTCCAGCCTTGGAGTCTATGAACATCTCCTCCTAAAACAGGTGTCCTGGTTTTTCCACTTTGAAAATCTGAGCACTCAGCAGGGGAGGAGGAGGAGGAGAGAGATGTGAGGATTGCCCATTTTTCCCCAGGCTCTGATCCCCCATCTCATGATGTCATGGAGGGAAGAGGGGAGAAAGGACAAAGGGAAAGTGAGAAATAAAGGAGAGTTTGAGAGAGAGGGGAGAAGCCCCAAGTCTTCCCAGTTCAAAAGGGAGAATTCCGAAACTCCCACTCTGAGAAAACAAGAGATACCTCCTAAAGATACTACTGTAGGGAACAAGTCTGCCCCATGTGTCTAAACAAGCTGGTAGATGTCATTAGGCTTCCCCTAGATAGAAAGCCACAGGCATAAGGGAGTCTGTTAGGGGAGGGAGGATCATCAAGTCTTGTGAGAAAGGGCCTCCATGTGGTCAGATAAGCATACAAACACCAGCCTAAGGCTCCCCACTAGCTTTTCCTGGCTGTTCTCCTACTCTAATAACCACTTATTTCCAGGTCTGCTCTCCCTAAATAAAGTCTCTCTTCTGACTCAGTGCAGGCTAGCCTTATCACTACTAGCAGGCCTGGTTCTTAGTCACATATTCTCCTGCCATGTGACCTTGTACTCATTGCCTCCAACCTGGGGAGATGGACTAAACCTGTCACAGAAAACGTTGAGTTCCAACCCCCTTAAAGAGTAGCTCACCCTGTGAGAGCTCCTAACAGCATATTACAAAAAATAAACATACAGCAGGACAGAGGGACATTTTGTATATGATTTTAATTTTTAAAATGTGTTTCTTATTAAAGATATCATGTGCAATCCATCGGATATGGAAAATAAATCACAGAAGAACAAGGAATAAAACAGTACAATATGTAAGAATTTAGATGACACCGCAAACCACTGCGGCTCTTGTAGATTTACCATAATGTTGTTGATATATGTATATAAATAGCTCACTTGTATTTGTATCGTAGTCTCTCTTTCCATACTTCAGAATGTTAGAAAACTACCTAAAACTGTATTACTAGAAAAATTGTTTGAATATATAATACTGTCTTAAAGAACAGGGCTTTTGATTATCTGGTCTAATCTATTGAATTTTGGATTCAAAATATTTTTTGGCTATAGATTCCATCTTGGTGTAAAAGATATAGAATATGTCCCTCAAACCTCATGCTAACAATTTTTAGTCATTTACATCACTAATTTGAGGTCGAACCCATTTTGATAAAGATAGACTGTATAGCCTATATGCAAAATACAGTGAAAGACAGAGACTTCAATTTGTTCCCTTTACAGATTTGTTGCTTTGAAATAGAAGGATGGCAAGTTTTCTGAACCATCAACTGTTATTCTTTCATAGAATCATAGAACTGGAAGGGGGCTCGAGAAGTCATCTAGTCCAGTCACCTGCACTCGTGGCAGAACTAATTATCTAGACCATTCCTGACAGCTGTTTGTCTAAACTGCTCTTAAAAATCTCCAATGATGGAGATTCCACAACCTCTCTAGGCAAATTATTCCAGTGTTTAACCACTCTGACAGGAAGCTTTTTCTAATGTCCAGCCTAAACCTCCCTTGCTGCAATTTAAGCCCATTGCTTCTTGTCTTATCCTCAGAGGTTAAGAAAAACAATTTTTCTTCCTCCTCCTTGTAACAACCTTTTACATACTTGAAAACTGTTATCATGTCCCCACTCAGTCTTCTCTTTTCCAAACTAAACGAGCCCAGTTTTTTCAGTCTTCCCTCATAGGTCGTGTTTTCTAGACCTTTCAGCATGTTTGTTGCTGCTCTTCTCTGGACTCTCTCCAATTTGTCCACATCCTTCCTGAAATGTGGCGCCCAGAACTGGACACAATACTCCAGTTGAGGCCTAACTGAGCAAAGTAGAGCAGAAGAATTACTTCGCCTGTCTTGCTTACAACACTCCTGCTAATACATCCCAGAATGATGTTTGCTTTTTTTTGCAACATCATTATACTGTTGACTCATATTTAGTTTGTGGTCCACTATGACCCCCAGATCCCTTTCCGCAGTACTCCTTCCTAGGCAGTCAGTTCCCATTTTGTATGTGTGCAACTGATTGTTCCTTCCTAAGTGGAGTATTTTGCATTTGTCCTTATTGAATTTCATTCTATTTACTTCAGACCATTTCTCCAGTTTGTCCAGATCATTTTGAATTTTAATCCTATCCTCCAGAGCACTTGCAACCCCTCCCAGTTTGGTATCGTTCGCAAAGTTTATGTGTATTCTGTATGCCATTATCTAAATCATTGATGAAGATATTGAACAGAACCAGACCCAGACCTGATCCCTGTGGGACCCCACTCATTATGCCCTTCCAGCATGACTGTGAACCACTGATAACTACTCTCTGGGAATGGTTTTCCAACCATTTTGCACCGGCCTTATAGTAGCTCCATCTAGGTTGCATTTCCCTAGTTTATTTATGAGAAGGTCATGTGGGACAGTATCAAAAGCTTTACTAAAATCAAGATATACCACGCTTGTTACCCTGTCAAAGAAAGCTATCAGGTTGGTTTGACATGATTTGTTTTTGACAAATCCATGCTGACTGTTACTTATCACCTTATTATCTTCTAGATGTTTGCAAATTGATTGCTTAATTATTTGCTCCATTATCTTTCCAGGTATAGAATTTAAGCTGGCTGGTCTGTAATTCCCTGGGTTGTCCTTATTTCCCTTTTTATAGATGGGCACTATATTTGCCCTTTTCCAGTCTTCTGGAATCTCTCCCGTCTTCCGTGACTTCTCAAAGATAATCGCTAATGGCTCAGATATCTCCTCAGTCAGCTCCTTGAGTATTTTAGGATGCATTTCATCAGGCCCTGGTGACTTGAAGACATCTAATTTGTCCAAGTAATTTTTAACTTGTTCTTTCCCTATTTTAGCCTCTTCTGATCCTACCTCATTTTCACTGGCATTCACTATGTCCAATCATCACCAACCTTCTTGGTGAAAACCGAAACAAAGAAATCATTAAGCACCTCTGCCATTTCCACATTTTCTGTTATTTCCTCCCCTCCCTCTTATTGAGTAACAGGCCTACCCTGTCCTTTGTCTTCCTCTTGCTTCTAATGTATTTGTAGAATGTTTTCTTGTTACCCTTTGAATGCACGTTACCTTGTTTTTTTTTAAATCACTAGAATATTTGAAAGTTTTTAGTGACTAGAAATCTTAGGCGAAAAGTGGAACAGTTTGAGAGGATATTTTTGGGGTGTCTCCCCCCCCCCCCCCCCCCGATGGCTGCCTGATGCTTTCATGTGAAAGATTCCTGCTGATTTGACTTTTCATTCTTCTGCGTGACGGATGCCAAGATTTACATGATTGCTGTGGGGAGCAACTGGATTTAGCATGAGGAAGAATAACTGCTTTCCCCCTAGGGAGAGACAAAAAGGAAATGAGAGAGTGAGGCACATAGGCAATATTATCTGGAGCTATATTTCTGTTCAATTATTTTATTCAGCCTCTATTTTGGATTCTGCTGCAACCAATAAAAGTCAGGACAGCTGTTGGCCTGGAGCCAAGGTCTGAGATTAGCAAAGAAACTGTGTATTTTAGCATAACTCCATTTGTACCAGTTGCCAGTCCATAATGGAAGTGACATAGTGTTTTTATTTAAAGCCAACCATGTTGCATTGTGTAATGTATGTATAAATAAGAAAGCCTGCCATTAGAATTTGCCAGATGGAGCTTTGGCTTGCATGCAGGGTTCTTCATCGAAGAGAAAAGAGTCACTGTAGAACTGTGCATCATTACAGTCATTTTAGCAATTTGTTGTTGTGCATATGGTCTTTTTTGTGTTTTTAGATTTTGGATTACATGCTCTGTGTGATGTTTAATCATGTACAGTTAGCCTTCAGGCTATTGTTTGTGGCTTACCTTACAGTACCTATGGAAAATAGAAAGAATATTGAGATGCAGAAATATATTTACAGTGCAGTGTTCCTCAGTGAGAGGATCTTCTTGAGTGAGGAGAGGCTACACACTGAGGAAAACAGATGGAGTGAACACGGGGGAGTTTGAACTATGTGTTAATTTAGCAGCATTGAGGGGGGGAGTAGGCTTCTAAATGTAAATAGATGATTAAAGTAAATAATTAGAGGTTTTTCTCTAAGTGATTAAATAGAGCCAGGGCCGGCTCCAGGCACCAGCTGACCAAGCACGTGCTTGGGGCGGCACCTCGGAAGGGGCGGCCAATCTTGTGGTGGCGGGGAGCGCTTGGGGTTTTTTGTTTTTTGTTTTTGTTTCAGCGGGGCGGCACGGGAGTGGCAGGGGCTTCAGCGGCGCGGCGCTGGGGAGCGGGGGTTGGCATGGCGCTCAGGGGTTTGGGCGGCCCGGCGGGGCGCTCAGGGGGGCGGGGGTTTCGGCGGCCCGGCCCGGTGCGGGTGCAGCGCTCTGGGGTTTCGGTGGCCCGGCCTGGCCCGACC
Organism: Terrapene triunguis; assembly: GCF_002925995.2. Classification (NCBI taxonomy): domain Eukaryota; kingdom Metazoa; phylum Chordata; order Testudines; family Emydidae; genus Terrapene; species Terrapene triunguis. Next base: position 37,417,259 of record NW_020664413.1, on the reverse strand, counting down.
TGACGCTCGGGGGGCGGGGGTTTCGGCGGCGCGGCGCTCCGGGGAGGGGGGGGGTCGGGGGCCCGGGCCGGCGCGGCGCTGGGGGGGGGGGGGGGGGGGGGGGCGGGGTTTTTTTTTTTTTTTTTGCCTGGGGCGGCAAAAAAGTTAGAGCCGGCCCTGAATAGAGCACATAAAAACTTTACTCTAACTATACTCAGAGTTTAAACCTAGTCTAACTAAGGTGATAGAACACCTATTGCACACTGACCAGGGTGGGCATTACCCAGTTTAGACTCAGAGTTTAGGACCAGAAGAGTCTTAAACGAATCATCTACTATGACTTCCTGTATATCACAAGCTAACAACCAGAATTAGATTAAAGTATTACAGCTACAGTTGCCAACTTTCATGCAGTAAATAAGCATCCCAACTTTCACAATAAACCAAAAATTAAGCTAATCCCATTTCAAAACAAGGTCAAAACAAGCCAATCCCTAAGACCCCCAACACTCTGTTAGTGGTTCTCAAAGCCAGTCCGCCGCTTGTTCAGGGAAAGCCCCTGGCGGGCTGGGCCGGTTTGTTTACCTGCTGTGTCCGCAGGTTCGGCTGATCGCGGCCCCCACTGGCCGCGGTTCGCCGCTCCAGACCAATGGGGGCTGCGGGAAGCGGCGCGGGCCGAGGGATGTGCTGGCCGCAGCGTCCCACCGCCCCTATTGGCCTGGAGCAGCGAACCCCGGCCAGTGGGAGCTGTGATCGGCCGAACCTGCAGACGCGGCAGGTAAACAAACCGGCCCGGCCCGCCAGGGGCTTTCCCTGAACAAGTGGCGGACCAGCTTTGAGAACCACTGCTCTATGTGACTGGATCCCCCTGGCGTGCAGTCTGGGACTGTGGTGGGCCCGCTGTGCTCCCCTGACTCTCTCTTCCCTCTTTGCCCCTGCTTGCGCCCCTTGCCCCTGCTTGCCAGTAGCCGATCAAAAAAAAAAGAAGCAACAAGCTACAAGCCAAAAACTAGCCAACAAGCAACTCACAAGCCAATTAAGCCAAAAACAAGCCCAATTTCTGTGCGTTTTTTTGTGTGGGTTTGGCATATTTGATTACAGCCCTCAGGAGATGAAACTATTATGAGCCACAGGCAGAGAACAGGAGGAACTGAGGTGCACCTATGCCCAAGGCCCCTGCAAAGGAGGGAATTGATTTTAGTGAGATTTACCTAGATGATTCTAGCAAGTGACCCACCCTCAGTGTTGCAGAATAAGAGAGGAAGAAGAGAGAAAACAAAAACCCAATATCCGGGCCAATCTGACGTGGGGGGAAATTCCTTACCAGTCACAAGTATGGCAGTCAGTTACATCCTTGAGCACATAGGTGTTGCTCATCAGCCAAGCACCTGAGAGAGAATTCTCAGTGCCACCTCAGTGCATCACCTCACTCCGTCCAGTATCACATCTCCAGCCATGGCCATCTCTGATGCTTCAAAGAAAGGAGGAACTTTTCCCCTCCCATACCCCCAAACCAACTAAATCAGCCCCAAACACAGAGTACATCAAGGGGAACAAATTTCTGTCCTTACTCCTACAGATGACTGGCTGCATATGACTATTTGTTTTTTTTTATGCCCAAGTGGTGTACATATGTGTCTGATGCAAACAGCTCATGGCAAAAGGTTAACAGCAGAGTGCCTCAAGGCTCTTTATTAGTTCTGGTGTTGCACAATATATTCATTAATTATCTGGAAATGGAGGTAAGCAATGAAATAACAGAATTTGAAGGTGACACAAAGCTAATTAGGTTAGTCAGGACCAGAGAGGACTGTGATAAACTTTAGAGGAACGTAATCAATTTAGGTGAATGGGCAACACAAGGCAGATTAAGTTCAATGTTGATAAATGCAAAGTAATGTACATTGGGGGGGGAAGAATTTGAACTACAGGTGTACTCACTTATCTACAGGGTTGTAAAGTAACTGTATCACTCAGGAAAGGGATTGGGTATTACTGCAGACAGTTCAGTTTAGATCTCTGCTCAATGTGTGTAGCTGCAGTCTGATGCAGTACGGTAATTTCTATGTCCTATGTTCCTTTTTTGGGTTTGGAACGTGAGCAAGGATTAGAAACTCTGAGAGGTTAAAATAGAGGAGATCACAGTGTTCTATGGGGATTATGGAGGACTCCTGAAGTGGGGGGGGGGCACCCAAAACAAAATTCTGTTGTCAGTTACACACTTGCAACCTCATTGAGAGGCAAATTTTGCCTCACCTTTTGCAGAAACAGAAGACCCTATCTGCAGTGAAACTGACATGGTTCCACTACATGGGGTACAGGACTCTCTGTAAGGGCTCCCTCTTTGCTATGGCAGCGGGCCTTGGGTTAGGGATCTGATCAGTGAATCTGCCATTATGTGCACCCACCAGCTGTACTCTCAGTGCAGAGGGGTACCAGCCATAGAGACTAGAGCAGCTGAGGATATTGCTGAGTACTACATCAGTTGTTGTAGTTCCGGTGGCCACTGCAACTAGTTTTGTAGGGACCTTCCAACCTCAACCTTCACAGAATACATAGACTGTACATTGAGGGACAGGACTTGGTTTTGACAGGATATTGGTAGGCTCGTCAAAGGGAGTACTACCATATTGCTAGCTGCTGTACAGATTAGATATGAAGAAAAACAGGTCAAAGGTGTGGTTGAATTGCGAAGACCACAAGTGATATCTTACATGTTACACAATTTTACTCAACTTATTTTTCATTAAACACACTTGCCATTGCTTTAAAACTATATTGAAAGATGTCAATTAAAAATACACTTTAAAAAAAATTATTTTTTGAAATTTGGTGTTTTTCTTAAAAACTTATGAAGAAAGTTTGACAGAAGTGTGATTATGGATAGAGAGGCTTTTATTTCTGCATGACCTAGATATTAAGTATGGACCGATTAACTCAGTTCATGAGTGAACAATTTAACCAGACAGTATTGTAATTATATATTTTACTGCCCATTGGGAATCCTACATTTGGGAGATAATCATTTTTAAGTCCTGTCAACACTAGGAAATTGATCTGTTCCACCAAGTCTCAATAACTGTGTCTACTTTGAACTTTTTGTTAAAATCTCTTCCCATGGCACTAGCACCAGTGCAGTTCCACCAGTAATAGCAATGGTGGAAGCACAAGTGTAGGCTGATTGTCAGCATTTTTAAATACAGTGTTGCCTAGGTCTGCTCAGAACCAGTAGCCAGTCAATGCTGCCATCTGTGGAGCTGCCTGTGAACTAGTGCAACAGTGGAAAATTTTAACAAAAAGATCGGTGTTAAAGCTGGGCATACCTGATACTCCAGGGCTGTATCTATATCTACACTTGATTTCTCCCACCATTATGTTATTGCCAGTTTAGATTCAGCAGTCATAGCATTAGTGGGAGAGCTAGTATATTCTGGGGTCAGGTGTCCACTGGTATTTTTACCACTTTGTCGTCTAGACCTGCTCTAAACAGGTGTAAAACAATAAATGTTCTGTCTATGCGAGTGCTTCCACTGTTGCTATCATTAGTGGTAATATAATGGTGGGAGATTAAAAAAGTCCTTCCGGTTTAGATACGGCCTTAGAGGACCAAGTATTCCCAGTTTCAACACCCAGAACAAAGAGCTGCATCTATACCACCTTCAGAGTGATTTCTTGTGGTTAGAACTAACATAAGTAAGTAAATCAATTTATTCATGTCTGAATATCAGTGACATCGTAGCAGAATTTTTGGAAGCCTTCGTGATCCATCGCTAACTTCAAGCACATAGCAGCTGACCTGCCACATACCGTCCATCTGTTTCCTCATTGGTTGTCCCATGCATAAGGAACTGCATGGGAAAAAGAACAAAGATGCTTGTTGAAAATTTTAACAATGAGCAACTAAGGCTGCAGGGCCGGCTCTGGCTTTTTTGCCGCCCTAGGCAAAA
>NW_020664413.1:37402146-37408333 GCF_002925995.2 Terrapene triunguis | reverse complement strand
CCCCCCGACCCCGGCGGCCAGAGCGGCCGGCGGCCGGGGCGAGGGCGGGGGGGGTGGCAAGCCCGGCTGTGGCCCCGCGCTCCCGGGCGGCCGGAGCGCCGCGCCGCCCCCCCTCCAGGTGCCGCCCCAAGCACCAGCTTGGGTGCCTGGTGCCGGCCCTGTAAGGCTGACATCACTGGTGGAACAGAAGTGGGAGTCAACATCTTGATAGTGTCTAAGAGATGATAGGGAGGTGGTAGACCATGAAGGGTCTTAAAAGTCAAGGTGAATAGTTTGTTTGATGCATTGTAGGACGGCAGCCAGTGGAGAAATGCAAACAGGGGTGACGTGGGCAAAGCGAACATTTTCTTTGCAGCGGTATTTTGAATGGGTATATGAGGGACAACACTGCATTTCTGAAGGCCTGTGAGGAAAGGATTGCAGTAGTTGAGATGTGATAATGATGGCCTGGATAAGATATTTAGTTGTCTGGATGTTAGGGAAAGGCTGGATCTGAGACCTGGTCTACACTATATGACTAGGTCGACACAAGGCAGCTTACCTTGCTGTGTATGTGTCTTCACTTACATTTGGATCCTACTGATGTAAGTGCCCCGCTACGCCACCTTAATAACATCATCTCTCCAAGTGGTGTAGAGTCAGGGTTGACACAGTGGCAGTGTAGACACTGCGTTACTTACATCGAGAGTTACTGGCTTCCAGGGGCTGCCCCACAATGACTCATGCTGACCATTCTGGTCACTGTTGTAAACTCTTTTGGAGTCAGGTAGACAGGAAGCCACCCCCTCCCATTTTAAAGCCCCATGAATTTTTGAAATTCCTTTTTCTGGTTGCTCAGCTTGGCAAGCACACCTAGCAGCTCTCCATTGTTGAGTGTAACTGCCCAGCTGACCATGCCAGCTACATGGTGCAGACATGCTCCTAGCCTGGATTACACAGGAGGTGGTGGATCTACTGGGTCTGTGGGGAGAAGAGGCTGTGAAGGCACAGATCCGATTCAGCTATAGAAATGTGGACATCTATGATCAGATTGCTAGGGGGATGCAGGAGAAGTGCAGCAATGCCACATGAAAGCTAAGGACCTGTGGCAGGCATACCAGAAAGCCGAAGAGACCAACAGTTGATCTGGTGGAGAGCTGCAGACCTGCCACTTTTACGAAGAGCTGCAAGCCATGCTCGGTAGGATCACCCCGCCCCCCAAGAGCCGTTGATTAGGGTGACCAGATGTCCCGTTTTTAAAGGGACAGTCCCGTTTTTGGGGACTTTTCTTATATAGGCGCCTATTATCCCCCACCCCCTGTCCCGTTTTTTCACAGTTGCTATCTGGTCACCCTACCGTTGATACTTCCGAGGAGCCCGAGTCACAGGCCCCTGCTATGAACAGCAAGGAGGAGGAGGTGGATGAGGAAGAGAAGGAGGAGTATGAGGCACAGGTGACCAGGGGATCCAGCTCTGCAGTGAGCCAGGACATGTTTGACTCCACTGTAGTCAGCCAATCCTGACAGTCGAGCACGAGAGATATTATGCAGGAAGAAGCAGTAAGATTTAGACATGGCCTGGATGTGAGGAACTAAAGAAAGGGCTGAATCAAAGATAAAACCCTACATAAGAGAGTGTGTGTTAATGGTCTGTGTGAACTGAGTGTTAAAATTGGTTTCAAAATTGCTTATGTAAACTTCGCTAGTGATTTCCATGCTCTTTGGTGTTTGCTTTTTTGCAGATATGCTTAATGGTATGTTACCTTTTGAATTGCATTTAGCAGCCTTAACAATAATGTCACTTCATTTTGGTTGTTATTTAATATAACTTATGGTTTTCTTCAACTCCCATAGAGGTCAAGGACAAAACTGCCTTTGAATTCATTGAGAGCTAGATATGTCCCTTGAGGCTCACCTCTAATTGCTGACCATGTGAGTACCACTGTAGGTAAGGGTCGCAGGTCCTAGTCCTTATATTGTATAAACTCTTTGGCACAGGGTCATTGTCTTTTTATATTATCAGCGAAGAGAGACACACGCGGTGTTATAAAAGCAGGAATCATTTGTGCAATTTTACTTGTTTTGTAAATGTGCTGCATCAAGTTAGTGGATATCATCCAATTTATTTGAATAAAAATATTGTGTCAATAAATGGTCCCTAACATTTGAAGTTTCAGAATATTAAGCACCAAACAAGGCAATGAACCTGCAAAAACTTGTGCATGTGTTTACATTTACACACGTGAATAGTTTCATCAACTGTGGAACTACTCACAAAAGTATAATAACTGTAAAACAATCACTGAAGCCAGATCTTACTATTATTGACTTCAGTAGTACTACTCATTTTCATTAAGTTAAGCCTCTGTGTAAGTCGTGCAGTATCACGGCTTAATGTTGTACTTTAAAATAACAGTGAACCATAAAAGCAAGGAGGTTCTTAGATAAGGGTGAAATATATCATAGATACTCCCAGTCTGACTAGATTTTTTTTTTTTTTTTTTTTAGTGTGTCCTCTTGTGATTTGTTGTTGGAAGCAGTGAACAAAAATATTTTGGTCTTAAAAGATCCTCTCCAGTATAATTTGTACTGCCTCAAAATTTCAGTATATTACATCTGTAGCCATTGAATATTACAAAAAGGGAAAATCCTGACTTACCTGTGAATTTTCATCTAGGGTTCTCCATGTCAAACAGCTTCATAGTGCGACATTCCCAGTCTTCATGGCAACGGAAGACAGACCAAATCTGTGCTCTCACACTGGTTAGGGCTACCATTCGGAAAGAACTCTCCAGAAGCTAAAAAATATTGCCTTTATAAAAGTGCTATTCAACTCAAACCATTTGCAGCAGAGCTGGGATTTCCTGTAGGAACACTCTCTTCCCTTTTCAAACTACTTAACAAGTGAGCAATAGTCAGATAAAACTCTGGATATAATGCAGTCTTCTGAGGGAGGGTCATACTGTCTGACATGGAGGGTCTGAGAAAGGAAAAATTCTGTCTTGTGAATTTTCATTCTCAGTTCCCTCCATGTCAGACAATCTTCATGATGGAACGTAGAAAACAGTATGTTATCCCTAGGGCGAGAGGAGAATTGAAAAGGAACTTGTGGATTACTGGGGCCCCTTGTTCTGTAACACCCTTCAACCAAATGCTGTATCAGCAGGAGTGAGGATGTCCATGCTAAAGTATCTGAGAAAGAGTGTATGGCAGTGGTTCTCAAACTTTTGTATTGGTGACCCTTTTCACATAGCAAGCCTCTGAGTGCGACCCCCCCTTATAAATTAAAAACACATTTTTATATATTTAATACCATTATAAATGCTGGAGGTGAAGTGGGGTTGGGGGTGGGGAGGCTGACAGTTCATGACCCCCCATCTAATAACCTCGTGACCCCCTGAGGGGTCCCGACCCCCAGTTTGAGAACCCCTGGTGTATGGAATACATTGTAGGCAGAAGTGTCCCTAGCCATTTTGCTGGCCAGGACAGAAAATGTTTTCAGTGCCCACACCCCATGAGTAGCCAAGCAATCCCTCTGCTGGCCCACTCCTAGACCCAGCCCTGACTATAGGAGCTGTGCAGACCACCTCAGAAGGTGAGAGATCACGCCACCCACAAAATTGCTGCTCTTTTCACTGATACAGAGTAATGAGAGGATTTGTACCTGAGGCTTTGACTCCCTCTGCTATATTCACCTGTAGGCTCTATTCACATCTAACTTACACATTTCCACAACCTTAGGATGTTTGGATTCAGTCACTAGGGCAACAATACCACTGCTACCGTAGGAGGAAGATCATGGAGACTTTGGGGATCGAGGCCTGATTAGTTCACAGAACTACCATGTTTGAAATTTTCCTGCTTGCTCTGCAAACTGTGGGAATAAGGGTCCCATGCCTATACGAGAGGGAGGGTATCTTTGGGGGGGGGGAAACCTTCCCCGTTTCCATTATTCTCACTGGCACATGGACAAGGTCCACTCTGAGGTAGTTGAGCATGTGAGTGAGGTCCATGTCAAGACAGTTTAGCAGGCTACAGGGAAAACTGGCTCCCTGCCAGGGTGTGGGAAAATCGATACTGAGACAGGTGAGCAGGGTGCATGGAAGTGCTAAATGAAAGCTCGTAACTCTCTCTGGAGGAATTTCTGCAGAGGAAACTCTTTTCTGCTATACCTCTCCCAAGCAGGAAGATACCAAAAGATATTTTTTCACCCCAATCTACAGGATAATTTCGTTATACTTTATAAGTTTGTCTGACAGTAGTTTCCTATTATTCATGTACATGTGATTATGGGATAAAAATTTTTTAAAATCACTTACATGACTTATAAGCCTAATTCCCATAGACTTTCAGTGAGATTAAGGCTCCTAAGTATTTACGCGACTTTGAAAAATGGGATTTAGGCAGTTTGTAAAAGATTACCCATAGTCATTTGTCCTAAAATCTCTCAGTAAAACTGCAAATAAAGACTTCTTTAGGCCAAACTGAACAGGATATCTGGTGGCCATTATTCTCGGGGGCAAGGTAACTTTGCCTAAATGCCAGGTGAGAAGGTGGCAGTGCTACAGAACAGCTGGCAAAGATCACTATTCGGGGGGGGCGGGGTAATAGTCTTATAGAATATAACAGCTTTATGGCCATATTCTTTTCTCCAGTATGTCTGTACAACTTCCACTGAAATCATTAGGTGGTGAATATGCAAAATTTCTCCCTTATTATACCGTGATTATAATAAAATCTTTTAATGTTGTACCATGCATAATATTCAGCATGAAACTTAGGCCTGGTCCACACTAGGACTTTAATTCGGATTTAGCAGCGTTAATCCGAATTAACCCTTCACCCGTCCACACTACGGAGCCTGTTAATTCGAATTAAAGGGCCCTTTAAATCGATTTCTGAACTCCACCTCGACGAACGGAGTAACGTCAAAATCGATTTTGTTAATCCGAATTAGGGTTAGTGTGGCCACAAATCGATGTTATTGGCCTCCGGGAGCTATCCCACAGTGCACCACTGACCGCTCTGGACAGCATTCTGAACTCGCATGCACTGGCCAGGTAGACAGGAAAAGACCCAGGAAAATTTGAATTGCATTTCCTGTTTCCTGTTTGCTCAGCGTGGAGAGCACAGGTGACCCCAGATACCTCAGCTCATCAGCACAGGTAACCATGCAGGCTGATAATCGAAAAAGAGCACCAGCATGGACCACACGGGAGGTACTGGATCTGATCGCTGTATGGGGTGAGGATTCAGTGCTAGCAGAACTTCGTTCAAAGAGACGAAATGCCAAAACTTTTGATAAAATCTCCAAGGGCATGATGGAGAGAGGCCACAATAGGGACTCAGATCAGTGCCGCGTGAAAGTCAAGGAGCTCAGACAAGCCTATCAAAAAACAAAGGAGGCAAACGGTCGCTCCGGGTCAGAGCCGCGGACATGCCGCTTCTACGCAGAGCTGAATGCAATTCTAGGGGGGGCCGCCACCACTACCCCACCTGTGATCGTGCAAACCGGGTCTGGGATAGTCTCTACACCTGAGGATTCTGAGGGTGGAGAAGAGGAGGAGGAAGAGGAAGATCAGGATCTTGCAGATAGCACCCAGCACTCCGTTCTCCCCAACAGCCAGGAGCTTTTTCTCAGCCTGACTGAAGTACCCTCCCAAGCCTCCCAAGCCAGTAGCCAAGACCATGACCCCATGGAAGGGACCTCAGGTGAGTTTACCTTTTAAAATATAAAACATAGTTCAAAAGCAAGGTTTTTTAATGATTATTTTGCCCTGAGGACTTGGGATGCATTCGCAGCCAGTACAGCTACTGGAAAAGTCTGTTAACGTGTCTGGGGATGGAGCGGAAATCTTCCAGGGACATTTCCATGAAGCTCTCTTGCAGGTACTCCAAAAGCCTTGCCACAAGGTTTCTGGGCAGTGCCGCTTTATTCCGTCCTCCATGGTAGGACACTTGACCACGCCATGCTTGCAGCAAGTAATCTGGTATCATTGCCTGACAAAGCCTGGCAGCGTATGGTCCCGGTGTTTGCTGGCATTCAAGCAACATCCGTTCTTTATCTCGCTGTGTAATCCTCAGGAGAGTGATATCGCTCATGGTAACCTGCTTGAAATACGGGAACTTAATTAAGGGGACAGAGGTGGCCGTTCCTACTGTGCTGTTTGCCTGTGGCTGATAAGAAATCCTTCCCTGCAGTTAGCTTT
>NW_020664413.1:37401297-37402136 GCF_002925995.2 Terrapene triunguis | reverse complement strand
CTGTGGCTGATAAGAAATCCTTCCCTGCAGTTAGCTTTTAGCAGGGGCGAGGGGGCTTAGTTTGGTTTCTGCTGCTGAAGGTTAACAGGAAAACCTCAGCAGTCAACAGGCTTTGCTTGGTATGTGGGAAAGGAGGGCGCAGAAGCTGAAAGACAATGGCTTACCATGGCTGAATGCAAGCAGAATTCTGTTGCCCGGACCTGCGTCTGTGATCTCTAACACCAAAGCCACAGGCACTCAATATTAAGATGGAAAATGCGACCTTGTACTGAAATCACATGTGCTATGTAATGTGAATAGTGTTCACCATGAAAGAGTACAAGCATTGTTCTGTAAAATGTATCATTTTAAAAACTTCTCTCCTTTTTTTCAACCCTCCCTCTAGCAGCTGCAAATGTCTCAAGCCTCACTCCTGCGTCCAGAAGGCTATCTCAGATAAGGCGTCGTAGAAAGATGACGAGAGAAGACATGTTCAAAGAAATAATGAAATCCACCCACAATCAAAGAGCTCATTTGGATGAGTGGAAGGACACTGTATCTAAATTTAGGAAAGATGCCAGTGACCGTGAGGTCTTGAGGGATGCTCGAGATGAGAGGTGGCAGGCTGCAACGCTGGGGCTGCTGCGTGAGCAAACGGACATGCTCCGGCGTCTGGTGGAGCTTCAGGAACGGGAGCAGGATGTCAGACTGCCGCTGCAGCCGCTGTATAACCTACCTCCCCCCTCACCATGTTCCATATCCTCCTCACCCAGACGTGTAAGAACGCGGGGGGGGGATGCTGCGTGCACCCTGTCACTCCACCCCAGGGGAGAGCCCAACCAAAAGGCTGTCAATATATT
>NW_020664413.1:37362678-37401287 GCF_002925995.2 Terrapene triunguis | reverse complement strand
TCTCCCTATGTTCATAATCACTTAATAAAGAATACATGATTTTTAAACGATAGTGACTTTATTACCTTTGAAAGAAAGCTGGGGGGAGGGTGGGTTGCTTACAGAGAATGAATGAGAATGAAGGGGGCTGGTTTTCATGAAGGGAGAAACAAACAGAAATTTCACACTGTAGCCTGGCCAGTCATGAAACTGGTTTTCAGAGCTTCTCTGATGCACACTGCTTCCTGGTGTGTTCTTCTAATCGCCCTGGTGTCTGGCTGCGCGTAATCAGCAGCCAGGCGATTTGCCTCAGCCTCCCACCCGGACATAAAGGTCTCCCCCTTACTTTCACAGAGATTGTGGAGCACACAGCAAGCAGAAATAACAATGGGGAGATTTCTTTGGCTGAGGTCAGAGCGAGTTAGTAAGCTGCGCCAGCGCGCCTTTAAACGGCCAAATGCACATTCTACCACCATTCTGCACTTGCTCAGCCTGTAGTTAAACAGCTCCTGACTCCTGTCCAGGCTGCCTGTGTATGGCTTCATGAGCCATGGCATTAAGGGGTAGGCTGGGTCCCCAAGGATAACGATAGGCATTTCAACATCACCAACGGTTATTTTCTGGTCCGGGAAGTAAGTCCCTTGCTGCAGCCGTTTAAACAGATTAGTGTTCCTGAAGACGCGTGCATCATGAACCCTTCCCGGCCAGCCCACGTTGATGTCGGTAAAACGTCCCTTGTGATCCACCAGTGCTTGCAGCACCATTGAAAAGTACCCCTTGCGGTTTACGTACTGGGTACCCTGGTGCTCCGGTGCCAAGATAGGGATGTGGGTTCCATCTATCGCCCCACCACAGTTAGGGAATCCCATTGCAGCAAAGCCATCCACTATGACCTGCACATCCCCCAGAGTCACTAGCTTGTGTAGCAGCACCTCAGTGATTGCTTTGGCTACTTGTATCACAGCAGCCCCCACAGTAGATTTGCCCACTCCAAATTGATTCCCCACTGACCGGTAGCTGTCTGGCGTTGCAAGCTTCCACAGGGCTATTGCCACTCGCTTCTCCACTGTGAGGGCTGCTCTCATCCTGGTATTCTGGCGCTTCAGGGCAGGGGAAAGCAAGTCACAAAGTTCCATGAAAGTGCCCTTACGCATGCGAAAGTTCCGCAGCCACTGGGAATCGTCCCACACCTGCAACACTATGCGGTCCCACCAGTCTGTGCTTGTTTCCCGGGCCCAGAATCGGCGTTCCATGCCTATAACCTGCCCCATTAACAGCATGATCTCCAAAGCACCGGGTCCCGCGGCTCGATAGAATTCCATGTCCATGTCCTCATCACTCTCGTCGCCGCGCTGCTGTAGCCTGCTCCTCTGTGCCTGGTTTTCAAGGTTCTTGTTCAGCATAAACTGTACGATAAGGCGCGAGGTATTTACAATGTTCATGACTGCTGTCTTGAGCTGAGCGGGCTCCATGCTTGCCGTGGTATGGAGTCTGCTGCGTTCAGCCAGGAAAAAAGGCGCGAAATGGTTGTCTGCCGTCCGTTGCTTTCATGCAGGGAGGGGGGGAGGGAGGGAGGGGTGAGGCTGTACCCAGAACCACCTGCGACAATGTTTTGGTCCCATCAGGCACTGGGATCTCAACCCAGAATTCCAATGGGCAGGGGAGACTCCGGGAACTATGGGATAGCTATGGGATAGCTACCCACAGTGCAACGCTCCAGAAATCGACGCTAGCCCCAGTACATGGACGCACACAACCGAATTAGTGTGCTTAGTGTGGCCGCATACAATCGAATTAATACAACCGGTTTACCAAATTCGAATTAGCTAAATTCGAATTAATCGTGTAGTGTAGACGTACCCTTACAGAGAATATTTACATCTTCAGTTACTGAATTTTCTTCACACTCTTCACTATAACAATATATTTTATACACTGTAATTAAAACCCAAATTTGAATTCGTACCAAATTCAGATGCTTGAGATTTAGTATCAGAATACACCTCTACACTAAGTAGTATTGCAAGCTTCAAAAATACTTTTTATTGACCTACAAAAAAGAGTAAGGAAATATACATTGTAATAAAACATTTTTCTTTTTCTCTACAAATAAGCACTGCAAATGATAAAACATTCAGTTGCTTCAGTTCCTTATAAATAGGCTGAAATAGAGTAAAGAAATCTTATGAAATAGAAAATATTTTGGTAATATTCTTTTACCATCTCACTAAAATCGCAGGTTATAATTTTCATATACATTGTTAATCCTTATTTACATATCATATGCAATCGTCTTCATTACCTGTGGCAGAGAAATGTACATGTAATTATTGTACATTCAGCTATTTGGTTTTATTCAACTCCATTTTAGCTTAAAAATCATTACCACCACTTTAAATATTCAAAATAGAAATTATTTTTAAATCTAATTTTCAATAATTTATGCTGTCTATTGCTGGCATTCACTCAGGAGAGTGAATTTAGTTCTCAGTTTCCTTTTGTTCGGTTGCATTCATGAGGAACAAAATGCTGTCATGTCTCAATGCCCAGTACTGTAGGAAAGCATTTAAATACATTAAAAGTTACTCTGTTTTCATTCAATTTAAAAGAAAATACTTGTTTATTTTAGGTTTTGTAGCCTTCCCCACTCCCTATTTATATATATTTTTACACAAATCCAAAGTTGGTGTCTAAGCTCTGTGACAGTCTCCCTTTAAAAGCCTAATAGTTTAGAGGGACATTTTCAAACGCACAGTTAGGCATCCAGTTGAAAGTTAGTGGGAGCTGTGGTCTTAACTCCCATTTGTGCCTTTGAAAATGACCCTCGGATTGCTACAAGACTTGAACTTGTTTTGCATATCACATTTTAGTAGAGGTAATACAAGTTACATATTTACAACATTTCAAACAGAGCAAGAATATGTGCAGTTTATTTATCTGATGTAAGATTTAACATGTCTGTGATGCATATTTCTTGACAAATTGCTCTGAGAAATACCCTATTATACCCTATGATGAAAGGTAAGTAACCTGCTCCACATACAGTGTAATAATTTAAATTAGGATGTGAAATTTCCATTGCCTTTTAGGAATTAATTAATTTAAAAGGTGAACATTTTTTCTTCAGTCCTTAAAGCAGCTTTATTTTAAAGATATTTTTCCAGGAAGGAACTAAAAGAAGCATTTTTGAATTGGGATAGAAACGTTATTTTATTATCTGTTTAGAATGAAAGATTGTATAATGTATTTCATAGGAAGGGGGAAAAGTGATACTGCCCTTTTAAACAGTATCTTTACAACTAATTTCAAGTTAATCTTAGTATAGGTAGCAAATAGAAAATAAAAGGCATAGTGACTAGAATAACTCAAGTTATACGTTAGCAGAATGCAGAACTTTTCACCTATAAGTTTCTGGTTCCACCATAGCCCAAGTTAAGTGATTAAATAGTTACTGTACTATGTCCCATGTGAAATTAATCTATTCCAGGCCAATTCCTGGACAGGTGTCCATATTGCACACAAAACACCCACATTTATTAGCAGTCTCAGCAGCGCATGAAGGATTAAATGGATATTAAAAATGTATTTCATATCTCTACAGGTGGTTGAGACACAATAGTTGGCAAGTTTGTAGACATTTAAACTACTGCTTCCTGTGCTGTACCTGTTCTATAGATAAACAGAGGAATCAAGTTTCCAGAGTTGTTAAGATGGTGCTTTTATAAGCACTAAAGCATCTTTGTTGTTTTGTTTTGTTAAGGGCCTTATTCAGGTATCAGGTGCTCACTGAGTCAATCTTTCAAAAAACACTGTAGATTGATCAGATTATGAAAAAAAACACAGGAAAAAACAAGGTGCAATTTATTACATTGTATAAATTACGGTGACCCTTCCTTTCTAATGTGTAACTTGTACAGCCATACTAGGATGCAGTAACTTCAAGGACATATAAATTGGTCACAGTGAACTTTGACAAGTGCTCTAATTTTCCTCACTTTTCCTCTCATCTTAACAAACATTACCATAAATGCAGAGTGCCTTCTTGATTTTAGACTCAGACTACAGAGGGATTCTTAGTGAATCCAGATTGTCTTGGGAAATATAGACACACCTAGTGTACACTTTAAAAAGCGGAAGCAGCAGTCCTCTCTTTTACAAAGAGTGGGACTGGAGGTCTGATCAGGCAATGGGAAGAAAGTATTTTCCATTCTCATATCTGAATTCTACATTAAAATGTGTAGAAGTTTTTGATCTCCTAAAGGCAGATGTCAATAATATGTTTTTTTTTAAACAATGTGTGTAGAAATCTTTTTCTAAGCAATTATATTAAGATCAAGCACAGAGCTCTGTCAGACATATATGTAAGTGATACAGAAACCTAGGATATAACCTTTTTTTTTACCAAAACAGAACTGTAGAGAAATTTTCCTAAGAATTAATATACTAGCTTTTCTTGTATTGTACTCAACTGATTCAATGTTATTACAAACCCAAGCTCGTGACCCAAGGTACTTTATTATCTCAAAGGAGACCTAAAATAACAATAAGTAATCAAAACTATGTATGTCAATGCATCACTTTGAGCTAGAAAGATTACAATATTGGTGGGATCCTAATGTGTTTAAATATATGTGAGAAGCTGATAAATAAATCAAAATGAAAATAGTCTTTAGAAGAAATAGAAAGTGGTGTAGTGCCCAAAGCTCTAGTCCAGAGCTCTTTGCAACATGAATAGTGGTAAACATGAAGTAGTTATGCCACTTGTCAAAATGATTTTAGGTCTAGACACTAGTATTACAAAAGTAAATTTGGCAACCCATACAAGCAGATTGCAAGAGAAAGGCTAATCACTTTGGACACTTGAAATCACATAAAGCCATCCACTATAATTATTTTTCTATTAGAGTAGTTTTCCATTCTTCTAGAATTATGTAAGTAAGTAAAAGCAATGTCTATTTATTATATCTGAGAGAGATTTTAGATAAAAGTAATGCATTAATACTGATTGTCAAAAGGAGCTATAGAAGTGCAAAGCACTTTTACAAATGTTAAATTAATTGCCTAAGTTAAGCATTACATAAATCTTCAATTTACAAATGAAGAAAGTAAGACAGAGGTTATAAGATTGGAGTGAGCCAGTGGCAGAGATGGGAACAGAATCCATGTGTATGTCTACACTGTAATTAAAAACCTGCCGCTAGCCCATGCCAGCTGTCTACACTGCAATTAAACAGCCCCTTACCCCAAGCCCCATAAGCCCAAGTCAGCTGGCACAGACTAACCACTGGTTTCTAACTGAAGTGTAGACATAGACCATATGTCCTGATTTCTACTCGTGCTTAAACCATTAGACACTGCTTTCCTCATCTTACTCTTCCAGATTAAAACGGAAAAAAAAAGGCTTCAAAATATTAGCTTATAAGATACAACCATAAAGGACAATACTGTACTGGTTCCAGAGGCCAAGGGAAAGGATTCGATGACCCAATACATAGTTTTTGTAATTCTATTAATGACGTGAATGCAAAAACTGCATACGTTTCAAGACAGGTCAAATGCTGCCGTTAGATGTTTACTTGTAGCTCCCATGGATTTCAGTAGCAATCACGTGTATCCAAGGGTGAATGCTGGCTATAAATCTATACATGTATGAGAGCTGGTTTAAAACCAATTCAAAATGTGGATGAACTCTCATTAAAAAAAATAAATGGAAAAAGCTGGTCAAAAACATGACATTTTAGTGAAAATTTCAACAAAAATTCTGTTTAATTTCTTTCCTAATTTCAAAATTTTTGGCCAAAAATGTTTATAGTGTGATTCTGAAAATTCTGAGTGACCTCAATTCTCATGGACTTCAGTGGGAATTGAGAATGCTCATAAGCTTGAGAATCAGGCCCTTAAGAAAGTGGAACAATATTATAAAACAGCATAGGCATGTGCTAATGGATAAATTCTGCACTCTGCTGTGCATATACAACTCTCATTCGTGTCCATTCACAGCATAACTCAGGGCAGCATTTCGTCCCAGTCATAATAACTGGCTAAAGAAACTAGTAAACTGCATAGAAACAACCGATACATTAAGATGTGATGTAGAAATTATTTTCCCATTAGATGCTTTTTTAAACTCCGTCCTTATTCCAAACATACTACATTTTTTTTAAAAGGCACAAATCTCAACATGTTTTTTCATTCCAGTCCTCAGTTCTTTTAAACAGAGGTACAATAAGGAATGTCATGACAAATGTGGGTCTTGTTGAATTTTAGAGACCTTTTCAGCTCATACTAGTTGTGCAGAAAAATTGAACTGCATTAAGCAAGCCTGATAGAAATTCCCTGTTTAAATACCAAATGTAATCAATAGCTGGATAGGAATAGCTTTTTTTATATAATGTAAGACTACATCAATTTTGTGTACTCCCTTTACATGGTAGACCGTTGCCCTACCTCATCAAGTTTGAGGTTTCGTTTTCTGGCTGCTGCTTCACTATTGAACTCCACATCAGATTTATCTGTATTGCTGCAGTCTGTCACAGTGGATTCCTCTTCTGTACCTTCAGGTGTCCCTCCATTTGGTTGCTGAATTTTAGAATTCTGTTCTGGTGGGCGCTTCCAGTGGGGTCTTGTTGCCATCCACAAAATAAGAGCACCAAAGATTACAATCAAAAGACCGAGAGTGTTGACAAAAATCGCCTCTGGCGGAGATGTGCTATATGCAGGAGTTTTCCTTTGAGGGAAAAAATAAATAAAAAGAACTGGTTTAAGGACAATCATCTTAAAGTTGCCTAAAAAAAAGACTACTATTCATGTTGTTAAAAATAAACAATGGATCAATACTAGAATACATTGTTGTATGCAAACTTGATGATAGTTTTCAGTGGTTGAATTTAATGAGCAAACAAGTGGAAGAGTAAAATTATGAAATATAGTACTTACAGAGCAAAAATAAGTTTCTCTGTGACTCCCATGAGAGCTGTTGCAATCACTGTTGCAAAGATGAGGAGGCCAGAATAAATATGTATTGGCATGAGAGATGCTCGAAGAGAAACTGGAGCAAAGGGCAGCAGAAAGACAGCAAAACCTAAGACAAGCTAAACACAGAATACAGATTCAGCATTAAAACTGTGAAAGAAATCTGCACTTTTAAATGAAAATTGAAACCACGATAAAAGGTTCATTTTTAAAGTGGCTAAGGTCTGAACCTAATTGGACTAGGAATATATTTTTAAGTATGTTGCCCTATAGTATTAAACCCAAAGACAATATTGTGCTATACCTAAGAAACAGTCCATGAAATGGATTATAAATAAACCAGTCTTTTACCACTGTCCAAACTAAGTGGAAATGGTAAAAAGTAACCAAACTGCATAGTGAAACACACCATTTTAAATTACATAAGAATGGCCATACTGGGTCAGACCAAAGATCCATCTAGTCCAGTATCCTGTCTTCCAACTGTAAAGCTTTCGTTTTCAATAAACTATGGCAATAATACTTTATGGAGTGAAAATTATTTTTATTTTAACAGTATCCTCTTTAATTTTGATTTCTCCCCCCTCCCACAACTTCACAGATTCATTCATCAGTTAAGGCCAGAAGTGACCACTTAATCAACTAGTCTGATCTGTATAAGACAGGCCAGAGAATTTCACCTGGATACCCCTGTATTGAGCCAAGTAACTTAAGTTTGACTAAAGCATATCTTCCAGAAAGGCATCAAGTCTTGATTTGAAGACATCAAGAGATGGCAAATCCACCATTTCGCTCTGTAGTTTGTTCAGTGGTTAATCCCACTCACTGTTAAAAATGTGCATCTTATTTCTAATTTAAATTTGTCCTGCTTTATCTTCCAGCCATTGGCTCTTGTTATGCCTTTCTCTGCTAGCCCTGGTCTACACTGGGGGGGAGGGGAAGGAATCGATTTAAATTACGCAACTTCAGCTACGTGAATAACGTAGCTGAAGTCGATGTACTTAGATCTACTCACTGCGGTGAATTGACTGCTGCTGCTCCCCCGTTGACTCAGCCTGCGCCTCTCACGGCGGTGGAGTACAAGAGTCGACGGGAGAGCGCTCTGGGGTTGATTTAGCGCATCTAGACTAGACGCGATAAATCGACCCCCGCTGGATCGATCGCTGCCCGCCGATCCGGCGGGTAGTATAGACATACCCCTAGATCAGTGGTTCCCCAACTTGTTCCACCGCTTGTGCAGGGAAAGCCCCTGGTGGGTCGGGCCGGTTTACCTGCCGCGTCCGCAGGTTCGGCCGATTGCGGCTCCCAGTGGCCGCAGTTCGCTGCTCCAGGCCAATGGGAGCTGCGGGAAGCAGCGGCCAGTACGTCTCTCGGCCCGCGCCGCTTCCCCCAGCTCCCATTGTCCTGGACCAGCGAACCGCGGCCACTGGGAGCCGCGATTGGCCGAACCTGCGGATGTGGCAGGTAAACAAACCGGCCCGGCCCACCAGGGGCTTTCCCTGCACAAGCGGCGGAACAAGTTGGGGAACCACTGTCCTAGATTAAAGAGCCCTCTTATTTTCTCCCTGTGAAGAAGTCACCTCTCAGTTTTCTTTCTGATAAACTAAACACGTTGAGCTCTTTAATCTCTCATGTTAAGGCATTTTTTCTAGCCCTCAAATATTTTTTATGGCTTTTCTCTGCACCTTCTCCAGTTTTTCAACATCCTTTTTAAAATGCAGTCACCAGAAATGGATGCAGTATTCCAGTATCAGTCTCACCAACAGTGTATACAAAGGTAAAATCACCTCCCTACTCACTATTCCCCTGTTTCTATATATAAGGATCGCATTAGCCTTTTTTGCGCCAGCATTGGGAGGTCATGTTGAGTTACTTATCCATTAAGACCCCTAAGTCCTTTTCAGAGTCCCTGTTTTCCAGGATAGAGCCCCCATTCTCTAGGGATGGCCTGCATTCTTTGCTATTCCTAGATAGATTACCTTTCACTTCACTGTATTCAAATACATTTTGTCCAGATAAGGCAGGTTACAGTACTATATCCATAGGAACAGAGTATCTTCTAGCTACAGTACTGTATATGAGCATAGTCTCAGGAATTCTACTGAAATATAATTATTCAGACTATTAATTTGTAAAAATGTATTTTATCACATTAAAACTTTTTTCTTTAGGCACTACTGCTTCGCTTCAGAAATGTCGAACGGCAGGCAATGGTGGAATGTCCATTAATGAGAGTAATATTTTTTATATTTCAATAGGCCCCTCATAAGCCAGTAATTGTTGCTCCTTTAGTCAGCACTAGACAGTATGCTGAACAGCGATGCAAAATGCTCCCTCTTTGCAGTATCAACACACTGACTCCACGGGATTCCCTGCTCTTGCCAGCCTGGGGAGTGAGGGACAAAGCTCAGGAGTGGGCATTTTCTGTGTTTCCTCTTGACCACTAGGTAACCAAGGCCTCTTTTTATTGTATGGGCTTCAGCTCAAAACGCAGAATCACTAAACTGAAGGTAGAGAAAATGACTCATATTAAACTTGTAGGGTACGTCTACACAACAAGCAAGGGATGTGATTCCCAGGTCGTGTACACATACTCGTGCTAGCTCTTATCTGAGCTAATACACGAAAAATAGTAGTGCAGCCATGATAGCACAGGCTAGCTTCCCTGAGTACAAACCCACTTGAACCCCTTGAGTACATACTTAGGACGACTAGCCCTTGCCACTTCCGCCGTTGCCCATGCTATTGTGGTGATACTACTATTTTTACATCAAAGTAAAATGAACAAATTACATTTTGTGATACAGTATCCTTGACATTTTTTAATTGTTTGTGTGTTTATTTGCACATTTGCAAAATTCAGTAAATCAAAATAGGTCTCCCAGTAGTTAATGTAAATTAGTGAGGTTCTACTGTACTTTAATTAATTATAGAACACATTCTTCAGTTTTATATCTTATTTATAAACACTCTAGTTAAATTCTGACCTGCAGAGTATAAAATATAACAGCAGTCAGTCCAATCCAGCTGTGCAGACTGTACATGTTGGGAATGTTCTTGGCATTGTGGAAATCAAAAACAGCTACCAGAGAAACAATTGCAAGAATCATTGCTATGGTATTTAACCCAGCATGGATGAATTTAATCAGGAGTTTGCTGCATTTCCAGGTCCAGGGCAATCTGTACACAATAATGGCTGAGGAGGGAATAAAAGCAAGATTTAATAGTAAATCTCTTTTCTATACGGATTTTGATAATCATGCATAATTCAAATCATTCCAATGTAAACTACAGAACTGGAAAAACTTTAGAGGAGTCAGATTTTTTTCCTCCCACTTCACAGTGTTAAATGTAAACTCATTAGTTCCCAACACGCAATTCAGGCCAAAGTATAACCTCTAGGGAGAAACCTTCTTCTAACTTTTTCGTAGAAGTTTTGACTAAGCAGGTTAAAAACTAACAGCAAACAAATGTTAGGCCCCACTCCTGAAGCCTGATCTGTGTGGGATCCTATGGGGCACATGGGTCCTCTTTTGCCGATAAAATTGCAGGATTGGGGCCTAATTCATTTATTCATGGGATCATATACTGGAAAAATTTATTCAGATGCTTTTTCTCACTTTTTAAATAGCGCCTTACTCCACAAGTAGCTCCGTTGCCCCAATGAGACTATGTATGGAGTAAGATGCTACTCAGTGAGAGTGAGGGAATCAAAATCTGGCCCTTAAAACCTAAGGGGTTCAGCAAAACTTAATCTTGTATCAATATAGTTTTTAGTATATGCATATTTCAAAAGATGCTAGCAAATTGTACATTTTGTCTAAGTCTGAAAGTATTGCTCTCCTATCAGGTACTGATTTTTTAGTTACCACACGCCCCTTCCTGAGAAAATTTGTGGAATGAATCGCTGTGCAATTTTTATTACTAATTCAGAATCCACTATATGTACACAAGTCATGTCTTTTTTGGCACTGACCCCTTTTACACAGCTGTCAGCCCTTAAACTATATTATTTACAGAAAGGAGAGGCTGCATCTGACTCTGGATTGCAGATGAAATAGCATTATCTTAACTGCTCACCAATAAGAAAAAGCCAGATTATAAACACGGGTCCCTCCCTTCCAAGGAAATATCAATGAAGGGAAGAAAAGCAATTGAATGAAGAGAGGCAGAAATTTATCACTTTAATGTAAAAAAATCCAAAAATCATTTAATGGTTGGAGGGGACAGTCCCTTCATAATAAACAAAGCAACTGTTTCTTAACAATGAGCTAATTGATAAAATCCTCATTTAATTTTTCTGGCTGCAGACTGGCATTCAGATGTGTTAGGATCAAGCTGAGAATATACAGTTAACTATGCTGAAAACAAAAGAATGAGAGTATTCCTAGCTATATGAAATGTTCTCACTCTGAGGAAGCATGAATGCATTATTATGTACACCATGGGGGGGGGGAGTGTATTTATTTACTTTTCCCCAGTAATATAAGGATAAAATCACTACTTAGAAAAAGAAACAACACTCACGCTTTCAGTTCACTACTGCGCTATAATCTTAGCATTATTAATTAAATTATATATGATAGGAATCGTGAAAGGAAATATATATTGTGTGTGTTTGGATGAATAATAATGAATAGCAAATTGCTTTTAAGGCCCTATTTATGCATTTGGATTTTTATTTGGGTACAATGCATGCCAGAAATTACAGAATTTCACTACACAATTCACAAAGAGAACTCTGTTCACAAATGGAATGTCCTTGAATATGAGCAGGTCTTAGATCAATGTAAATTTCTACATCCTATGGGAAACATAACAGGAATGAAAAAATCCTGTTAATATAACTGTGCATACAGCATTTAGATATTTTATGGGGTTTTGTTCAAGAATGGGATACAAGTAAAAGCATGCAATATTTAAACTCAAAAAAGATGGCAGCCTCATTTTCAAGATAGCTTGGCAGGAGTCAAACCACATGACATAGCAAAGATTACTACAGTTCAGCATGTCAGTCTCATGATTACTGTCTAACAAGAAGGAAAATGCCTTGCCTTGTCCTACTATGAATGAAGCTAAGCAGGGCCACCCAGAGGATTCAGGGGGTCTGGGGCAAAGCAATTTTGGGGGCCCCTTCCATAAAAAAAAGTTGCAATATTATAGAATACTATTTTCTCGTGGGGGCCCCTGCGGGGCCCAGGGCCTGGGACAAATTGCCCCTCTTGCCCCCACCCCCACCCCCCGGGCGGCCCTGAAGCTAAGTAGCATAATCGTAAACAACTTCTTGAAGATTTTCATGTAATTATTCCCAAAGTTTTCTGAAAATAATGTGGGCATAATTTTGCCCTCTGATACACAAATGGAACTTCTATTATTAATGGGTATTTGAGGGCAGAATTTGGAACTTTATATTTTACAAACTAATAAATAATATTTAAAAAGTTGAGAAATAAACATTTCCCATTACATTTGAAAATTTTTTATTTCAAATTAAAAATGACTAAGAGTTACAAAGTTTTAAGCCAGTTCCAGAATATTACTCCTTAACTCTGGAGAGTTATTGGCTAATGTAAGGATAGTTGGATTTTATTTAGGATAGGAGATTATTAAAGTTGTTGTTACCTATAAACACAATATTTATTCACACATTCAGAGGACAGGAGCTTTGAGGCATCGCCATGAACTAAATGATAAACAGCTGAAAGAGTTTACATTTCTTATGATCTTTAACTCACATGTAGAGCTGAGGGAATAATTGATTTTTTTGGTTTGGGGGCTAAACCAGAAAAAAATTGGTTAGTTTCAAACCAAAATGGATTTTTTTGGTTTCTTGACAAAATGAAAAATCAAACCAAAACAAAAAAAAATTGTTTCAGATAAAAAACACCCAAAACAATGAAAAAAAAATCAAAACAAAACAACTTGTTGGGGGAGGGGAGACCATTTAGGTTTTGGGGTGTTTTTCGATCCACAATGGTTTTATTGTTTGGTTCCTGATGTTTTTCACTTTTCAACCCCAATAACTATAATTACATTTTGAAATTTAAAGTCCAAACATTTTATTTCAAAATGATCAAAACCAACTGTTTGACTTTTTCAGAAAAAAAAATCCATTTTATATTGGCTGAAACTAGTCACCAAATTTTACCTGAATTCACAAATAGTTTTGGTGCCCTGAAAAATGCATTTTGGGGTCATATTTTCTATTCACCAAAAGAATTTTGCCCAGCTCTACTCATGTGGTAGTTGTTGACTGGGACTAGGTGATCATAGCTCGTAACTTAAAGCGTGCAGCGTCTCTCTGGCAGCAACAGTGGGTCAAGGTTGGCATCACTGATGACCCAGGTATTTCAAGGGAAGCAAGGAGCATGTGGCATCAGGTGTTGCTCTGGCCTCAAGAGACAGCACTTTCTTTCCACATAGTCTTAAATTTTATAGGGTAGGTTTCCCTTTATTCTATATCAAAGACCATCTTTGTAGCTTCAGGGCCAATTAAGTGTATCCAGGTATTCTGGATAAAGTAACCGTAATTCTAGTGGGGAGTTTTTAAGCCATACTTCATCATATGGAAAATCCTACCTGAATGTCCCTGGCTGTACAAGATCAGACTGGTGCAACCTCTGCTTTGAGTTCTAGCATGAGGTACATACTCAGCAAGAATTATCTCTTGATAAAAATAACTAATAGCTTTATCAACAATCCCATATCCATCACATCCCCTCATTTTCAGCCCTTCTTAAAATATTTTGGAATGCACCTCAGTTCCTCAATTCTCTGTTGGTAAATTAGTTCATAACTTTCCTACTAAATGCTAACCTAAGCATAAGATGCTTTTTCAATTAATAAAAATTTCATTTACCATTAAACTCTTAAAGTTTATAGAGGCCCAACTTAAGATAGGACTTATAATACTTCACAGAGCTGACACTCTAAATAAACTGGGAAGATTTATTCCATCATCCCCATTGATGAACACTGGCTTGCATACCTTTCTAGATCTTCCTGAGATTCCTTCATAAATAAGAAAGTTAGAAACTTGGTTGGCACAAATAGATTGAGGAAGATGTAATGCATTTTCTATCATCTTTTTATGAAACTTTCAGAATTGAATTATAAGGGCAAAATTCCACTGGGTTTTGGATCAATTGTGGGAATGGGTATTTATGTGTCCAAGAGTTTAGCAACTATTCAGACATGATAAGGTTCCTTGGTCACCCACTTTGGCATGATCCTAATTTACTGTAGTATTTCTTCTTGTAAAGGCAACTTCGAGAAAAAGTTTGGGTTCCACTATAGTTGCTTATTTGTGTCTCTTCGTGGGAGTGCCATAGGAGTTGTTCAGACTATGTTTGAGGCACAGTTGTTATGGCCTCCATAACTGCACTTGAACTGGTAATTATTTGCTTCCATTATCCATTTTACAGTGACAAATGGGAATTTTGCAGGTGCAACACAGAGGTATTCAAAGTTTTGTGAAACTGAAGAATTCCAGTGAAAATGTTGCCCTTAAAACTCAGATGATTAAGGGCTCACCATCCCTTCCACTCCCATGAAGTGGAGGAACCTAAATTATTTTCTGTTTATGTTCATATACTGTCACCATGCCCATCACTGTAGTAACTAGGGGGCAGTTCAGGGTGGACATAAAAAAGCGAGGGGAATACCGCTTTGAGGCTTTCTCCAATCCTGCACAATCCTCCATCAAAAAGATACTGAAACAGTGACAAGTATTTCTAAAAACTGCTATGAACTTATTTTATTCATTAAGAAAATTAATAATTTCATTAATATTTAATTTAGCTACATTAAATATGTGTGCTAATTTCTGAAACTGCTCATCCTCGTACACGTTGTTGTGTCAAAACTCATCTTGGTGGTAGAGCTGGTGCCATGCAATAAAGATTTTTTACCTCTGTGTAGGGGCCCATGCACCTTTTTCTTTCACAGTTCATTTACTATGTCTGTTCTCCAGTTATGCTTAGTCTTGCGTCACTTACAAAAACAGCAAAACAACCAGCTTTCTCCCTTTTTCCTGCACTGAATTTAGATTTTCTCAGTCATTTTACAAGTCTACTTCTCAACCACTGTCCATGCTTCTTTTTCATACCTCACACTTCTGCTTTTCCATAACTTTCCACCCACTCTGTTTCCTTCTCACCCTTAAATAACCGCATGTGCTCATTCTATTCTCAGCTCGTGATGATCTGGTTACCCATTCATATCCCACAGTTAAATTTAATTTGAGATTCCATTCTAATACAATATTAATTACTTTGAAATTTTACTTCTTTTCACAGTATGTGAACAAAAGGGTGCCCTATTTTAAGGCCTGATCCAATTCCAAATCCCTTTGAAGTCAATGACAGTCTTTCAATTGACTTCAGTGAATTTTAGATCAGGTCCATAATCTTGTTGTTTATGTTCTTAATCTTGTATTAATCCCAACTTCTTGCACAATCTTCTTTTCATTCTCCACATTTGCTTTTCCTGTTATTTGACAATTTAACTGTACTCAGAGTTTAATATTACAGATAATTCTTTTACCAATGACTTCTTTTTACACTTATTTATTTTGAGCTGTGATGACCTTATTTACTTTTTAAAAAATCCCCTGTGCAAATATTTCTTTAAATAAAACCTTTGGTCACAGCAGAAGGGCATACCAAATCTCGGGGTGGTGGGGGAAAGGTCTGTAGAGAGAGACTTGTCTACTTTCTGCAAAAATAAATTCCCTGCTTGTAAATAAAAGTTGTTAGTTTGATGCAGACTGATTAAGGGCCTTGTAACAGAGTCCTTGGTGGTTCCTCCCTCAGGGAGTGGGGGAACCTGACCAAGCCCAGTTATCTACACCGGGTGGTCACAACACCAGACCCACTTCCATACTATTTGCAGGAGGTGGTCTGCCCTTTGTGGGCCTCTTTAAGTCTCTCTGGTTGGGAGATCAAAATGGAAGTCACAAACCCCCATGCCTTCTGGGATACTTTCCCCGTGAGGTCCCAGAAAAAGAGATTGGGGAGGGGGGGGGGTTGCTAGTGAATCTACAGTGCTGTCAACAATCCAGTCCCAAGGTAATGGGTTTGGAGAAATAGCTCTAGCTAGGTCTCCATGGCAGACTC
This sequence comes from Terrapene triunguis, assembly GCF_002925995.2. Lineage (NCBI taxonomy): Eukaryota > Metazoa > Chordata > Testudines > Emydidae > Terrapene > Terrapene triunguis. The sequence goes on along the minus strand of NW_020664413.1, from coordinate 37,385,220 downwards.
GACCTGTCTGTCTTGCCCTCGGAGTCTGCTGTATGCTCTTCAGTGGTTGAGGTCTCCTACCTAGGAGTTCACTCTGCAGTATCAGGAGTCACTCCTACAGCCTGGTGCCTAGGGCAGTGGTTCTCAACCATGGGTACACATACTCTCAGGGGTACCCAGAGGTCTTCCAGGGGATACATCAACTCATCTAGTTATTTGCCTAGTTTTACAACAGGCTACAGAAAAAGCACTAGCGAAGTCAGTACAAACTAAAATTTCATGCAATGACTTGTTTATACTGCTCTAAATACTATACACTGAAATGTAAGTACAATATTTATATTACAATTGACTTATTTTATAATTATATGGTAAAATGAGAGAGCAATTTTTCGGCAATAGTGTGCTGTGACACTTCTGTATTTTTATGTCTGATTTTGTAAGCAAATAGTTTTTAAGTGAGGTGAAACCTGGGGGTACCCAGACAAATCAGACTCCTGAAAGGGGTGCAGTAGTCTGGAAAAGTTGAGAGCCACTGGCCTAGGGAAATCCTGCTCTTTCCCCCCTGCTGACTGCAGTTTCCTCCCTTTTGGCCTTCCTCCATAATGTATATGATTGACAGGGCCAGAAGGGTGGGGCTAATTCTACCACAAGGGCCTCTCTGGCCTCTTCCTCACCTGTGACGGTCTATTCACCCTGTCATAGGTCTGATCCATCTCCTACTGAATTCAATAGGAGTTTTACCATTAGAAGTGTAATCAGATCCTAAAACTGCACATCATGTGATCTACTGAACCTATTAGAAATGGACAAAAAAGAAATATTTGTACTTTAAGCTACCAAACTGGGACTACTTCCCCACTGAAGGAATGATTTTCAGATTTTATTTTTAAAATCACAACTCCCTGTCCCAACCAAAACTAAAAGGCCACCCATACCCTTATGTTTTGATTTTAAATCTGAGGCTCTGTCTAGATTGAAAAGTTACATCAGCCTAGCTGTGTTGGTCAGGGCTAACAACCCCCACTGTAGAGTGCTTCCATCAATGTAGATAAAGTGGTTTGGGTAGGTGGTGTTGCCACTCTGAAAGAAAAACTTCTTCCATCTGCGTAGGTTGTGTCTACACTAGGGGGCATAGCTGACATAGATAGCCTCCTAGTGTAGATGCAGCCTGACTTTACTGCTGCAGGAATGTGCTTGCAGCTGTTTCCTATGAAATATCGAGATGTTTTGGACTAGTGAGCTTACTGGATGAATCTGGAACATCATTCAGCAGTGAACCAAACAAAAACTTTGGTATTTAAAGTGGTCAAAAATAACCTTCTAAATTAACCACTATTGCAAAAAGTAGGGGGGGGAAGACCCTGATTTACATTTATACTGAAGTTTTTTGCAAACAAAAGGACTAGAAATTATTCCCTGCCCGCCTCCAAAAGAGTTTAAATGCTGAACAAAAAGAAAAAAGTAAAATAATCTGGTATTTTACTTTTTTTTTCCCCTGCACTGCACCTGGACATTGTTAATGTAGGACTTGATTCTGCTCCTATTGAAGCCAACAAGAATTTTGCCAGATTGCAGTGGGAGGAGATTCTTGGAACCTTGTCTATTATTCTTCTATGTCCATTTCCTCTATCATTCTATCCCTTTTATTTCCACCCAACACTTAACATTTTCTGATGCAGTCTAATACCTTTATTTTTGCACTTTTTAGTCTCAATTTGGACCAAATCATAGACATAATAGAGTAATGTCACTGTTATTCCACTCATCCAGAGCTTTCCAACCATTTTCTCTGTTGTTTAAAGCCTAATAAGAGAATTGAAAGTTTTCCTCTTCTCCCCCATATTACATAAAGATACAATTGTGCACCATATTATGTCTTCATTCGTTGTTTCTGGGGAGCTAGCAAACATTCGAAGTAATAAAATTTAAGTCACAGTCCAAAATGGAAAGTAACTATTAGCCCATTCTGAACAACCTTTGCATTTAGAACAAAGATGCCAGGGACTAATTTCGGTACAGATGTTTAACAGGAAGCGCTTGAAAGTTTGAAGACTACGCAACCAAAAATAGAGTTATTGAAAACAGCTCCCTCTCCGTCCTGGCCATTTCACAATAGTTAGGCTGCCGCGTTAAAATTAAATAAAACAAGAAGTGGAAGCATGATGGGGCGATTTACACTAAAGCCAGGCTGACTGATTGCTTTCTAAATGGCATTTATGATGCTGCAGTTTGCTCTGGCTAAGTCAGCACTTTCCTGGGCATGGTTTCAGTGGTGCAGAACCTCCCTTCTCTTTTCTGATTTGCTTGTTCACGGGGCTTCAGAGACCCAAACACAGCATGAGGAAGAGGAGCAGAGTAACGCGTCAGCCCTGACATTTAATTCCACAACTTGCATAAATGCTGCACAATGCCTGCCTGCTGCAAACACCCCGCGGCGTTACTCACAGCGCAAAGAAATGCCAGGCCAGGGTAGATAAGTGGCCCCAGAGCAAAACACACCCAGCAATTTGAGCGAATTACTGAAGACCCGTTGTCCCTTCTCTGGAGGGGCTGGGCGCTCACTATAGAGAACGCGACTCTCTAGTTTACTGCTGTCAACAATAACAATGTCAACACGAGTCTATTCGCTGGCCTGTCCCAGCAGGTCCGCACAGTCCCACCAGCCCCAGGCTCCCCTCCTCTCCCCACAGCCCCTGGCACTCCCTGTCCCTTCTCCTCCCAGCCCCCTACGCTTCCTCTCCCGGGTCCCCCCGAGCCCTCCCGGCGCTCCCCGCGTCCTATTGTGCAGGCGCCCCTCACGCACCAATCCCCTGGATGAAGATGAAGCCGGTGATGATGAGGACCGGGTGCCAGTTGAACTCCGCCGAGCCCCCGTCCCAGCTGAGCCCCTCCCGGTAATGAAAGACCCAGACGAGGGCGAAGAGCACGGAGAGGAAGCCGAGCAGCAGCGCCGAGACCAGCAGCACGAGAAAGAGCCAGTAGCCCTCCATGTTCCGAGCCCCGCACGCACTCCGCAGCTAATCCCCCGTCGGGCCGCGCAGCCGGGCCGGAGCGCCAGGGGGAGAGGAAGTGGGAAGGGGGCAGAGTCGCTGCCAGTGCCGAAGGAGGCACCCACGCGTCCCCTCCCCGAGAGAGGCACACACCCCTTCCCTCCCCCACTGGATGTGGCTCTCAGCAGTTCAGCAAGTCATTAGCGTGGCAAGGCAAACATGTCTTGTCCAAGATGTGCTCCTCTGGTGACTGACAGAGTTAGTTACCGTTTGCCCCACCTAGGGGTTTAGCATTGTGTTTGGGGAATGGGTTATTATCCCTCTTTCATTTGGGTCCGTGTCTGGGCTGGTAGGTTGCCATCACTGGCTCTCTCCTTCCCCCAGCTTTTCTGCCTTCCTTTTTGATGAAAAGTCTCATCATGTTTAAGATTTTGAGGAAACACTTTTCTCTCAATTTTGAACAGTGGCGAACAAAGTGTTTTTCTGTCTCAGTCTCTCCTCTTTCAGATGGATTGCACTGTCCTCCTCTGGATTTTGGTGCTTTCTCACTCCCTGTTTCCAGTTCTGGTTCATAGCCACTGATTTTATATTTGGTAACAATCAGCCTTAGTTTTATACGTTTCGCTGTAGTGAGGTAGTCTGCTGGAGTGGCAGATGCATATACTGAGGCAGACTACAAGGATTCAGAGACAGACTACAAAGACAAACTTAGGCAACCAAAATCACAAAATAGACTCAGAACACTACAGAGAAAAACGGACAGACATATACAAAGACACAGTACAAAAATATACTTGGAGACAGAGACTTAGAGTATGTCTACACTGCACTCTAAGCCAGGGTCTGTGGGACCCTTGCTTGTGTACTTGATATTTCCAAGCCCAGTTGCTGGACCCGGGTCTCACAGCTGTGTTAATGTATCATTACTGCACTATGCAGACCTTCTGACTTGGGTCTGTGGCTTGACCTGCCTCCACACTGCAAAATGACGGGGTCTCTGACCCACCGTCCTAGCAGGGTCCTAGGACCTGGGTCCTCAGTGCCTGCTGATCTGAGTCAGACTGATTTGTGTGTGGATGGAAGGGGGGCTTGGGCTGAAACCTGAATCAGAGCCCAGGCTTAGTGTGCAGTGTAGACATACTTAAGGATATGCCTACAACACTGCAATCATGGGGTGTGATTGCTGCTTGTGTAGACATACCCAAGCTAGCTTTAATCTGTCTAGTCTGGGTACCGGTATCCATTAAGCTGTGGCAGCACAGGCTTCAGTGTGGCCTAGCTGCACAAATAATTACTGAGCATTCCAGGCAGGGTTGTACAGTCACCGCTGAAGCTGCTGCAGTTTCATTGCTATCAATATCTGAGCTAGCTAGATTAAAGCAGCCAGAATATGTGCCAACTGGGGGTTGGTGCAGGAGAGCTAGGGAAATAAGGGATGCCTTGTGTTCAGGCATCCTGGACTTGGAAGGACACATAGAGGAAAGGGGAAATGTTAGAGTCTGACCAGATTACTACAACTGTGTAATTGAAGCTTGATAGGGACTATCTGCTGAATTTTCATGTAGGGTGTTGTTAATGACCTCGCCTGTCCAATGAACATTACTGCTACTGTATTGTAAAGGAGGGTCCACTTCCTTGGCCCTGATCCTTTCTTCTCCACCTAGCCCTGCCAGCAGTGCCCCTAGAGACTGGCAGGGGGTGAGTCTTTACTGCTTTCCAAAATAGGAGACACTTATGTCACTGAGTAATTGGTGTTCTGGTGATACCTACATAAAACTATGTAGGATAAGTACCCCTCTTTAACAGATCAGACAAAACAAGAGATTGAACAAATCAATAATTTATTTCACATTTGTGCTGATGCTTTTAACGTTTTACAGTCTAACAGTGGATACAAAGGATATACTTCCTTCCATACTCTGGCTGAAACCCCGCCCTGAGGTCATGGGCTGCAGATCATGGTATATAGGAGGAGTGGCTGAAGGATGAGGATGCATCTCTTCCAGGGCAGGTGCCGGCCCATGTTGCTCTGGGTCCTGTTAGCCATAATGGCCAGCAACCACTTGAACATGGCCACCTGCTGCTGGCTCTCCTCATGCCGCCATGCACGGCATACTCATGCATGGCCAGGCTGTGTGCAATGTAGTTGGCCACCATGTGCTCCTTCTGCTCTAACATCTCAGTAGCAGCGTGTGATCGCTTAGCCTGCTCCAGTATCTCCAGCTCCAAGATGGCTTTCTTTAGTTACTATGAGCAGGACTTGAAAACTCCACTTACTCATTCACTGGCAGTGAGGAGGCAGTTCTCCTGTGTAAGTGCCATTAATTTCTGAAAAAATCTAAGCTTTAATTAAAACAAAAATTAAGCTTCTAGCTTCTGTGGGTGTGAAAATACCCTTCCAAACATGAACAGAATGTAAATCTGTACAAAGTTATCATCCTAATTCTGCAGTCTTCTTCTGTGTTTCTGCGTCTCCTCGTTGCTTTCCCAAGCTGCCCCAAACAAAAACTCACCAGTGCCTTTCCAGTTTTTATTGGGTATACTATGGGAACAGTAAGTGTGATAAGAATTAAATCATTTTCACTCTATTGCTGCTGCTTGGGAAAGCTCTGAGCAACAGCAGTGGTATGCACTAGAGCTTTTCATTACAGAGGAGGATTCAGAAATGAGGGGAGGGGTAGAGCATCAGAGAAGCGGCAAGGAAACCCTCGGATGGGACACAATGTTCTTTCTTCCTTCCAGATGTCAGAGGCGGCCTGAGACAATAGTTCTGAGGTATGAATTGCCCCATCATTTCAGTGGATGCTAACTCAGATGACAATGATACTTTAAATGCCAGTGTTAATTATTTCACTGCTTAAAGCATATAGGAAAGGATGAAGATCTACACAACCTGTGCTCATTTTTGTGCCACCAGTGGGTGCACTTGGGAGATATGTCCACTTACTTTCCCCCCCCAATCGAGAAAGAGACAGGCCCAAAAGCCCAGTGGGATATCTGAGCCCTGCTAAAGGGAGGCCAAACCTGAAGGCCCCAGTGGAGCTTATGGATGTGAGATATTTTCTTAGAGGAAATTAAAGTTGCCACTTAGCAATAGCAACTATATGCCACTTAAATAATACTATTATAAAGTTGAGAAATAATATTTTGTTTCAGTTATAAATAATGAAATAACATCTATTCAAACATTTCTTACCATCCAATATTAAATATACATCATTCCTTGAATAAACATTTAAGAACATATTTTAAATTACAGTTTAATTTTATTGAAATTCTAAAATATGGGTAGGCCTCTGACAACATATGGCAGGGTTGAAGGAGGATGCAATTTTATTTTTCTGAAGGAGCACTAAACTTTCAAAAGTTTGAGGAACAGTTGTAAACAAAGGGAGTAATGCTGTGGTAAGGTTTAGTGTGGCATAAGGCTTTTATTGGCATATGTTTGGGATGAATTTACTCATGAATAAACTTGCAGGAATGGCACATCATCACAAACTCTTGCTCATTGGAGATGCAGGTCATCCCAAATTTATGCCTATAAATTTTTTTACACCGTGTATATTCTCTACTGTATAATCAGAGACACACGCAAAAGGAAATTAATTCGCATAAGTTCCTAGCACAGTGGGCCTATGGGGAGAGCTCTTAGGTGCTATGGCAACACAAATAATTATAATACAGTAATATTATGTATTGCAAAGCCCAATCCATAATAAGTCAGACCTCCCTCAAAAATCATGAGTGGCTTAAAATCATGAGATTTTAAAAAAAAATAATTAATGTTGGGGTCTTGAAAACAAATAATGAGTCACATTTTCAAGCTCTTTGTGCAACCTATCTGTAATTAGTATTTTGGGGGGGGAATCTCTGGTATAGAGTTATTTTCCCAAAGTATTGTTTTTACAGTATATTTATTTCTGACATTTTCGGATGTCTGATGAAATTATAAATCGTTGTAAAAATGTTACATAGCTCATAGTGCTTGTTAGTTTCAAATAGTGAAACGCAAATGAACCTGTGTAAAACATGATTAAATAGACAGCAAATAATAACATACAATTATTCTGCGCCAGATTCTGCTCAATGAGTCCAATCCTGCAAAGTGCTGAATGCCCTCAATTCGCATTGATTTAAGCGAGAATTGACATCTTGCCCCCAAGAAGCATTCACCTTCAGGTCTGCCAAATGGCTCTCATCTCGCGGCTACTCACAGACAGGCGCATTCCCGCGGCCAGGCAGTACTGTATATCCCGCACAGCTGAGCTGCAGGAATCCCCTGCGATTTCAGGTCACGCCCACCAGAGGGCGCCGTGGTACCTGCTGAGTTAGGCTGCCAAGCGGCCTCTGTCTCGCTGCTCCCCCTGCTGGATCTGAGCGAGGCAACAAGCGGGAGGAGCAGGCAAGTGGCACCAGCTGCAGCTGCTGTGGAGGCAGCAGGGGAAGTGAGGGGAGGCGGGGAGCCAGTACTGGGCCTGTGTTCCCCGCAGGTGTCAGAAGCCCAGCCTCTCCTCCAGTAATCCCACTACCCGCATAACACCAGCTACCGCCCAGGTTTCCCAAGGACTCCCCCAGCCAGCCCCACACACCCCAGCTGTGCCCAGTCCCCTGCCACTCAGCATCTCCCTATCTTTCCCTGTAGCTCCTCCCCACTCACCCCCTCCTCCACCCAGACACCTCCACAACCCCAGCTGCCTTTAGCCACTGCCCACCCAGCTTTCCTACAGCTCTCACGCAGCACCCGCCTGCTCCCCGCACACACCTCAGCATCCATCCACCTGCCAGCCACTCATGCCAAGGTGTGTGCAGCTCCATGTCTGACCCCTTCCACTGCCTGGGGCAGGGCATATTGATATTCAGCTGAAGTTTATGGTCCTAGATACATTTATCCTGCACAAAAGTTGGCAGCTATGCAGTTCTTCCCCCCCCAAGTCTCCCACTCCACTCAGCAGCTAACTACCCCCTTGGCACCCTCCATCACCCATCTCAGGTACCCTAACACTGCAGACACTTTCCAGCCCCCACCTATTCCAACCATAGCGGATGAGTTTAGTGCAACTCCTTGCCTGACCCCCACCATTGCCTGGAGCAAGGTTTGTTGACTGTAAGCTGAAGTTTATTTGCAGACATGCAATTTAGACAAAAAAATTGCATATAGTTCACACGTGGAGTTGCACAAAACTTGGCAACTATGTGTTTGTGAGTAGGGATTAGGGTATGTATATATGTGCACGTGAACACACAGTGGAAGTAGATAGACAGGCCGGTAGCTGGAGTTGTTACCTCTACTGATGGCCTCTGGTTTTAGCCACTTCCCATCTGTCCCCTCCTTCCTGTTCCTGATGAGGACTGCCTGGTGAGCCTGCAATCAGACAGATGAAGAGAAAAGGTAAGTTGGGGGGCAGATGATGAGCAATATTTTTCTCAAGTAAGCCAGGGGCCTGGGACTGGTAGAAGGATAATTCTGATGAATTTTAGGGTCCTCCTACCAGTTGCTTTTTTCATCTCTCCCTACTAAGAAGAAAATGGCCTAAAATTCACCAGAGTATGCACAGGATCCCCAGTTGATTTGGTACCCTAAGCCTATGAGGTGAGTTGTTGCTGACAAACATTTTCACATGTTGGTAACGATGATGTCTATGCAAAAGCTGTACCAAGAAGCTCAGTTCTTTTGACTGCTTCACTACCCCCATTTGTTGTGCTGGAAGAATGTATAACAGTTGTGAGGGTTTTGTGCGGGGGGAGGGATTGCAGCCAAGTGCTTGTTTCCTTATTGTGCAAAGCAAGAAATTTTACTGTTCCAAAAGATTCTTCTCTTTAAATAACGTGTATCAAAATGTTGGTAGCCAGATTCTGTTGGGCCCTCCTGATGGCTACATGGGACATTACTTTGTGACTTAAATAAAATAGAAATATTTGATAAAATCATGATTGGGTATATGCTAAAACCAGGAGCTGGGGAGCTTCAAGTGGCCATGTCTGGATGAATTTGAAGGTGAAATATAATTACAAAAAAGTTTCCCTTTTTAAATATCTGCACATTCTGTTTTATTGCTGGTTAGCCTTTTCAGTATGCATAAGTAAATATTAAGGTATAATTCTTTATAAAACTATCTTTTAAAAGTATTTGGAATACAAATTAATGTGGATAAGAGACATAATTTCAGAGCCTCAGTGTTGACTTTCTTGCGCTAGATTTAGATTGTCACTTAGATGCTTTTGAAAATTGTTCCCCGAGTCTATTTTGGCGTACTTTCTTCAACCACTGCAGATAATAGCAACATGCAGACTGTAGAGAAAAAAGGATATGGCTAGTTGTACCAAAGACAGAGACACAGTTTGCATGTAAAAAGAGGTCCATGGAATTTAGGATGATCTATGGAGATTTTCTCAAAAGGAAAACAAGCACATAGATTTGATAATAAGATAGTTAATATATTGAATCAAAAATGTAATTTCTCAGGGCCTCTTAAGCTAATGGATATAGGAAAAAAGGATTTAGCACATGCAGGAAAGATAACTGAAGATATTGCAGTCATGAATATGGCATTATTTTGTTTGTAATGGGAGCGTATTACAGATAAATTAAAGTCACATAAGCAACATTTTACTTATGAACAGGAAGAGGGATGAAGGAGAATGGGGATAACATGAATAAAGAAAGAGGCTGTTAATAGAAAGGACAAAGATAGCAAGGATGGACTAACAAAATGCTATACAATATTTGTGTGTCATAGCACTGCAAGATTGAGAGGCATAGTAGTGAGTGAGTAATACGCTGTGAGTTTTATTCTTGTGATATATGTTTTAATGATCTTGAGTATTATATTAAAGTTGACTTTAAAAACAAATGTTATTGAATGCAGAGTTTGTGAAAGTCACATATTTATCCATATAGCACAAAGAGTGGCAGTGCAGACTTCTCTGTCAATGTGGCTGCGCATCAATTCTTGTTCTAATTCTTGAAGGTCTGAATTTTATTTGAAAATCTCATAGAATGATAGAAGTAAGGGCCTGGTCCTGTGAGATGCTGAACACCCACAGCTCTCACTGAAATCAGTAGGAATTAAAGATGTTTAGCATTTCACTCTTTGTAAATCAAGGCAATTCTTGTTGTTGGGCTAAAACCGCAGCTTTCCTGATTTTAAACCATTGAACTGCTGCCTGGAAAGAAAATGCAGATTTTAGTTTCAAATGAGCAACACTATAAAAATAATAAAATATTCCCCTTTATTTCAAATGCATTGGAAAGCTGCACACAATTTTCAAAGGTATTTCCTTTCTTCTTCCTTGTGCCAGTGCCACGCTTTGATGTTGAAAGAGACAATTATGCTGAGCATGTGGATATCAAATGTGTTTTTTTTTCTTGCAATAGGAACCATATGGAAATCCTCGGAATTTTTCCACTTTATTCATATTTCTTACTGTTTAGCATATTGAATAATTCAGTTAATATAAGTGATTTCCAAGTATCTGTTTTACACTGGTTATAACCGAGAGAAAGGTAACTGCTCCACAGACACATACTGGTATATGGGTATCAAACTCCTAGCCCACAGGCCAGATGTGGCCTGATTTCATATATCTATTCAGACTTCACTTTAGTTTGAGATTGCACAGCAGTTTGGCCTCACCAACAGCAGCAACTAAAGAAGTGCTTTTTATATTGAGTCTGCTGGAAATGAAAATAGACCAGGACTGAATGCAGGCCAAAACTGGACTCAATGACAGTGGCTCAATACATGTCACCTTTCTCTGGTGGCTGTATATTGTGTTTCAGAATCTAACCTGGGGCTGTGTCCATACACAGGACTTTACCCGTTTACATTTGGTTCACATATAAGGTTATTTTTGCAACCGTAAAGGCTATTTTTTTTTCTTTAAAATGAAAGTTTGTTATTGGATTTAACTGGGATTCTGCACAGGTGCAGAAGCCCATGCAATCAGATTTCATTGGTGGATTGGGGATTATAAATATTTATAGGCTCTAATCCTCCAGTGGATCTCACCCAGACTACAGCTAGGATTATGAGTATGTTAACAGTTATGGGATTGATCACCTTAACCAGTTGTGTTGTAAGTTACACAGTTGGTCTGTGAAAATAGAATGTTTTCTTCTATCACAACTGTATTTTTATGTCCACACTCACCTCTCCACCTCTTTTTAGCAGTTCATGCTAGGACTTTCTGGGCATCTCTCTCATAATGCCCTATCAGCTGCTGTCAGTACCATGGCCTATGTGTAATTCAGCAACACTCCTTCTTTCTACCTAGGATTATACAATTTCTTACATAAAGCCCATAATCTTCTTCCAAGGGACTCACAGTGGCCACTTGGTATCAGAGACCTTTTTGTCACTGCTGATAGTTGCATCCTCCAATTTCTGAATTTTGATGCATGACATACTGGAGGAAGAGCAGAGCAGCAATGGTAACAATATCCAGAGCATTCTGAGGTAGTACCTGAAAAGAAGACAAGAGGATATGTATAGATTTGGGTTCATCTACATCAGGGGTAGGCAACCTATGGCACATGTGTCGAAGGTGGCACGCGAGCTGATTTTCAGTGGCACTCACACTGCTCGGGTCCTGGGCACCAGTCCGGGGGGCTCTGCATTTTAATTTAATTTTAAATGAAGCTTCTTAAACATTTTAAAAACCTTATTTACTTTACATACAACAATAGTTTAGTTATATATTATAGACTTATAGAAAGAGACCCGTCTAAAAACGTTAAAATGTATTACTGGCACGCGAAACCTTAAATTAGAGTGAATAAATGAAGACTTGGCACACCACTTCTGAAAGGTTGCCGACCCCTGATCTACATGCTGAACTGAATTGTGAGGAGTGCAGACTCTGAACCAGATCAGGCTCTATCCACTGGTGGGACAATGTTATGACTCCTGGACTGACAGTGACTAGCTGAGACAGCTGTGGTTGACATCCCTTACAAAGGCTTAGCTTACACCATAAAACAATGCATTGGACAGCTGGTGACAAGAGAGGTGTCATAGGCATCTGGGAACTAGCCCCCAACACATACTAATGCTCCTTGGCATGTAGAAGATCACATTGGACTTGAGGAGTGGAGTGCAATGAAGTAAATGCTGTAGACTTGTGTGATCAAGGTTACGAGTGATCCTGAAATAATGGATGGCTTTGAACAATGCTGAAGCTTCCCAAACTGTACTGGAACCATTCACGGAACTCATTTTCCAATTCTTTGTTACCCTAATCAGATTTAGAATTCTACAACTGAGTCTGTCTTCTCATTGATCAGGCAGGCTGTGGTGGACTACAGAGGGTATTTCATGGATGCAAACTCTGGAAGGCTTGGCAAGGTTCATGATGCTAGAATATTATATTGAATCATTCAAGCTTGTACAGGAAGGGATATGCAACAATACCTTTTCATTACACACCAGAGATATCAGTGCTGCTGCTGTGCTAGCTGTGATTAACAAGGACCTTGCACTCCCTTTGTTACTCTGAGGAAAATTATGAGGATATTAACAACTGGTAATTTGACGACTGCCTCTGTCATGTCGACCTGGTGGTCCAGTGTGCTTTTGGGATATTGAAGGGGCAGTAGAAATGCCTATTGAAGCAAAATGACAAAGACCCAAAGTACATCACTGCAACCATTGCTACTTTCTGTGTCTATTCCCTAACGTGTGTGAATAGAAGACCGAGCTTTACATGAACACACAGGGGTGTTGTGGCCTGACATTGCCCATTTTCCCAGGCCACATGTGAACTGGGAGCTGCATGACTACTACTGCTGGTCATGTAGTGCAGGTGAGCATAAGGGCTGCTCTGTGCCAGTCCTTTGCTCAGGTGAACACTGAGGGAGGGGGAGAGGAAGAAAAGAGTACTCTCCATGTCTCTGTGCTTCTATCATATACTCTGAACGAGTCTGCCTTGTTTTAGTCTGATTTGATATCATTCTACCATTGTATGTACTAACGTGAAGTTATATGAAAGCAAATTTTATGGCAGAACATGTTTTAATAAAACAGTACTGGATGAATATGATATTCTGGGGTGCAATCCATACCAGTGGGGGGTTGTCACTACTTGCCCTGTAACCCTGAGTGCCTTAAAATGCTTTGCTGTTGTTGTTCCCTCGTCTGGATGCTCCCAACCAGCGTGTAAGCATGCAGTGAGTGTCTGTGTGTTATGCAGCTCTCATTCAGCAACTCTGATTCCAGCAGCCTGCTTGTTCCACCCCAGTCACACTCTGACGTACACTAGCTCTGGTTACACCAGGTGAGATGACCCCAACAGCCTTCAGTCCCAGAATTTTCCAGAACCATCTGCTGTGCAATGTCCAGACCTCTCTTGGACCATTCACAGCGATATTAATATTTGTTTGTTCCTTTAAAGATACAACACCCAGCAGCTGCCACATTAACTGGAGTAAACATTCACTTTAAATCATACACAGCACTGGGTTGGTTTATTAAAAGTAAAACAAGTTCATTAACAAAAAGATTTTATGTGAGTTCAAGTATAAAGGATAGAGTTGGAAATGGATACAAGCAAATAAAAGTGAAAAACACTTTTTAGAGACTGACTTAACAAAACTACAGTCTTGGTTCAATGGAAGATTCTCATCTTACTACCTTCCAGCAAGATGGCTGACTAACCCCTCTGGTCAGTATCTCCTACAAAGTCCTAAGTGCTCAGTTCCTTTGTCTTCTTAGATGAAATAAAACTTGGGGTTCTTTGTCCCTTTCCTTTACAGTCCAGTGAACCTTTGAAATAGATTCTTCTGAAAATTACCCCCCTAACGTAAAGTTCATTCAAGGTTCAGGAAGGCGACATAGAATCTGCTGGTAAAAGTTCCTTGCTGGCTTCTTACCCACCCACTGGTGTTTGCTAAACTGCAAATTGATGTTTCCTTCAGCCTCCTCCCCTGCTGTCTTGATGGCCCTGTTTTATCTTCTATGTAAATTGCAGGCCCATTTTCTCTTAATGTACCTTGGAAATATCTTCAAGGTGGCAAAACCACCTTCCTTTGTCTGTCAGCAGATAGACTTTAATAACATAACTTTCAATATGTTTGAAATTTTGAATTTGTCCTCCGTACACCACACAATGATATTAATGATCAGTATGTTATTAGCGCTCTAATGATATCTGACATGCCACCTTTTACATACAGGTTATCACATCTGTGAATTGGGGTACATTCAACTGATCCGGGCAGCTGAAACTCACTACCAGATACCAGTGAGCCTCTTGCCCTTTGGCATTCGGATGCTGTTAGATCACAAGGACATTTTTGGAATTATAAATTGATCCAAATTGATAAACAGAAGTGCAAATGTTCTGCTTACTTATTGTTAATGGACAATAGTTCCTGTCCCTGTAAACACAGTCTTTGGAAAGTGTCACAAACCCATGTAAACATAAACAGATTTTCAGATCAACAGCTAACTCCATTGTACAATGTATAATAGGCCAATGAAGACGTTACAACTGGAAATAGAAATTTCTCATTCAGAGAAGAAATGCTTTGATCACACATGTAATGATCACAAAACACCAATTTGGAAAACAAGAAGTGAAAAAAAGTGTCAAGAAAAGGTTGAGTGGGTTTTTTTAGATAACAATAGCTACTCTGCAGATCTGTCATAAGATTGCCAGGGAGACAGATTCAATACCAGCTCTGCCCAATTGGCACTCTGAGGATGTTCCTATGCATCTCTGCCTTTATTGCTTCCTGCCAAATCTAGTTGTTCAGGGTTACATGGGGCCTCCGTGTCACAGAAGAGTAATGCAATATGTAGTGTGCCCTTTTGATGATCAAATAGTCTATTGCTAATCAACTCTAAAACCAATAAGGGGGAAGAGACTTACATTTTGGGTTTTTTAAATCCTCTTTGTGTAACTCTTAACTGCCCTGGGCAGAGATGTAAGTTTTTTGGGTACTTGGAGATTGGTCTACTGCCTACAACATATCTTTTTAGTTTTTCTTTCCTTCAGTCCATGTGACATTTTTCCAGGTCTCACTAATGATTCTTACTTATTACTTCCCATTGGCTTCCACTGAGATAATTTAGCATCTTGCAGAATTGCTATGTCTATATTGATACCGCTACTATTTCAGAATAGAGCCCAGTTATTATTGATTAAAATTCTAATCTATATAGGTTCTTATACTGCATTCATCACTGTAGTATCTGAGCACTTTCAAGTAGTGCATTAAATGATGTAACAAATCTGTTACATGCGGTTCATCCTCTTATTCTCTCCTTAGGAAAGAATTGTGTGTGCGCTGTAGTGTTTTTGTTTGGTAGATTTTGTTTAAAATATCTACAAGATGCTGTGTGTTTATATTAGAGAAGACATGCTGAAGCATGCCTTGCACATGGAGTGAAAGGTGGTGAGGTTTATGGTGGTCCTTACTTCCTGTGGGAATTCGTTCCACAGCATGGGACCAGATCCTGAGGAAAGACCTGTCTCCTGCAGAGGAGCTTTGTCCTTGTGTTTGGCTGTTCCACTGTGCCTGAGTAGTGGATTTGTCAACCACGGCCCTCATCCTGGATCTGTAGGCGGTCTCAGCTACTTTCACATTCAAAAGACCCTGAACTACTTCTACATGTAACATAAGCACTGTTTTTCTGGACCTGTTTTATACTGGATAATAAATTACAAAATATCCACCAACACAGCCTAGGTACTGCAGGGTGCAGTTGTATTTTGAATGTTTAAATATTTGTTGGGTTCAGATTCATATTGTTTAAATTTTCTATTTTAATATACACCATTAATATCCCTAAGAAATTACTCTTTAAAATTGAATTAAAAAGGTGACATATGGATTCCAATATTAGATAGTATCAATACAAGTATATTTTGCCAGTGGTAGCGGAGGCCCTGGAGCGGTCAACCACATTATGCTATATATAATTTTAGCCTAAAAAACTTTACTTTAATATAGACTAATTAAAAGAAAGTTGCAATATAAGATCCAAGCATAAGTAAAAGAGAATATGGAACAGTATGGATTTCAGTAAGTTCAAGTCCTTGTGCCTGATACCCAGTATTTCAATCAGACTGGTTGGTGGACAAGGGCAATAAATCTGATCATTATTTGTGTTACAATATCATAATCAGTAGCAAAATTAAAAGGTAAATAAATGAAGTTAAATTGTGATCTGTGGAAATACATACGACTATCTTTATATGCAAAAGAGAAATTAAAAAACCCTGACAGTAATACAAATACTTAAGCTCAAAATATACATTTTAATACACAGTGGTTGAAACATAATATTTGACTAGTCCAAAGAGACACAGTCCGTGGATATTGTGTAGAGTGAAGTCTATGCAGAAGTCTTTCTCTCTTAAAAACATTCAAAAATTCTCTCCCCTTTTTTACAAAAAACTCTCTCCACTTTTTCAAGGCTTGAATGTTCATCTTCCTCTGCACTATCACAGACCATTTGGTAAAGATAACAGATGAAGATCCTGTTAGGCTTTTGTTCTATATGTAACACAATGTCTCTGTCAAAGTAAACTTCGTGATTGTAAGTCTGCAATGAGAAAATAATTTTGAATGACAGCTTCATTTCCCAGAGGCTGGTGTAAGTACCATGTAAATACGACTTCCCTAGAACTGATTAAAAAATTACAGCAGAACACTGTTCATTTTCCTAGTACACATGACAAAAAGCATATATGGATAATTGGTCTTTCAGATAAAGCAAGGACAGTGTTTAGAAACCATGGTCCAGAATTTCAAAAGTATTAAGTAACCTAATTCCCATTAAAATCAATGGGAGTTAGGTGTCTAAATACCTAAATTCCCATAGAGTTAGGTCCATACTTAATTTTGTGCACAGGAGAAGTTCCACTGCCATCAGTCAGACTGTTCAAAGGTTGTAAAGTTAAGCACACACACAAGTGTTTGTGGGATCAAGGCTTAGGTTGATAAGCATTTTATAATTGTCAAAAGATACATTTTTCAATGCAGTTGATACACATTGAGAGAAATCCTGATTTAAGATTATGGAGATTTTCAGATAAATGAACTACTGTATCACAGAATACTTGGAAGTTCAACTGAGTAATTTTTGCCACAGATTCTATACATGGGAATTGCCAGTGGGATCTGTATTGTACATCTGACTCGAAAATTTGAACAAAACAGTTACTTGGAAGCAAAGTGGCATGTTAAGTGGATACAGGGGAATGTTACTGTAAGATGAATTCAGTGGATTATACTCACCACATCCCAAGATTCCACTAATGGAATACTCTTAAGTAGAATCCCATGTTCATTACAGTGAAAGTCAAGGTGAGCTTTCCCATCAGCTCCTATCTGAGTAACTGCCACAACGGATAACAAATCCAGCTCATCTTCATAGTCCACAATTTTGAAAGTCTTATGAAAAAACAAAATCTCAAGTTGACCAGTTAATAAATAGACTCTTACAGTTATTTTTAAAAGAACTTTACATATGTTTTTTGGGAAGGGGAAAGGAAAGAAATGGAAGGCGTCCCAGTTCACAGGTCTGCCATCATTCATCAGGAAAATCTTTGCCATCCAGATAGTAAGCTATAGGCATCTTTCCAACCACAGACTATTCAGTGCATTTCAGCAAAGCCCCCATATAAGAGGAAGAAGAGAAAATAGGGTCCTGTACTGTCTCAGTGTGTGAGTATAAGGGTTTTACACACACCATGTAGGAAATGTAAGATAGAGGAAGAAAGGCATCACTTCAGTGCCATTTGCTTATACACATTAGCAGCAATATGACTTAAACCTGTTGTCAACATCTAGATGGTGAGATTTGAGAAAATTACTAGGGTAATGTAAGTCACAAAAACTCCTGCAGCCTCTCTTTAAAGTTACATACCTCTACATATATATATACAGTCAGCAGCTCCAGTTTATGATGGGGGGGGAAAAGACTGTTTTAGAATAGCTATTATCAACACATGTAAGTAAGCACGGTCTACACTGCTATTTTTAGAGCGCTAGCACAAGTCTGTGGACCAGGCTGGGAGGCTCACTTCCGGATGCAGGGGAGACATACCCTAAATGACTTTTTTGCTCTTCTCCTTTCTAAATCTAAGGAAATGTATTTCCTACATAGTTCAGAGCATAAAGCTCAATAGCAGGAACAAAATCTGTGGAGTTCTGACTACTGACGTGTCTTTGTGGAATTTTTATTCTGTTGATTATAAATGAATATAAATTAACTCCAAGCTTTAAGGGCTATGTAAAAACTTATCCTGTTTTCACTGAGCTGGTATCCATTCCCATGGAAACAAGAGTGGAAATGGTTGCCAGAAGCTGAGGAATTAGAATTCTCATTTCCGTATGAATTTCAGCTGAGTCCGAGCTGAGAGCTAAAAAATGTTTTTCAAACACTACGTGAAGACCTCGGCAATGTAGTGTTTTTAATTTCAAAATATTCAATTAAAAAAACCAAACCTTAAATAATTTCCCTGCAATTTACCAAGATGGCCGACTAACCCCTCTAGTTAGGATCCATTGGCATCAAAATTTGAGGTAGGCTAACCTGACCAAAGAGTGGTGAACTATGCAGTTACATGGGTACCCAAACACTCAGAACTTTCATTGGCCAATCAGATGCTTCAGACCTCTTTTCATAACAATGTAGCCTAAACTATCCAAACGTTATTCATCTGACAACCCATGTTATCTAACTAAGGGCATATCAGGGTCCTGTCTTTAAGTGTGGATATAACAGTCCTATTTCAGAAAAGTGCTGTTCAGATAACTGGAGAAAATCTTCTGGCTCATTCCTTAGTTACCTTTGTGGGGTTGGGAAGAGAAGACTAGGGAGAAGAGAGGTTTAGCTGAAGCACTTTAGCTAGCATGATCTAGCAAAAAGTCTTACACTGAATCCTGGGGGATTCAACCACCAGTTTCTCTCTCTCTCTGACGTCCCCTTCTGCTCCCCACCCCGTTTTCGATGTCTGCATTACTTAGGAGTGGCAAAGTCACAGCAGGCTTGACACATTCTTCATAGTCTTCAAGACTATAATGTATTTATATCCAGGGTAAAATAAAATGAATATAAACTAACAAAATGAAAAAGAAGACTACTTGAAGATTTTCACCCCTTTTTCTGCACTTCAAGACTATCAGCAGGGGCAAGCTCCAGCCTCATGAACTAGAAATTCCCATACTTGTTTCTTGTCCAAGTTGAAACAAAATGCAAAGATTGAATGAATGAATGAATGAATGAAATAAAGAAGAAATAAAACTGGGAAGAGATCAGCAAGCAGAAAGGATACATCATAGTTAATCTGAGGATCTGGATCAGACCTCCTCTGTAGTGTTCTCGCATATTTATCATATTCCAGTTAAGCACTGGAATAAATTGCCTAGGGAGGTTGTGGAATCTCCATCATTGGAGATTTTTAAGAGCAGGTTAGACAAACATCAGTCAGGGATGGTCTAGATCATACCTGGTTCTGTCATGAGTGCAGGGGACTGGATGACCTCTTGAGGTCCCTTCCAGTCCTATGATTTTATATAGCCACATTGTAGCTTAAACCTGAATTGTGATGTCACCGGGGTTCCCACCACCACCCACTTTTTTTTAAACTGTTCAATTTTATTGAAAACAAAGAAAAATTTCATGAGTGACTAGTGACAGAGTATTTTTGTTCACAGTCAATAATGTATCAGTGTGTGCTCAGTCCTGTTCAAGGCAGAGGAAGAGATGGTCCCTGGCTTGAGTTTACATACTACAGCAGAGTGAAGAGACAATGTAGTTCAGACACCACACACCAGAGTCTGGGAATCGGACAATCCAGTCTCAAAGCAAAAATATAATTTAAAATTTTGTTTCTTTGTATTTACTGCTTAAAAGTTTGTCAGTAGAAATGTTTTAAGGAGGGATCTGAAAGGAGAGAATGGTTGTAGTTTCTCACATTAAGGCTTTGGTCTCATACCACTTAAGTCACTGAGTGTTTTGCCATTGACTTCAATGGGAATAGGATCAGTCCTTAAATGAGGAAGACTCTTTCAGGCACCAATAGCAACAAAGAAGAAGAAAGAGATAAAGATGGGAGAAGAAAGCAAAGGGAGGGGAATGAAGGCAGCAGAAGGAGAGGGATAAAGAATGAATGTAGAGCTTAATGTAGCTAAAAGTTCCAGCGACTGCACTTGTAACGAGAGATAAGCCTTGATGGCTCAACTCCTTGGCCAATCTTTTGGTCCTTTTTAGCTCACTGTATCACAATTACCTCTTGTTCTGGGTCATCATCCAGCAGGTTAAAACGCTTTTTCACTACTCGGCCAGAAGCGGTTACAGTTACTGAGTTGTTCGCCTTAGACACAGAATTAAAAAAAAGAAAAAGAGAGAGAGAGTGTAAGTCTGCGAGGCAGGTAATAATATAGGATGCGTATACTTTTTTTAGCAGTATATTCATTTTATTTGAAATTTGGTAAAGCTTTTAAAAAGACTAAAACGCAACGCTATCTTTAGTAAACAGAAAGTATAGACAGTCTGTACAGGAGCAAATTAATCATTTTATTAAGCATCATTCATTGTTTTAGGTGAGACGTTTTACAGCCCTCCTAAAAATCTGATTTCCTGTCTGAGCTGAGAGGACATTGAAGACTCCTTCGGAGCAGGGTATCCTCGCCCTTGTGTCCTTTTGCCAAACTTCCCTCAAAGCTTGTTCCACTATTGTGCTATGCCCAGGCTGGCTGCCACCATCTATTCCAGGGTTGGACTTTAATATGCTCTATGTGGTTATTATTATTATTTGTAATACTATAGCATCTAGGAGCCCTAGTCATGGCTCTATGCTGTACAAATGCAAAAAGATGATCCCTGCCCCATGTGGTTGGTGAAGCATTTTAGGATTGTTTGAGATTAAAACTATATAAAGATATAATATAATACAAGGTAGAAAAGACAGCACTAAACCGCCTTTCCTCCTTTAAAACTATTTCGTCCCCCACTCCCTGCAGAGGAAACAGGAACATTTTTCACATCTTTAAAGATTTCCCCCGTTATCCTGTTCTTCCTCTATTTTATCCCTTGATATGCCAGTGAACCTAATTTCACTGTAGAAATTCTAGCACGTAGATTGTGTAATGTTGTTGATTCAATTATTTTTGTTGATTGGAGTATTTTTTAGTGACTTGAGGTAATTACAGTTTCTACAGAAAAATTAGGTTAGTTAGAAATATTGAAGTCAAGCCAGCAATTTAGGTCCCAATCCTGCACCTGGCTGTGCACAATCACTTTGAAGTCAATTGGGTTGTGCCTATGTGGCCTACATCAATAATCTAATATTTAGGAAATTACGATACAAATAATCAGGCAGCAATCCAGCTGATAAGGATCTCTTAAATGGAAGACCCTTAATTTAGCAAATAGGTACACTGGTGAGTAAAAGAAGACTGCCAATAAAAAAATGAAGGGATGCAACACCATGCTCTGGGTGTCCCTTAGCTTCTGATTGCCAGAAGCTGGGACTAGATGACATGGATCACTTGATAATTGCCTGTTTTGTTCATTCCCTCTGAAGCATCTGGCACTGGCCGCTGTCGGAAGACAGGATACTGGGCTAGATGGACCATTGGTCTGACCCAGTATGGCCGTTCTTGTGTTCTTATTAAACCACCATCTTCACATTATTTCTACTTTCTCAAAGTGATTTACAAACATTAATGAATATATCCTTGCAACACTCCTGTGAGGTGGGTGCTATTATCCCCATTGCGTAGTTGAGAAAATGGGAGCATAGCAGCATTAAGAGCCTGATCCTGAATGTGATGAGTGTCCTCAATTCCCACTGGACATCAATAGGAGTTGAGAATCCTCAGCACCTCTCAGAATTGGGCCCTTCGTGTCTTAGCTAAGGAAGGTCACAAGAGAAGGTTGTGGCAGAATTAGAACTCACATCCCTTGACTCCTATTCCCAAGCCAAGATCATCCTCCCTAAACAAAATCCTAGGAAAAGGAAAAGAAAAGGAGTGTCATGCACTTGGCACTACTCCTGCCCCTACTGATTTAATGGGAGTTTTACTATTGACATTATGTAGATTTTAAATACACACATTTTTATTTATGGGGGAACTTCAAAAGCAGTGTCACTGACTGCAAGGGGCTCAGCATTCATAAACTATGAAAAACCCTACAAGTCTCTGCTGAAGCAAACTGCAGTTCTAAGCTACAGCAGTGTCATCAAAGGTTTTTCACTAACATTCACCAGAGAGGGGTTTGAACTTTTTAGCATTCCCATTTGGTTTTTGTGGTGTCACAAATGTTTGTTTCACCAGGCTTGACATTTTTCAGCCATTTGAACTTGATCACTATCAAATTTGCATATAATTATGACTTAAGTCAGTGACACCTCCTTGCTAAAGAAATCCATCTCTGTATGCTACTTAAGGTTTACACCCAAGGCAACTATTTGCATTGTTCACAATAGATGCCAAGAACCTAAAAAGTGATAGACGGTTTCAGTGAGATACCCTGAAAATGTAATTGTCTTTGAAATTCCTCTCACACAGGCCTGATGCAAAGACTGTTGAAGTCAAAGTGTCTTTCAATAGGCT
>NW_020664413.1:37272983-37362668 GCF_002925995.2 Terrapene triunguis | reverse complement strand
AGGCCTGATGCAAAGACTGTTGAAGTCAAAGTGTCTTTCAATAGGCTTTGGATCAGGCCCACACAATACACTGATATACATATGCATATAAATCACCTACATACACTATATAATCATGCAAAAGTAAAATGTACTGTTTGTATTAAGAATTTCCTGCTATAACCTCACATTGTTCTGCCTGTTGGCCACAATGACAAAATCTTCTGCTATTTCTTGTTGGTATTTATTATTTTCAATTTCCTTCAGCTTCAATATCCTTAAAAAAAAGAAGATATAAAATGAGTCATGTTAAAATCTAACATGCTGTGATTTCTAAAATCAGATGTACTAAAATAGCACAGATAAGTTACAGTCATAACTTCTTTCAAATACTGTACAGGGTAAATATATACCACATTTTAAAGATGTTATTACTGTAACACATTTATCTGTGCTATTTTAGTACATCTGATTAGCACATCAGTTCTAGAATATACAGTATGTTTCCTTATTGAATTCTACCGTTGCTCACATCCACTATGTGGAAGTCTGCAGATGTTTCTTCTAGAATTCCTGATGCTGGTTGGTTTATAAATTCTCCGGGTGCTATAGGTTGGTGGTAATTCTTTGGCCTAGTACTTCTCAGCCTAGGTTGGAGTCATGTAGGGGAGGACTGGTCAGAATTATGTCACTAAACTTTAACATTCCATAATGCATACTACTGAGACCACTCCATATGCAAGTTTTCCTTTGAGAGAACCTCAGGAATAGCTACGAGATTGAGCTGTATAATTGAAATTTGGATCTGACTTCTACCAAAGTTCAGAAGAGGGCTTGGATATGGGCTTTTAGCTTGGGTCCATTGCTAGTTATCAGTGTTTTACACTTCTTCCTACATGTTTACAAAGCTGTTGAATCAGCTCAGGATCCACTGATGGAAGCAACATATGATAACTATGACTGTAGTTCTTTGGGGGTGGGATGTGTGTGTATTCATTGCCTAGTACAATGATCCTCTAATAGGGCCTCTAGGCACTACCACAAAACAAATAGTGGCCACTCCGTAATAGGAAATAAGCCATACTAGCCTTTAGGGAACATTAATTCTCTACAGAAATATGCCCAATTTTATTCATAAAATGATTTTTTTTTTAAATTTGATAAAATGAGCCACAGTAACATAACGTTTAGGGAAAAGGGGACAATACAGAAGTAGAATTTAGTCTTTATCCCTTACAGGAAATAATAGAGTGAAATCTGCCTTTGTTGTTTAGATATTTCCCGAACTAGGCTTCAAAAATACAACCTTGACTATATTTTCCCTCTGACAAAATTTAGTTCTCGTCCTGTTTTCAAAATATTTTTAAAATTAAAATGTAGATCAATGTAAATAAAGATGTCTTCTGCGATAAGAACTACTGTATATTTGTGGGAGTTGACCAAAACATTTTGTGCTTCAATGCATGCATTTAACTTTTAAAATACATTCAAGCAACAGAAATTAACCCCCCCATAAGTATACTTGTATTAATAATGTTAAGTTTGAAAAATTATTCCTTTGGGGGGAGGGAGAAAGCTCTGATACATCATTTTATAGAGAGCGGAGATTTTAAACTCTAAAAAGTAAAGAAATGATCGACTAAAGTTTCAGAACCAGCACTTAAGCAGTCTCCTTAAAATATATTTTCTATTTGGGGGGAAAAAAGGTATGGAATAAGATGACTGTCATTGGTTTGTGTAACAGGGTAGCTGGCCCTTTAAGTGAAACTGGGCTCAGCTCTCCTGTTCCAGTCCAGGTGCTCCAGTTGGGTTAATTAATAGGGTGGGGCAGCACTTGGGGAACTCTAAGCGGCCTGGTGAGATACGCTGGCTTGTTGGGAGAAGACTCGGAGATGAGAGTTGCCAGAGAGAAAGTGGTTTCTGTGAGAGAGCAGCAAGAGGGGTTTGCTGGCCAATGTCCCCAAGCTGGGCAGGAGAGACCTGAAGACAGGAGGAACAGCAGAGGGAAGTGCCTGCTGCCTCTAAGCCAGAGAGATGAAGCCAAAAGCCAGAGAGGGCTACAGGAAGGGGAGCAGCAGAGAGGCTTACCTGCTGATGTCTCTTTGCCAGAGAGCTGGGTCCCAGTGGAGAGACTGTGAGAATTCCCCCTAGGAAGAGCAGGTTGTGCCCCAGAAGAAAGGGCTGGGGTGGAGGGTCAGAGGAGGACTCCAAGAGTCCACATCTGGTAAAAGACACCAGGATGGTGAGAATGAAGCCAGGGCTCAAAGATTACTTGCACAGGGTTGATGTGGACTATGCTGTGGGACATTTGGTTTGGGATGTTTGCACTGTGTTTTGGCTAATAAACTGTAGGAGGACTAGAGGAAAAAGCTCATGTGGACCTACTGGGAACCCAAGAGAGAAACTGAGGCAAGGGACCACTGGCAGGGCTGCCTCAAGGAAGGCCACTTGTTTACAGTGCGTTCAATTTAATAACCACAATTTTCATTGTTAAAAGACATTGTTCTGTCCTCTTTCCCGCCCACCCTATCCCAAATCCATTCTCTTGCAGTCTGGACTTAGGCCCCAGATCTTTTAGCTGAACAGAATGAGGGTCTGTATCAGACTGTCAGTAGAACATGGTAGGAGTATCAGAAAGCAATTGCATGCTCACCATGGTGGGGGAACAGTCTGGGAATATTTGGGCTAGGAAGTAAGTTATCATGGGCTTGTCACTGTAGGAGTCTCAGAAGATGAGACATTCAAATCAAATTGTGCATATTCTAGAGCTGACATCCCAGGGTGTACAAAATTTAAAATTGATGGATCAGGAAGGGGAAGTAAAATGACTGGCAGATATGCTGGGCTCATTTGTACATCATCTTAAAAGTAGTGGAGGGGATAAAATTTGGCCCAGTTCCACTCTTTTCAGATGGCATTGGAAGAGCAAATCTGGCCTGATTCCTCACTTGGCTCCCTCAGGAGTTAATTTTCTGCTTACACTTAAAGTGCCCTTTCAGTGCAAAGCCAAAAAACTTGCAAACTTTGGAATGAAATTCCCATAAATGAACTTTGGGGTGAGGTACAGAGAAGAAATCAATGAGAAGCAATGGCAAGCGAAGACTGCCGGACAGTAGAGAATGGTCAATGGTCTGAATGATAAAGTCACATTTGTTTTAACAGGTTAAATCTGCTGGTAGGAAATAGAAAATGCACAGCATTAGTTGATCAAAGCTTATGCACCCAAAAAGGGGTTTGGGTCTCAAAGGTTTATTCTTAAGGCATGTGAATGAACTTGTGATAGTGGAAGCTGGAATTCTTAAAAAGCATCTAGATTGTTACATAGATTAGCAAAATACAAATTAAAGAAAAGTTTTCCTATGTAAGCAAAATCACAGCTATTTTTACTATTTTTTCAGAGCTATTTTCATACACAAGAATTACAGCTTATTCTCTCTAAAGAGCACTATTAAGTATAACTGTGGGCTCACTCTTTGTATAGGGAGCCTTTCCCAGCATGCTCCTTTTCTGCCAGATGGCCCTTTAATAGTGCTCTAGACTCAACCTGGTGTCTGAAAATTAAACTCTGGTCTTTCTGGCTTCTTGTATCATCACTAGTAGTAGTAGTCTTCCAAAAGAATGTCGCGTTCTGGAGGATATACAAGGCAGAACATAATCCAGCTTATTTTTCCTAATTGCACTGCCTCTCTATTGCTTACAGTATCAAAAAACATGTTAAGAAATCAAGCAAACATATCTAAGACGGAGTCATTTTTATAGTTACAATTGGGATCATAACACCCTAAGGCTGCAAGAGCTATGATATTCTCATCCCTATTTAGCAAGCCAATGGTATTCTATGGTCCATTACCATAAATTTGCACAGGTAATAAATTTTGTGTTATATATACATGCACTCTCTCATGGAAGAGTAAACTGGGTTCTTCCTACCTCATGTATCACGAAGGATCCAGTTTGCCCTTCCGTAACTGTATATAATGTTAATTATTTAATGTGCAAGTTTATGTGGAGGTCAGAAAAAAAGAGAATTTGTAAAAAAAACCACATGATGTCATTTTTACAGATGTACTTTTCTGACTCTACACACATTAACAATGGCATTGCTCCTGGAACCCCATAATTATCCTAACTCTTACCCATCTCCTAAAATCAGGATGTGAATTAGATGTTACCCAGTAGCCTCTTTAATGAAAACAACAAGCTCTGAAAAAAAATTATTGCTCATACTTTATCAAATTTGGTCCCACGTGGATTATTCTGCCTGAAGTATCTGGATGGAAATATATCCAGTCGGGTTCTAATGAACAGCACTTCATATCCTGTATGCCATTTTTTGCCTGAAGGTGGAAGAGAAGACTTAGAATGATTATATTTAGATCTGATTAAACTGGAAAAGCTCAGCTCCCACCCATCTACGTTTACAGTACTAGGTAGAACCATATAGACATTACAAAAAGTTGAAGCAGCAGTGGAGCTGAATCAGTAAGGGGAATAACAAACCCTTATGGAACACCAAGACTTTCCACCAAGACTTAAAGAAATTCCATCACACTGGGTTGTAACATTATATCTAATGAACAATGCCTTTAACATGATTAGACCTGTTCCTACTTCTCCTGAAACTACACATTGAAAATTAAAGACCTAGCCTGCAAACACTTCAGCAATTCAAAACAAAGTGAGCTTTGACTTGGGACGAGACCTATGAAAAGCTTTTATACTAGCACTGAGTTTTAAAACAAACCCAAGACCTGGGCGGATACATGGAAAAGCTTACTGAGGTCTGTGAACTTGGGACGGTTTATGATTTCAGCCTCAAACCAGGCAAAATTCAGGCATTTTGGCAGAGTTTTGTTTTGAGTTAATTTGTAACAAACTTTTATGGGTGTGAACTCACACAAAATAAAGCCAGGGGCAAGAGGTTTGCCTGAGACCTGTGAAGCAAAAACACCACATTTTGTACAGCTGTACTTCACCATGAGACTGAAGGCCTGTATATTCTGATGTTAAAAGAGACAGGAAGGAAGGGACGTTGGTCTCAACAGACTAAGAGATGGGGACACGTATAGACGAGAAACTTCCCAGTTGAAGAATCCTGAGCTGGCAGGCCAATATTATAGACATGTTTTTAGCCTGAACAAGGAAGCCAAAATAAAGTCTGAAAAAGTGAGCTCATGCAAATGACGAAATGGTGGATAATACAACTTTTTTTAAAAAGGACACAATTATAAACATAGTGTTCAAAAACATTTTGAAAGAAAAACCACAAAAGGAGGATACTCCTGGGGGGAATTCTGCGCACAATATTTTAAAATTCTGCAAAAATCTGCATATTTTATTTGTCAAAATTATACAATATAATCAGACCAGTTTCAATTATTTTGGTAATTTATTTCAAAATACCTGTCAGCAAGTATGTCTGTAACAATACAGACAACAAAAAAGATTCAGAAAATGTTTTTTGACAAATAGCTTCCTTACTAGGCATATTAATGCAGAACTCCGAGTAATAATTTATTTAAACTACAATATAGAACTGTATTTCTCACCCCCCCTCCCCCTCAGAAGCAGTGCAACAGTTTGGGAGAGCCAGGGATAACAGAGGAGCTGAGGGAGAGGGAAGTAATTGCTGGGAAGGAGTCTGGTTGTGAACTTGGAGGGTTGTTGGGTGTGAGTGGGAGAAGTATAGAACAGGCTTTTTGGGGGGTTGGGGAGGGACTGTTAGGGAGCCTTCTCCTTGTAGACCCTAGCTGACCCATAGCCTCTCCCATTCAGTCAGGCAAATCTGCCCGTCTGCATGTGTCCCTGCACCCCCACTCAGCCAGCCCCCAATCCCCCATCCCCATGTTGCCCTGCACCCCTCTCCCATCTGGCCCTCCACCCCCACTCAGCCCCCTGACCCTCAACCCTGTGTGGCCCTGCACCCACTCTCTGTCCCCATGTGTCCCTGCACTCCCATTCAGCCATCTCCCTACCCTGTCCCCATGTGCCCCTGCACCCCCACTCCCATTCAGCTCCTGCCCCAGTCTGTCTCTGCACCATTAGCCCTTATGAACCCCAGTCTGTGATCCCCCTCCCCAGCAGCCTCATGTGCCCAATGCTGACCATCCCCTAGCCTTCTGACCTGGCCCCAGGGGCAGGGCACTGTGAGGAAGGTAGCCTCTTCTCTTCCCTATCTGCAGCTAGGGCTGGCCTGGGAGCGGCTGCACTGTTCTGGCACCACAGCAGCCCCTGGTGGGCAAAAGTCATAATTACAGCAATTTTCCAACAGAATGTATTTTTTGCGGGAGAAAAAAATTCTGTGTGGCACATAAATTCTTTACGTGCACAGTGGCGCAGAATTCACCCAGGAGTAGAAGGATCAGATGCCAAATAGTAAAGCAGCTTATTTGTAAAATGGTTGTAGACAGTGGGAAACAACACGGCACCATGCAGGGTATAGGTACAAGACTCAGCTCAACTCATCACTGTTGAGTTGGGAACACAGAGGAGGTAATGCTATGGGTGCAGGGGACGGTAGGAAGCACCAGAAGCAACACTGGTGGGAAGAAAATATTTCCATTGCTTTGTGTTGATTCTTCTGGCAATTTCAGAAGCAGCATTGCTGGGCTATAGCTGCAGCCCATTAAGTATGGCACTCCCTGGCCAAGGGGGCAAGCAGCACATTGAGAGGGCACTGTAGGAGAGAATGGGAAAATCTTTATTGCTCCAAGTGTTACTCAGATGATAGGGTGAGTGAGGCTGCTATGTGAATATATTACCAAAGCATTGTCTTTCAGAGCACAAATATGGAAGACTCCTTTATGCTTTTTCTTGTTAGGTGTGATGATGTAATGCCAAGGGTATCCTCCAATTTGAAATGAGTTCTCCAGGGAAGACACTTCAAATAGCAAAGGTGGGGTATCTGTAAACATTGTGTAATGTTAAGATCATTATTAACAGCCTCATAATTCCATTCGTCTGTAGAATTCTAATTAAATTATTCATTCTTAAAAACATCTAAAAGCTCAGTGTTTGATGTCATTGTGCACATAAAAATACAGTACAGATGGGCAACTAACTTCTACCTAGCAAACTGGCATTACGTAGGGTTACCATACGTCTGGTTTTTGCCGGACATGTCCGGCTTTTTGGTAATCAAACCCCCGTCCGGGGGGAATTTCCAAAAAGCCGAACATGTCCGGGAAAAATACTCCCAGCTTCCGGCATCCCTGGCTTACCTTAGAGTGGGCTCCGGCGGCTGCTGTGCTCCCTGACTCCTTGGCTCTGTAAGAGCCGAGCTGCCCGAGCGCTACCGGCTTCGGGCAGCCCCCAGGCCTCTGGACCCTGCGCCGCCGGCCGGGCACTTCCGCTCCGGGAGCACAGGGTCCGGAAGCAAGGGGGCTGCCCGAAGCCGGTAGCGCTCAGGCAGCTCGGCTCTTACAGAGCTGAGGAGTCAGGGAGCAGCACGCAGCAGCCGCTGCCGGAGCCCGGGAGCGGAAGTGCCCGGCCGGGGGTGCAGGGTCCGGAGGCATGGGGGCTGCCCGAAGCCAGTAGCGCTCAGGCAGCTGTTTCACGTGGCTGGGAGGAAGGAGGGGGAATGCGGGCGCTCAGGGAGGGGGCGGAATTGGGGCAGGGAAGGGGCGGAGTTGGGGCGGGGCCGGTCAGGGAAGGGGCGGAGTTGGGGCGGGAGTGGAGTGTCCTCTTTTTTTAATTTTTAAATATGGTAACCCTAGCATTACGTGCAAGAAAGTGTCTGAACTTTAATATTTCCCCCACTCATCTCTCTTAAGAAAACAATGGGGGAATCACAATCAATGTAATCTGCAGCTGAGTTTATAAATTATACAAATAGAAAATTTTAGGACTCAGTGCAGTAAATGGCAAAAGGAATCTAGTTCTCCTTTCAGCTCATGTGGAGCAAGTTACATTCAGCATTAATAAGCTACTCATATAAATCCTCCGTGCAACAATTGGAGAAGGTATTTACATAGCAACTTTAATCTAAATGGATACCAGAAAACTTGACAACCCTTTACTAACTAGTATCCTACAAATAATTTCTACAGCCACTAACATGGACCCAACTTTTGGGCTGAAAAACAGCCCTGTTTAACAGAATATTGCAATACTACAAAACAATCTGACAGAAAGTGAAGACTATTTGAAATTACAAGGGGAATTGAAATAAATAAATAAATAAATTAAATAAATTAATGGAGATATCCTATCTCCTAGAACTGGAAGGGACCTTGAAAGGTCATCGAGTCCAGCCCCCTGCCTTCACTAGCAGGACCAAGTACTGATTTTTGCCCCAGATCCCTAAGTGGCCCCCTCAAGGATTGAACTCACAACCCTGGGTTTAGCAGGCCAATGCTCAAACCACTGAGCTATCCCTCCCCCCATGTAATTAGCCAAGCTGGACTTTGGCCAGAGCAATAAGGCCCACATCTCTGCTTTGGTAAAGTATACTGTGGTACTTTTAATGACAAGAACTGATTATGACTTCAGTTTGATGCCTCCTTTGAAAGACTGAATTTACAGCAGTAAAGTGCCCTCTTGTGCTGTGCTGGGGCATTGGTTATGTGCTGCTTTAGGGAAAAAATGCCACCAACTGAATCAGCCACAGTACTTCTTGCAGCAACTTGAGTTTTTCCTAGATGTCTCAGCCAAATTCTGACCTGGTTTTATGCTGCTTAACTTGTGAGACTGAACAAAATTACAGCTTGAAGTAGTCTGACTGCATCCAATACCTGAATTTACATTTAGCTAGTTCTTCCCTTCCTCCCCCACCCCACGCATCTCAAGATCCCAAAGTGCTCAGCCAGCTATTCTGAGAGGAGTCGCTTTATCTATCATGGAAATGAAGCCACATCTGACGTGGAAAGTGGCAGCTATTTAGCTGCAGCCAGTAGGTTAGGACAGGAAGTGAAGACGACTGCCTCTGATCTAACATTTAGTAAAAAGGGAGATTCTAAGCAAGATTTAATAACGTAGGATTAATAATAAATGATGTCTCTGGGGGGAAAAGTGCAATATGTGGTAGATTAGAAGTACTGGCAGAGGGTTGATAGCAAATAGAATTGGTTAAAAAATTAGAGGAAAACCTCATGAAACCTCATTCCCTGACAGGCTGATTATTTTCTTTATAAAAACATTTACTACTAAGAATCCTGAAAAAATTCAGGGGGATGGACTAAATTACTAACTCTGAGCCCATTTTACGCCACAACAGCCTTACAAAGTATAGATTTCACGAGTCTCTCTTTTTACACTTATGTTGTCTTTTGCCAACGATTTTAAAGATCAGACCCCAAAACCACAGTAACTGCTATCACTGTCTCCCACCTCTCCTTTCTTTCTTATGTGTTGCTTTCTCCCATTACCCAGCAGTCCACTGTTTATTAGAATACTGTCATTGTTCTTAAAAGCTCCTCCTAGAAATGTCAATTTTCAATCATTATTTGAGCCTCTTTAGTTCATTTCCACAAAATACTCCAGTATCATCTAAATGCAAAGCCTGATTTGCTCCTGGCGGTACTAGTATATTTGTTCTAAATTTGGAAAAATAATGAGCGAGATATTTTCCTCTCCATTTTTATGAAGCTATTAGATCCTCACATAATAAATGTTGGGGGGGTTAAACAGGAGACAGTAGATTTATGATGGTTTAAAGGCGCCTTTTGCCTCTTTCAAATTTGGCCAGGGTCAGTAGTACATGAAAATCATTACCAGCCAACAGCTGTTTGGTGACCTATGTGCACTAACTTATTGATCTCTGTACAGTTCCTCTTGGATAGGTGTTCACATCACCTATGTTGTTGTCAGTCTTGGCAGAGAGGCCAAGAACTGAATACGTATGGAGACTACTCTACCCTGTCATCTGTAGAGGTGGTCTCTTCAGGTCAGGGTTACCCTTGCAGAGCAATGCTGGGAAGCGTGTGTTGCTTCTTCCCAGGATGTGTTTTTTCTGTGGAAAAATACAAGATTTCAAGTCCCCATAGCTTTTAAGCCTTCCACATAGCTTCCCAAACAGTTAAGTTTCAACAAGCACAAGTTTAGACTCTGCAGTCTTCAAAAAGATCAGCTGCTTCTTCATGGAAGCACTAAATGTCACTGCACAGGCTAAATCAGCCATCTCACTCATAAAAGAAAACAACTCAAAAACCACAGGAATGTAACTATCTTCAAACAGCAGCTATAGTCAATGTTCATCAGAAGCTGAAAATGTCCTAACCACAAACTGTTCTTGAATAAAGTTCAAGATCAAAAAGGTTTCTTTTACTTTGTCTTTAAAACTCATGATCCAAAACTCTAACGATCCACAAGCCTTGGAAATGTATCTAATATAAGCTGCCTTTCAAAACTCACACAGGCGTATTCTCAACAGGGCATCAACACTAAGTCATGGTTTAGTATACACCTCTACCTCGATATAACGCTGTCCTCGGGAGCCAAAAAGTCTTTCCGCGTTATAGGTGAAACCGTGTTATATCGAACTTGCTTTGATCCACCAGAGTGCGCAGCCCTGCCCCCCCCCCCCGGAGCACTGCTTTACCGCGTTATATCCGAATTTGTGTTATATCGGGTCGCGTTATATCGGGGTAGAGGTGTACTACATCAGAGAGGAAACTGAAGAGAGATTTCCTAAACTCCCTCTCC
Source organism: Terrapene triunguis (assembly GCF_002925995.2). NCBI lineage: Eukaryota > Metazoa > Chordata > Testudines > Emydidae > Terrapene > Terrapene triunguis. The sequence goes on along the minus strand of NW_020664413.1, from coordinate 37,352,048 downwards.
TTTGCAGAACTTGATCCAATTTAGATCATCATACGGTCTCATTTCTTGTTTTCATAAGATGTTACATAATTAAAGCTTTAGATTATTATCTAGCTCTATATTATATCTTTGCATTAGGCTGAAGTATCTGGCTTGTTTTGTCTGCTATTACTATGTGAAATTCTTCAATAAAAATTGATGTAAATATAAAATGCACTTTTTATATGGAAAATCATTTGTTAAAATATTGACTACAAAAAGCACAAGATTTTTTTTTTTTTTAAAGGGAGCCTAAAATTGGTATTCTAAGTGCATATTTGACAGCAGTGGGAGCTGGCAACTGCTTAGCACTTTTGTGCCCAAATATTAATGTAGGAGGCAACTACTTTTGCAGGCGGGGAGGAAAAAGTCCAGATTTTCTTTAATTAGAGAAAAAACAATTAATGTGCTGAGATGGGGAAGTCCTGGGCTTGGGATCCACCTTAAGATTTTGATCTCAGATGCACTGGTATAAAGATGCTTTTTGTATCTGAGAACTTTACACACAAAAAGTAATAGTACAGAATGCCATATATGTAAGCTGGACATAAGAGTTGTTTTCTAAAATAGGTTAGTTTTTCACTTAGAATTAAACTCAGTGTGACTGACACAGTATGGACAGCTAGAGTGGTCTAACTGCAATTGGATAAATTACATTCTATCCCCTTGAGTTCTCCCCGCGGTTTAGATTAGATACAGTAATCTGTTTCTCACTTCCTATGTTATACCACTGTTAGGGTCCTACCAAATTCACGCCATGAAAAACGCGTCATGGACCGTGAAATCTGGTCTTTTGTGTGCTTTTACCCTATATTACACAGATTTCACGAGGGAGACAAGCATTTCTCAAATTGGGGTTCCTGACCCAAAAGGGAGTTGTAGGGGAGTCATAAGGTTATTTTAGGGGGATTGCAGTATTGCCATCCTTATTTCTATGCTGCCTTCAGAGCTGGGCGGCCGGACGGTGGCAGTTCTTGGCCAGGTGCCCAGCTCTGAAGGCAGCGCCCTGCCAGCAGCAGTGCAGAAATAAGGGTGGCAATATCGTACCATGCCATCCTTACTTCTGCGCTGCTGCTGGCGGTGGCTCTGTCTTCAGAGCTGGGATCCCGGCCAGCAGCCACCGCTCTCTAGCTGTCCAGCTCTGAAGGCAGTGCTGCCCCCCACCAGCAGTGCAGAAGTAAGGGTAACAGTACCGCAATCCCCTCTACAATAACCTTGCAACCCCACAACTCCTTTTTGGGTCAGGACCCGTACAATTACAACACCGTGAAATTTCAAATTTAAATAGCTGAAATCATGAAATTTATTATTTAAAAAATCCTATGACCATGAAATTGACCAAAATGGACCATGAATTTGGTAGGGCCCTAACCATTGTGTAGCTTTTCTGTGTGCGATTTAACAGCAATCACGTTCCACCCCAGAAGTGGCTGTATTACAGTGGTAGGTGAAGGGAATCCTGTTTATGCACAGTTTTTAGTTTCTGAAGCCATTTTGTTCCTGTTCTAACTTTCTGTAGAAGTCCTATTTAGTAAAATATTGGGTTTGGAAGTAAAACAGAAAACATTCTGAATTATAACATGAATACCCAACTAAAAGTAGAGGTACACTACAACACAACATGACACAGCAGTTTTAAATATTCTTGATAGCAATGAAAGATCCACAGATAAAACATAACAGCCATCAGTCTCGATAATGCAAAGATAAAATACCTGTTATTTTAATGTTACAAGGAAGTCCAAATGGATACTTTCCTACAATTCCAACTTTACCATTCCAGTTGCATTTGCATCCCAAATCAAATTGCTGCTCTGTGAACTAAAATAATGCAAAACAAATTGGTTTTATTGATGTACACATTTGCTGTTCAGTTTTACTGCATTACTCAAATGGTCCATTTAAACCTAAAATCTTATTTTCTAAGTACTAGTAGATTTTTTTTTTGGCTGAAAGAATTTAAATTCACTTCCAGCTCTACAACTGATTTTTAAAAAATTAAATCTGGGAATATTATTCCTAAACTTTCTCTGATTCCATTTCATATCAAGGAGTCTTCCTTGCCCATTGGTTTCTAACCTCAATACTTCTTCCTGTTATGACAGACATGACATGTAGCAGTCTGTAGATACTTGTTTTGGTAAGCTGTCTCTATGTGGTGTCTGAGTAAGATCTCTATTATGTCAGTACCCACCCTACGTACATTTTACAATTTGAGAATAATGCTATTAGAATTGTTTGGTAAGGTATTGTGCCCATTCATACCTTAGACTGTAATTTTCTTAGAGCATGGATTCTAACCTTTGTTTGGTGCATTTCTCCTATAATAAAGTGTCATATTCATATACAGTGCTAAATTAATAATAATCAGTTTCCTCAAAGTATAGTAGGTTGTGTGTCAAATTCCATGCTCTGTTACCTGCTCAGAGAGAGACTGGAAGCTATAGAGCCTGACCAGACCCACGCTGTACATCACAATCAGCATTCCATGAGAGAGAGCGACATCTGTTACATTGTTCCCAAATATCTGGCTCAAGGAAAAGAAAATATTCCATCAGGAAAGAGATAATTAAAAAGAAAATGTAAAACACTAAGGCTGCTTGACATAGAAATTGACTCGCTTTGTTTTACAGTCTCATTTCCTGCTACACTCTTCTCCAAAATTGCTGACAGATGTTTTCTTTTAGATGGTTTTGCAAATCAGCTATTCTTTTGTACTTCAATAATAAGACTTTGCACTTCTGTACCATCTGAAGTCAGAGAATCTTTACCGACATTCATTCTCAACATGCCTCTAAAACAGGTAACTTGTTACCCTGTTTTTACAAATTCACACAGTGATGAAGTTGGTTAAGGGTACATGATAAGTCAGTAGCAGAGCTGGAAATACAATCTTTTAATCCTGATTCCTGGTTTGCTGCTATAACTGGAGGCAAGTGTTCATTCTGCTCAGGGATCCAGGACAGCACATAGCTGAAAAGTTAATTATGTTGCTAATACATCAGTCAGGATACAATATTGGATGTTTAAGCTCTGAACCTGAACCCAAGTTAGATAGGTCAGTGGAGAGGTGCTTATAGCTCTTAATGACACTGCAATATTCATTTTGTCCAGAGTGCCTCACGCATCTCCACTAAGGAAAACAACAAAAAATCCAAACAAACTTTTGCTGGATGTAAACAGATGAACTTTATTCCTAATATTAATGGGCCACACATGCGCTTCCAAGCTGCATTTCTTCCTACATTTATAAAGCATTTATGAAGAGTAAAGTTTTCACTCTGCTAATCAGATATATTTTATGGAAATGTGGTTAAAATGGGGGAGAGGAAAAGCCAAAAACAAGCATCAAATCAGATGTTCTTTGGCCCATATGTAGGACAAAAAACCCAAACCATTTGAATCCACAGCACATCTCAGGAACCACATCCCAAATATATGCTGTCAGATTCTGGCCGTCTTAGAAATACATGTATTGCCTGCTTCACAGGCAGAGGGGGTCAAATCAGTGGGGATTAGGTCTGAATCCACATTCTCTCTCCACAGAACTAGTCACTATTTGTACAGCTGGTTGGAAAATTTCTAATGAAATGTTTTTTCATTGGAATTTGCCAATTTGTCAAAATCAAAATGTTCCGCGGAGACAGCTTGATTTCGGCGAAGTTCTGACAGAACTTAGACAGGATTCTGATGAAACCCTGCCTGGTTTCCTGCCAGCTTGCTTGTGGGCATGCTGGGTAACCCAAGCTTCCAAGTCCTTGGCAGCCCACGTTCCCAGGGCTTCCAGGATCTGTGGCTCCGGGGCAGCCTGCCAGGCAGAACCAGGGTCCATTCCCTTTCACAGAGAATTTCAACATTTTTGCTTTTCATTCTGAATTGGAACAAAACCAAATGTCAAAATCCTCCACAAAACAGAATTACTTTTCTCTGCCCAGCTCTAATTATTTCTATTTCTGTAGGGGCTAAGAACTCCAGTCAAGAATTGGGGTCTTGCTGTGCTAAGCTTAGGCAGACAAATAACAAAAAAGACAATCCCTGCTGCTTGGAGCTACATCAACAGTAAACGTTGGAATAAGGCCATCTCTGTCCTCCACACTGGCCAGTCTGCCAGTGGAGAAAAAAGGGGCATGAAGATTGGCACTAGGGCCTGTTGGGAGAGCGGCAGTCAGAAGAGCAGAAAAAAGGTCATGTTTTGCAGAGCTTAGGAGGGCTTGCTCTGATTCCAAGCCCTCTGCCTCAGAGGTCTCAGCTCCCTTCAGCACCAACTAGATGGCTGAGCTGGAGAAAGGATACTCATCTGCACCAATGGATCAGCACTTCACCAGTTTCTGATACTAACAGCTAGCTTCCTTAAAAACCCCACTGCCCACAAACACCCACCAATTCCCAACTCTCTTCTTCCTTTAAGAAGGAATTAGTTTCAAACAACCTTTTCTAGCACCTACAGAACAGACCTGATGTACTTGGTATTTTCCCTGCAGGTCACTTGTGTGAAGAATCACTCTGTGGTTGTTTCTATCCAAGGAAAGTGGGATACTGTTACATTCACTAGGGAAATGAGCCACTGCATTATACAAATTAGTCCTGCATTATTGGGACGTGCAATGAGGCAACACAATGCTTTTTAAATTACTACACCTTGAAGCATAGTTAATATAGAAAGTAACTCACTTTTTTGTTTATCTCCAGCATTCCAATAAATTTCAGAGGTAGAACTCTGAATACAGCAAGAAAGAATAGCACAGATTGCTGGATGCCTGCCTGGGGAAGAACAGTAACACTGAACTTAGTTATGGTATCTCAGGCAATATTATATGCTAGGACATGAAGCTAACAGTATGAAACCATGATAAATATTGTTCAGAGCTTACAACACCCTGTGAGTTAGGGAAGGATTATCACCGTTTTTTCCCAAGGGGAGACTGAGGCTCAGAGAACTTGTAGTCATACCCAAAGCCATATGAGGGTCTCTTGACCCAGTTCTGTCCTCTAATCACAAAGTCAGTCATGTTTTCTCTTCTAGTAACATAAAAGAGGAGAGTGTTAACATACCTGCATTAGGTAATGCCACAGGGTCAGCTCACAAAGAATTCTCTCTGAACCTCTGGACCTATCCTGTAAATATTTGGCTATATATACCTCACCACACAGAATGCTTGAGTAAACCTACCTGCTGTGCTGCTGCTGGAAGTTTATGCTGAGCTGACTTGACAACCATAATCTCTTGAGGAGTGTCCCAGCTCAGGTACCTATTGGTGATAAAAATGCATTTTTAAATATAATTTTTTTAGACTTTCTTAAGGCAAATGCACTATTTCACACGAAAAGCTTTTTGTAATACAGGTTATAACACAAGTCAGATCATGTGGATGCTGGAACAGATCCCAGTATCTGGCCAAGCTCTGCTTGTTAAACCATCTGGGGTAAAGAACGTTTGGGCACCTGGAGTAGCACAACAGTGATGGAGTTGCGGGCCAAGATCTGGCTCACTTTATCTGGGACAATGAGACAAGCACTATTCCAAGCTCTTAATATATTAAGACTGGCTAATGCACTTTTCCCCTTTCCCTTCATAAACCAGTTTTCTGATTCTGCAGCATAAAAAGGGTCATTTCCTCTGGGAATTGAAAGAAAAGCTTGCAGTTCTCCAGTAGCAGTAATTGCCCTCCTCTTAAATGGAAAAATGGATACTTTGTGCAAAAGAACATTCATAAGTTAAAATTGCCTATTTCTGAATTGATAATATTTTCCTTGTTTTATGAAGTTCGCTTTTCACATCTTAAAAGGTACATTCTGGTATGCTGTTATTGTAATATTAAAAGTTGTAAAATTGGCAGAGAAAAGCCAGTGATAGCCTGATTTTGTGGTTTTCTTGCTTTTCCAGATGAGTTAACTGGAAATGTAGGTGTAAACTCAAGTCCTGAACATTTACAGTGCTGAAGTTTAAAACTTTTCTAAAAGAAAATTCTGTGTGGTAACTATGCTCACGAAAGATGCCAGATTGAGAGCCTTGAAGTTATCCATAGAGTAGGTACAGCATGGGACCAGCACTGCACGCTGCCATTCATTGCACCAACAACATGTCTTCATTCTGATCTGGAGGATAGTTCACCTCCATGCTATTCAACCACTTGCACCTCCACAGAGTCTGAAAAGAACGGTGTTATTTGCTGATGAGTTTTGGGCTTCATCCTTTTCCTGCCATGAATTTGAGAGAAATTTCATCCAGAAAAATGTATTTTACAGACCTCTCTCTAAACAATATAGATTCTGCCCTTCCAAAGTAATAGTGTTAAACAAAGCTTTGTGAATGCATAGGAACAAAATAGCTTTAATATATTACAAATTAAGGGATTTTCTCCTATAGTACTGCTATAATCATAACTAATTAAAACATTACTTGTAGAAAGCCCAGCCAATAATTAATACCTGAATTTGCAGTAGGGTGGGAGGTATATTTTTTCCAGTATTTCTCCAGTATTAGCAGAGAGACGAAGGAGCCAGTTATGAGCAGTCAAAACTGCAAGAGAAGATTTATAGTCTGGTGGACTGGGAAGCGTTTCCCCCTATATAAAAAGAAGTTATCAGTAAAAAGTTTGAATGTGTACATGAGGAAAGCCATATTGCCTACTTTCTATAGTTTTTAAAGCAAACTATCTGGCCTAGATGGAGATTAGGGGCCAGATTTTTGAACACCATCCTCCCTTTTCACACTCACAGTTTGCAGGCACAAATAACTGTGGGCACAATTGTTTGTAGGTGCAATTGATATCGCTTAGGCTGAATCTACATGGAGAAATTGACAGGCAAAGTTATTGCAGAATAAGCTATACCAGAATAGCTTCCTATATGGACTCACTTTGTGAGTGGAGTAATTATTCCAGAATAAAGTCACTTTTATTCTGGAATAGAGCATCCACACAAGGAATTATTACAGAATAAATAAATTATATCAGAATATCTAGTTATTCCAGACAGCTATGCTGGTCAATTTCCCACACACAGACAAGGCCTTAGAAGTCCAACTGCTTAATATTAAGCAGTTGGATGTCATGCCAATTGTGCTTACAAAACTGCAGGTTCAAAAAAGATGTAAGTAGAGACCAAACACAAAATCACTGTCTTAGTGATGGATGGTGTTTACAAACCCAGACTAAAACGCAGATACAATTAAAATGTCCTGCAATAAAAATGAAATATACAGACACAAGAGTGCAACAGTTTTAAAGTAGGTGGTAGGACTTCTGGGAGCCGCTAGGGGAATGGTGGATGCATAGTTTTATAACTACCTTTTGCCACCTCCTAAAATCCACAACCAGCAGCAACTGATTCGCTTTCCCACTCCCACGCCCCATCTAATATTAATCAGATATTCTAGAATTCTTTTCTTTTAATTTAATACCATTACGGATGCTGTTCCATCTCCAGACTTTCTACAAAATCCTAAAAAGCAGAAGGTGTCAGACAGCCCTTTTGCAGCAAGAAGGCCGACGAGGGAGAGGCTGCTCCTCTGAGACTATATGAAATTCTGGACTAGCTAAAACAAATCTCAAGTGATCTATCTTGAGAAAAATATCTGAAGAGATAACTGAAATCAAAACTATTACTAGTACATATCGAGCCAATTTGTAAGACTCAGCATCAACACTAGAGGAAGCTGAAAACAGAATCTCCTCAGTAGAAGACACAGTGAGTCCTATGAATATAACCTCAGAGCAACAGGAAAGGACTACTAAAACACTGCAGGAGAAGGTTAATGATCTCGAGGGAAGATCAAGGAGAAAAATATCTGAGAATTGTGGGTCTCCAAGATGGGCTGGAAAAACGGAAGCTTGTGGAATTTTTATTTACCATGTTGCCAGCTCTTTTTGTCTCCCCCCCCCCCAATCAAAGTTAAATATTGAGATAGTCCATCGCTCATTTGTGCAAAAATCCACTCCAGATACAAAGCACCAGGCCATGACTAAGATTTTTAAAATACAGTTTTAAGGAACTCATTCTTAAAAAAGAACTTAAAAATCTAACGTGGAAGGGACACAGGCTGATGACTACACCAAGGATGTGGTGAAGAGAGCTAAATTTAACAGATCTGTAGCCAAAGGATTGGGTTTGGACTACTTCATTTCCTTCCCTTCTACTTTCAAAGTTAAAAAGGAGGGCAAGATGGTTTTATGACAGCAGAAGAAGTTGAAAGGTGACTGATCTCACTACAGCAAAAAAAAAAAAAAAAACTGTAAAAGATACAGATGGGATGCATTAAAACCACTTTACCAGATCAGTCACTGCAGTGGTGGAATTTAGTTCTCAGTCTAACAAAACAATTGTAAAGGACAAGTCCACCATTTTGTCCCCTTACTTTTCATTTCTTTGAACTTCTGTGGTTCATCAGCAGAGGGGGCTGGCTGGGAAGTGAATGGCTGGGAAGAAGGATCTCATCTCTGATTTGAATTTTGACCCTCCATCCAAACTCAAGAAACCACTATGTGCTCCACCTGCTGCTGTGAGCAGGTTGGAGTGTTACAATACGGATATACCTGCTTTGCTTGCATCCACCCTACCCCATGCCCCTCATTAATCCAGTGTACCAGGAGCATATCCACATTCAAGACCCTCACTCCAACCAAATTGCTTAACTGGACCCGTGCACTCCTTACACCCATGGATCGGTTAAGCTTCCACAGAGAAGCATGGTTTTGTTTTCTGTCTGAGGCACTCTTGCTCCTGATATCTTTTCCAACCCCTCCCCACCTTTTTTTATTTTTAAAATCTTCCTCCCCTTTCCCCTTCCTTGATAATTTTGTTTCATCCCCATCTGATTTCCTAGATTTTGGGTTTATAGTGAATCTGGAAATATTCAATCCATTTGCCCTAAATGTACACTTATAAGAGCTATCAGATCTAAATAGTGTAGTGAAGATTTCAGTTGAATGATGAACTGTTTCAATTCCCCAACTGTAAAGAAATTTGATCTCCTAAAATCCTATCCAAGAATAATTATTATTATTGCTGTTTATGTTTCACCAAATTACTGACAATGTGTTATTATGACACTGTTGTATGCAGTGTAGTTGTAGCAGTCTGTTTTTTCCCCAGTAATATTAGTTCAGTTTTTTCCTTTAGTTTTTATTTTTGTTAGAGTTGAAATAAATGTTATGCTGATTTACACGGGTAATGTGACTATGGAGTTTACACTATAATCCAGCGTGGACAAGGCTCCAGGGGCAAAGTTTAGGCAAAACTGTTCTGCTAAGGAACCCTTATCTGCAAATGATCCGGTTATGTTGGAATAAGGTTGTTTAAACAATTTGTATAACTTTTTCTTATATATCCACTATAGACTTGTTCTTAAGTTGAGACTGTAGCCTTCTTCACCCTTTTTTGTTGTTGGGAATAGAGCAGAAACCATGCCCTCCCTTGATATGAGACTATTTCTCCTTTATAAAATTAAAGGGAATCCAGTTATGCCCCAGTTGGGTGTTTTGAGTGGTGGGGGGAATGAGTGATGAGGCCACTCTTCATATCCCCAGGGCGGTGAGGAGGAATCCAGAAATGCAGCCCAAGCAATGACACTATTCAGCCACCTGATAAAAAGATATTTGACCTAAGCACGCCTTATGGCTAATATTATAAACTATGTTTCCTGGAATATCAGAGGGGCTAATCATCTTATAAAAAGAAAAATTATTGTCACTCATCTTAGAACTCTGAAAGCAGATATCTTCCTACAAGAAACCCATGAAATGACTTGGAGGCAGAGACATTTAGGATGGGTGGAAGGGTGCTTAACAAGTTCTCCTCTGCAGCCAAACATGTAGCAATATTGTTTCATAAAAGACTCACTTTACAAATTCTAGATGTAAATGAAGATCAGGAAGGTAATTTTTGTTGGTGAAGGCTATGACCTCTGACTCTATATATACCCATTGATGTATGTGGACCCAATAAACTATAACAGGGTTCAAAAAAGAACTAGATCAATTCATGGAGTATAGTCCATCAATGGCTATTAGCCAGGATGGGCAGGGATGGTGTCCCTAGCCTCTGTTTGCCAGAAGCTGGGAAAGGGCGACGGGCTGGATCACTTGATTACCTGTTCTGTTCATTCCCCCTGACGCACCTGGCATTGGCCACTGTTGGAAGACAGGATACTGGGCTAGATGGACCTTTGGTCTGAACCAGTATGGCCATTCTCATGTTCCTATGTTCTTAATAAAGATGCTCCACTTTTTAAAAACACTTTCCCCCAAAAATTAATTAATATGCCATTAGAATCAATCATCATCACAGGAGATCTTAATGTTGTATTGGACCCTTTTTTAGACAAATCAGGCCATCCACAACATACACAATCACATACTAGAAATATTATAAAGAAAAATTGGGGTTAAAAGATGTATGGCGGTTACGGAACCCTTGGATGAAGGATTTTACTTTTTTTCCCTCCTTGCAGTCCACATATTCACAAATAGATTTCTTCCTGATTTCTTTGAATCTGGTAGACTCATATAATGAAATCAAGTCTATTATGATCACTTATCATGCACCAGGATGCTACGCCTCCCAAGACAGATACTGAACTCCGCTCTTGTGAAAGATAAACATTTTCAGAACTATGTCACTGAAGAAATTCAGTTTTTTCCCTAAACAAATGACCCACCAGAGATATCCCAATCCACCCTATGTGATACACTACAAGCTTTTATTAGGGGCAGGATTATTTCCTATTCAGCAGGTAGGAAGAAGGCTAGCCAGGCTCAGGTCCTAGAATTAACCAAACAACTTATAGCTATGGACATAGAATGTGCAAACTAGCCCTACCAAGAAAATCTTTAAAAATTAATCAATCTTTGGTAAGAAGTAAATAGACCGATTTCAGCACAAGCCCCCAATTTGCTCTTTTTAGACTCACACAAGACATAATGGGAGTCAGGGCTAAGACTGGGGAAAATTCTCACATACAGATTAAAAGTAAGCAGAGAAAAATCACAAATACTATCACTCAAATCATAACAAGGGCAGGTTATTACTAATCAAAAAGAGATCAATGCTCAATTTTTGAAATTCTACCAGGCTCTTTACAATAATGATTCACTTGACCCAGAAGAACTAAATAATTTTATTAAAGCTCTTAACTGCCCACAATCTCATAAGAACAGCAGACCAGGCTGGCCTTTCCCTTGCAATTAGAGAAATTAATCAAGACCACGGAGGAAATGAATCTGGCCAAGACTCCTGCCCTCGATGGCCTACTGATAGAATTCTATCAAAGTTTCAAAGACATTCTGGCCCCTAAGCTGTTATACTTTTCTAAGATGCCTTAAAGAAAGGTATGCTACCTCCTACTATGAGAGGAGCCCTAATTACTGTATTACTTAAACCAGGTAAGGATGCGCAAAACTGTAACAGCTATAGATCCATCTCATTAATCAATACTGATGTAAAAATACTTTCACAAATATTGGCTAAGAGACTGGAAAAAGTAATGAATGAAATGGTTAACCCAGAACAAGTGGAATTTATTTTAAAAAGGCATAGTTCCCACTCTAGAAATTCCCATGGAATTGTTTCACTCAATGCAGAGAAAGCCTTCGACAGAGTGAACTGGCAATATCTGTTTGTGACCCTGGATAAATTTGGCTTGGAAAAATCCTTCATTTCATGGATAAAGCTGTTAGGATCTGAGAATTGGGATTGGAATATAACAAATAGCACAATATCTCCCCGCCCCTTTGATCTGTTTCAGGGAGCAAGACAGGGATGTCCTCTCTCCTCCTTCCTATTCAATCTAGCATTAGAACCACTTGCAGTACAAATTAGGGAACACCAAAATATTCAATGGATCAAATCAGAGACTCAGGCGACAACAAATCAGAGACTCAAGAGACAAATTTTTCTAAATGCAGATGACATCCTCCTACTTACTAAAAATCCAGATCAATCTATTCTAAATATTCTACAAACTATAGATAACTGGTAAATTCTCTGGCTACAAGATACATTGGGATAAATTTGAAACAATAAAGATCTCATTGGATTTAGATGGAAGTGGCTTTACCTGTATTAGGGATATTTAGATGGCAAAAGACAAATCTCAGATATTTTGGCATCCTCTTCCCTAAGGAAATTAAAAGCACAGTCAAGGTTACCCTCACCCCATTAATCATGCAGTTAGCAAACTATTTACATAGATGGCAGGCACTACCTCTCTCCCTTTGGGGAAAAATAAACAATCAAAATGAATGCCATTCTGAGCATCCTTTTTACTCTGAATTCCTTTCCTACCCATATTTCTCCTTTTTATTTTACCAAAATTGACACCACGTTCAGGTCTGTTTTGTAGGGTGGTGGTAACAAACCCAGAATCTCCTTCCAAAGATTACAGTTCCTTGTCAAAACAGGTTTTAGATGTCCCAACCATCAAGCAATAATCCTTAGCCACCAGCACAGTGGCTCATTCCCTTGTGCTTTAGAAACTCAGATTGGTTCCAGCTGGAAGCAGAATTGTTTGCTCCTTTACCCCTTTCCAATGCGCTGCACTTGGATTACTACTGATTCCCTAAAGAACAACTACCAGCTATTGTGGCAGACAGAAATACTTGGCATACTATGTCTACTACATTTAAAAATCACCCTCTTCTACATACCAAGGACTCTTTATCTGGGTAACTTGAAACTCTGTATAGCAGACAACCCCATCATTTGGCCAGAATTAATTAGGAAAGGAATTCTGACCATCATTCAACTTAATGAAAATGATACCTTCCTCCCTTTTATAATATTCAAAGAAAGGTTCAATCTACAGACTAAGAAGGAGTGGCAATATGTCCAACTTAAACGTGCCATCTCCCATCTGTTGGGCCCCAATGCCTGTGCTACCACGACCCACCTGAACTGCATTCATTTCTCAAATATTACCCAGATTGCCAAGACCTACAGCAACACTATATGCACATTTGGCCAGCAAATTTGAATTAAACATGGATTCCCTAAAAAAGAAACGAAAGGAGAAACTAGGCCAATTTCTCTCTGCCAGCCAATGGAAACAAATTTTAGCCAGTGCTCCAAACTGTTCCTTGGATTGCCATTTAAAATGAATCCATCAAAAAATCATCTGGAGGATGCACTGTTCAAACAGGTGCTGCTAAGTGAAACAAATATTGGCACTATGATTCAGCAGGTGCTAACTTAACCCAGACATTCTGGGAATCCTCCTATATCCACATATACCATAATAAAATTGTGTTACAAACTAAACATGCAATCTTAAACCTAATGGATGTTAACTGGAAGCTGAATAAATCTGAAAACCTTTAGCTCAGCGGGGCACTAATAATTACTAAAAGACTAGTACTACAAAAATGGAAATCCAAAAAATGACCAATAACTGAAGACTGGAGCAGGGACTCTGTAAGCTTGGCCACCATGGAAAGCATTGTATGCTGTAACAGAAATACTCAAGAAAAATTCTCCGTGATATGGCATGCTTTCCTGAGGTATATGAATGATCCTATTCAATGCATCCCCCCTTACCTCCTCCTCTTCTCTACCCACTTCCTTCCCTCCTTATTTTGGTACCCCTCCTTTGAATTTTGCTTCTATTCTTTATCTGATTTTAATAATTTTACTTTAAGTAGTTGGATTTTTATGTATAAATTGTTGCTTACAAATCGATTGTTTTGTAAGTTGCTCCAGTATTTTTCCATGTATTGAAGTTGAGCTGACTAATCTAAAATTCCCTGCTTTCTCTTTGTTCCCCATTTTAAAGATAGGTACTAATTTGCCTTTCTCCAGTCCTCTGGGACTTTATCCGTCCTCCATGAGTTCTCAAAGATAATTACTAATGGTTCCAAGATTGCTTCGACTAGTTCATTAAGTACCCTAGGGTGAATTTCATCAGGCCCTGCTGATTTAAAGACATCTAACTTATCTAAATATTCTTTAAACTATTCTTTCCCTATTTTGGCTTGTGTTCCTTTCCCTTTGTTAATATTAATTTTGTTATTTATCTGATCACAATTTACCTGTTTAGTGAAGACTGAAGCAAAATAGTCATTAAACACATCAGCCTTCTTGATGTCGTCCATTATTAGCTCTCCCTCTCCGCTAAGTAGAGGACCTATACTTTCCATTGTCTTTCTCTTTCTCCTGATGTATTTATAGATCCTCTTTTTATTGCCTTTTACATCCCTTGCTAGGTGTAACTCAGGATATGTCTACACTACAGCCACTAAGGCAGCACAGCTACACACTGCAGCTGTGCGCTGTAACATAAACACTTCCTACATTGACGCAAGGGGGTTTTCTGTTGATGTATTTAATCCACCTCACCAAGAGGCAGTGGTTAGCTGACGGACGATTTCTTCTGCTGACCTTGCTGCGTCAACACCGGTGGTTAGGTCAACCTAACTGTGGTACTCAGGGCTCAAAATTTTTCACAGACCTGAGCCACGTAGCTAGATTGATCTAATTTTTAAGTGTGGACCAGGCCTCATTTTATGCCTGACCTTTTCTGATTATGTCCCTACATGCTTGTGCTATTCTTTTGTTCTCCTCTTTGGCAATTCATCCATGTTTCCATTTTTTGTACAATTCTTTTAAGATTTTCAGGGCTTAAAGAGCTGCTGTTGGAGCCATATTGGCACAACATCTTTGAAAATAAGGCCATTAATTCTTGAAAACAGGCATTTTTAATACATTTACACAAATTAAATTAAGTAAACAAACAAACATTACGCCTGGAACCTTAACTTTCACATTTTTATGACACTTGTGTTCAAATATGCAACCTAAACACTACATTAATGTGGCACTATGCATTTAAAGAGAAAAGAAAGTACTTTCTCTGACACTATGGAGTTATCCAATTGTTTCTGCATGACTCCATGGGATTTAAACTGCATTTCTCTGTACGGGCATGACCCTGCAAGATGCTGACTATCCTCAACTCCTGTGGGAGTTAAAGACACTCAGCTCCTTACAGGAGGCAGAAATCTAGGAGCAGCACAGTGGAGAAATGTGGCACTATAAAGTCACACAATATTATTGTACCATAGGCAGTAACATAACTAAAAAAACTATAAAAGTGTTGTAGTTTGCATTCATTAATGCACATTTTAAAATATTTACTAATTTTTCTCAAAAATTACCAGACTATTTCCCAGTAGAATTTGCCATGTGTAAAATGTCATATTTTAGTGTTCCCCTATTTGAGTTAGCCAGACGCAAATAAATCTTAATATGAGAAAACCGCTCAGTTTTTCCCTAAAAGTCACCTTTGGTCTGAGAGAAAGTATGACAATTTCAGTCAAAAAATGAAGTTTAGAGAAAGTTGTGCACAAATGAAAATAGTGAGTTAAAATGCCAGTAGAGTTATGACCAGCGTTAGTCATTAAGGATATGTGTACATGGCAAGCAGAAACCCATGGCAGCAAGTCTCAGAGCCCCCATCTACAGACTCATGCTATGCCACTAAAAATAGTGTGTAGATGTTTGGCTCGGACTGAAGTTCAGGTTCTGAAAACTTTAAATGAACCCTGTATTTTCATGGAATTTTTTCAAAGATGATTACTTAACTCAGAGGAGAGAGAGTGTTCTCTAGTGTCTAAGCCCATTTCATTGCAAAAATTCTCACTTATCTACTGTGTGAAGATCATCATTCCTGACAAGCACTGTGATAGTTGTTAACAAGAATGTTGTTACAAACAGTGCAACTGACCCATTAAATAATTGCTCCAAGCAAAGAAGAGCATAATATATTAATGTATACTGCTTTGAAGTTATTTAGGTTAACTGAAAGAGAAGAGCAGGTTGATAATATGGTCTCTGAATACTTGGTTTCTTCCACGAAGTAACAGCAAAACTCCCTCCAACTTCAATGGGAGCCATATGCAGCCATCTGAAGACAGAAACTGACCATAATTTGCAATAAACATCATCCCCATTTTTTGAAATGTTTGGTTTCAATTTTGTCTACATTATCAGTGAACTGTTCTTCCACAGCTAAAACAGTTGCTATATTTTGTTTTCAAAATTCCTTCAGTAAAAAGTAACCTTACCAACGGGCATTCCAATAATAATGCATCCTCTATTTTTTCTGATTTAGAACATGCTTGCAGTTGATAAAGTATTCTTGGCTCTCGTGCAATGCTGAGAAAAAAGATTATAAACGATCAGTCTACTTTATAAACTAACTCTGTCAACAGGTCAGTTTATGCACTATTATAAATCATTACCTCCTCCTCATGCAGTCAGCATTCTGAACTTCCCAGCATGCAAGGCTATTCTTATTTTGGTAACTGTCTCTCTGTGCTACTTTCAGAATTTGGGTACCCCCACCCCCTACTGTAAGATGCCATTAAAAAGATCACTTTTCGTCTAGGTAAACATTTTAGACAAGAGATGTACCAATAATGTTCTTATTTTAGTAACATACTTAAAAAAAGAACTAAACAGAAATTATTAAAATTAACTCAGGAACAGAAGACCATCAAAAACCTTACCACCTGCAGCTCCAAGTGCATGACACACTTCTTCCACCTTGCTTTCTCTAATGCAAAATCATAGCAGCACACCCACCCACACACATACATTAAAACTCTACCAAAACAAAATACTTCACAGCATGCACAATTCTCTCCCTGGGGAGAGGAGGAGAAAAAGAATGAAGCACAAATGACAGATGTTACTCACGTTGCTGATTGCACTACTAGAAGGTGCTCAGATTCTAGAGTCATGAGAGTGATATAAGAACCTATATAGATTAGAACTTGAGGTGGGGGGAACTATCATTTTGTAACAAGTTATTGTGCCAAATTCTTCTGAGTTACACCTGTGTAAATCTAGAGTAACTTCATTGACTTGCACTGTGTAGCTGACAGCAGAATTTGACCCATTAAGTACCATCAGGAGGATCTCTTCCACTGTATCAGTGTTGTGCCTTTCATGGCATGGGTGCCAGAAGCTAATAATTCTTGTATGGTTTAAGAATTTAGCAACACATGTTTCCTGAAATGAACTCTGTCTCTAGTTCTGTCTTCTTCTTTTGGACTTATTAAATGACATCATTCACAAGGCATTTTACGTGCTGGAAATCACATGCTAAAAAGGGTCCTGATCCTGCAAGATAAGAAGTATCTTCAACTCCCGTTAAAGTGCATCTGGCACGTAAATATCTTGCGACGCCGGTTACAACAGTGTCATGCGAACGCCTGTTCTCACTTTCAGGTGACATTGTAAACAAGAAGCAGACAGCATTATCTCCTGCAAATGTAACCAAACTTGTTTGTCTGAGTGATTGGCTGAAGTAGGATTGAGTGGACTTGTAGGCTCTAATGTTTTAGTTTTATTTTTGAATGCAGTTATTTTTTGTACATAATTCAACATTTGTAAGTTCAACTTTCATGATAAAGAGATTGCACTACAGTACTTACATTAGGTGAATTGAAAATACTATTTCTTTTGTTTTTTACAGTGAAAATATTTGTAATAAAAAAATAAAGTGAGCACTGTACGCTTTCTATTCTGGGTTGTAGTTGAAATCTATATATTTGAAAATGTAGAAAACATCCAAAAATATTTAAATAGTATTCTGTTATTGTTTAACAGTATAATTAATCATGCGATTAATCGCAATTAATTTTTTTAGTCGCTTGACAGCCCTAATCTTAAACATGTGTGGTATTCTTGGGTAACACCGACTGGATAGAGCCAGATCAGCTAAGTGTTGATGACCCATTCAGGACACTTCACTCTAACAATGAGTCATAGAAGAAACCCATTCCGCCCAGATAGCTCTTCCTGTGGATGCCTCACCAAGAATATAGGCAATGGCTACCCCTGTGAATCATCAAGCCATGTAAGGACAAGTAATATGCTTACATGATACTGAACTCCACAGTGAGCCAGTAACTTTCCACAATCTGGGCTGTGAGCTTTGTTTTGAGACAGTAAATTTCCAGGCCCATGGCAGAGAATATAAAAGACCCCTGAAATATCTCCACTTTGCCTCTTTTCTGCCCTGATTCTCTGGACTGTGGATTCCAATCTTCTGGAAGTCACCTGAGAGACTTTACAAGCTAGCAGTTTAATCCATCATTGCTACAAACCTGATATAAGAACTTTGCAATTATTTAATCTATTAACCATTAACAACTCTCTTATTCTTTCTTTTATTATTAAACTTTTAGTTTCAAGTTACTAAAGGATTGGCATCAGCGTGATTATTGGGTAAGATCTCAGTTATACATTGATCTGCCTATGTGCCTGATCTCTTGGGGGTAAAAGAACCCTATGTTTGATTAACTTGTTTTTTAGTAACCACTCATCATAGAGTCCAGCGTCTGCGTGGTGAGACAAGGGCTGTAATGCCTAAAGAGACTGCATCTTTGACTTCTTGTTAATCAATGTGCCGAGACAGAAGTTTACCTTTGTTACTGGCTTGGTATAATCTAATGATAGAATAACCACCAATTTAGGGTGAGACTGCCCTATTTCCCAGCAGTTTGTCCTGAATTTGGCATCCTCAGCTGTGACCCACTGAGGCCCAGTGACAACTACACGAAATAAAACTAGTGTTCAGTCTGTTTAATTTGAATTCTGTGTAGTGCTGAACATCCTCAACTCCCATTAAAGTCCAGTGATAGTTGAACATAAGCAGCACCTCACAGGATCAGGCCTTACCTTGCCAAAAGCAATGCAATACAGCTATTGTTTAACACTTAAGAGATTCATAGATTCATAGGACTGGAAGGGACCTCGAGAGGTCATCGAGTCCAGTCCCCTGCCCGCATGGCAGGACCAAATACTGTCTAGACCATCCCTGATAGACATTTATCTAACCTACTCTTAAATATCTCCAGAGATGGAGATTCCACAACCTCCCTAGGCAATTTATTCCAGTGTTTAACCACCCTGACAGTTAGGAACTTTTTCCTAATGTCCAACCTAGACCTCCCTTGCTGCAGTTTAAGCCCATTGCTTCTTGTTCTATCCTTAGAGACTAAGGTGAACAAGTTTTCTCCCTCCTCCTTATGACACCCTTTTAGAGAATAAAATAAGGGTCCAATCCTGCGAACAATTAGGCATATGGGTATCTGCGCTTATACAAGTAATCCCATTCAACTCAGTGGGACAACTCGTGGGAGTTTCTAAGATCAAAGCCTGAGTATTAAAATGAAAAATAATGGCAATTTTTAGCAATCAAATAATTACCTGCTCACACAGCACCGATAATTGTCAAAATAAATTCTTCCACGCTCATAAGCAATAGGAGATGTGGAATGAGTTGTCCAAACATTCTTGAATTTAGTATTTTCCTGAAATAGACAATGAGTAGAAAAAGGCTTTTATGACAAGCTGTGGTTTTGGAAAATATTTCACTTGCCCCTACTGCTTAGTAACTTATGTTAGTTGAACATAGTCTGTTGAACACATAAAGGACTTTTTAAATAAATAAGTCTCCTGGAGTTATCTAGCCATTTTAAATTTTGCTTTCCTTCTTTCTATGATTGTACACTGGATGCATCCAGTTGTGAATACAGTAGGCATTGAAATAAGGCAAGCAGGGCTTTGACTCAAAAGTATTTGAAAAGTAAGTCTAGAAAAGTTGGAGTGGGGTACATGGTGGAGGAAAATGTAATAAAATTTATGAATGGGCCTTTACAAGAAAATTAGAGACAAAAAAATGAAAAGAGAAGCTTTACCAATTCATGGGCACCATGGAAAATAAATGTTTATCATTAACTGACACAGGTTAAAAATAAAATTGGTAATAAAATTTTTATGCAACCTTTTCAACTTAAAAATGATAGGCTCTGATATTGCAAATATGCACAAGTACCCATATATATGTTAGTAATCCCATTGAATTCATGGAGTTTTGGGATCCAGCCTACTCTTGGTGTTCGGAGGAAGGCACGGGAGGGAGTTTACACGCTTGCATAAAGAATGCAAGATGTTAATGAGTTCACTTGAACTACTCACATGCATAAAGTTACTCATGTGCATTAATGATATCAGGATATGGGGTTGTAAATAATTGTATCTGTATTCATTAAAGCCCCAATCCTTTATGAGATGCATGTAGGTGGGCTATAGTCAGACAAAGCCCTATTAGCTTCAGTGGGGCCCTATGTGGGTGCCGGGATCCCCCTTCACACATCTGGCTGCCTGAATGGGGCCTAACCCCTTAGATTGTTAAAACTAAGGTAATTTTTAAATACTAATTTAGTTATCCCTATGTGTGCTATTTCTACATTTCTCTCAGCTTGGGCAATAACAAAATTTAAATCAGTTTCCCTCTGGTTTATAATCAGCTGCAATTTCAGCTTCCCAGTGCTGCAATGTTTGGTTTCCACTTCAGAGGCATGTTTATTTGTTTACAGAAAACTATTGATTTTTTTAATTGTGGAAACAATTCTGTTGCACTTAGGCCAGATCTACACTACTAATTTATACTGGTATAACTCATTCAGGGGTATGAAAAATTCCTGAGTTATGCCAACCTAACTGCTGGTATAGACAGCACTATGTTGATGGGAGTGCTTCCCCCGCCGACATAGCTATTGTCTCTTGTGGAGGTGGATTAACTATACCGACGGGAGAAGCTCTCCTATTGGTGTAGTGGAGTCTTCACTAAAGTGCTACAGTTACTTCTGGGGGAATTCTGCACTACTGTGCACATGCAGAATTCATGTCCCTCTGCAGGAAATACATTCTGTCTTTTGCCCACCAGGGGCCACTGTGCGCCAGAACTGCCAGCAGCTGGCTGCGTTCCTCACAGTGCTCTGCCCGCAGAGCCCAGTTAAGAGTTATGGGATATGGGGGGTTCACAGACTGGTGTTCAGAAGGGCTAATGGGGTGACAGCATTGAGCAAAGGCTGAATGGGAGGGCAGGAGCGGCAGAAGCACCCTAAAAGTGTGGGGGGGGCCGCAGGCACCCAAACCGTGCCCCCTGCAAGCCCCCACTGCTCCTTCTTCCTGAGCCCCACCCTCACGCTGCCCCTTTTCCCAAGAACCTGCCCTCGCACAGCCTCTTCCCACAAGACCCCGCCACCTGCTTGCTCCTCTCCTGTCACTTGCCCTTATGGTTGGTAAAAAGTGGGGGGGGGGGCATGGCCCTCCATGTTCCAGCACCCCTGCTGCAGGGCCACATGGGGATGGGGGCTAGGGGGCTGCAGGGCAACATGAGGGAGAGGGGGTA
This sequence comes from Terrapene triunguis, assembly GCF_002925995.2. Taxonomy (NCBI): domain Eukaryota; kingdom Metazoa; phylum Chordata; order Testudines; family Emydidae; genus Terrapene; species Terrapene triunguis. The sequence continues at coordinate 37,330,831 of NW_020664413.1, read as the reverse complement.
GGGGCTGCAGAGACACATGGGGTCAGCCAGGGGCTGCATGGGGGAGTCTTCCTTACTCCCTAACAAAAAACCCTGTTCCATACTTCTCCCACTCATACCCAACAACCCTCCAGGTTCTCTCCCAGGCGCCTTCCCTCTCCCTCAGCACCTCCGTTACCCCTGCCTACCTCAAGCCTTTGCACTGCTTCTGAGGGGTGGAGGAAATATAGATCTGTATTGTAGTTTAAATAAATTACTCAAAATTCTGTATTAATATGCCCAGTGAGGAATCTATTTGTAAAAAAAAAAAAAAATCCTGAATTTTTGTTCGTATTGTTACAGACCTACTTGCTGACAGGTTTTTTGAAAGAAATTACCAAAATAATTGAAACTGGTGTGAGTATATATTGTGTTATTGTGACAAATTTGACACAGTATTCCCCCAGGGGAATATAGTGGGGCAGCCTGCACCACTGCACATGTAGACAAACCCTTAGAGTTTTGAGGTCAAATTTAAAGTTGATGATGTCCCTTACATTGTTAGCATAATTTTAATATTATATAATTGTGTACAATAATAGTCCCCAGGATTAAGAAATCTGAGTAAAAGAGTCACACTGTAACACTGTTGTAATGTAAAATAAAAGTTTGATTTACAAATGGTAATGCCATTTTTTCCACCAGACGATATTCTTCAGGTTTGAATGATAAAGATGTTTCATCTTTTCCAGATTTTTTCGGAGGTAAATTTAATAGTATTGCTAACTCTCTCATCCTTAATCAAGAACTCAGGCTGTTCGCTCTCTCACAAACTTCTCCCGTTCAGAGTTTGGTCCAGAGGTTACCCAAATTCCTGCACTAGACTGGAGTTCACAACATCTGGAATGAAGAAATCAGGTTCCAAACAAGGATTGGGTCACTGCTGGAAAATGTTAGAAGCTGTTACCTGACATACTAGCTTTCTTAGGATTCCCATGTTTTTTCTGTGGGCGACACCCGCATCTTTTGTATAAAATCCGTGAGATCTCCTGGTTAGAAGGCGGCAGACATTGTGAATTTTAAAAGCACTGGAGGAGAGTCTCGTGGCTGAGGAGGAGGAAGCGGCTGAATCTGGAGACATTTTTATTTCTTGGGAAATGCTCGAAATCCTTCTAATTCCTGACTCAGGCAGCAAGCGCGGGGCTGTTCAATACAAGGAGACAACAATGCATGTGCCGGATGATCTTTCAATGCCACAAGTATTATGGGCCCCCTTGCTGATGCTTCCTTCTCCCTCCCCGGGCAGAGGGTACACAAGCCGGGAAAGAACGGCCTGCACAGCCCTCGCTACACTCCAGCCTGGATGCAGACAAGGAGACCCTGCCCCGCCTGCCCAGCAGCCGCCTCCCCGAGCCCCAGGCGCGGGCCCGTTCCACCGCGGCCCGACCGAGAGGGTCCGTGAGCCCGGTGCTCTCCCGGTTGGCAGTGGCAGCTCACCCGGGCCGTTGCTATGTATATGTATGAATCTGTTCGCGGTCGGTTTGCAGCAGGCCCGTGCCCTGGGCTGACAGCAGCGCCTGGAGCCTGGCGGGGCTCGGCTCTGAGAGGAATGCACCACAAGCCATTGGCGGGGAGGAGACTAACACCACTTTCCAGCAGCCATTACTTACTGCCCCCGTCAGTCCCCAGCGCGTCTGTGCTGCAAACCACCTGGCAGCAGCTGACAAGAGCAGCAGCAGCAGCACCGACCAGGCCTCTCCCCGGCCCCGCCCTCGCCCTCGCCCTCGCCCTCCCGCCGCTGCTCGGCGCCGGGGAGGGTAGTTTTCAGACGCTTCCCAATGACGCGCCAAAACTACAACTCCCCGAATCCATTGCCCTGCCCTCTCTGTGCGCCTCCTCCCGCGTGTGGCGCCGGCCTGCCTGTCCTTCCGGATTCATGCTTCCAGCCGCATGGAGAGTATTACCCCAGCAGCAGGACTGGGGCGCTGAGCAGAGCTCCCGCAGGTCCTCTTAAGTGTGTTGCCAGATGGGAAGGTGTTGTCACACCCAATCCTGGGGGCTAGACGTTGCTATGTAGAAAGGTTGTGGGGCGCCTGAGTGGGAAATAACTGATGTTGTGAACCCTGTGCAATGTGCTACTGTTCTTACTTCTTAAACAGTCCCTTTAGCTATACACAGAGAGGCAGTCCCGGAGAGAAAATTAGTAAAAAGGCCCTGCGATTATTTTAAAGGATTTTCTCTGTAAACTAGAAGAACAGTTTGAAGGTATGTTTTTTTTTTTTAATTAAAATGTTATTGGCACTTTTCAGTAAATCAACCGCAGTCAGCACAAGCAAAATGTCTTAATTTATAAAGATCATGAAAATTTACAGTGCTGGTGTAAATAAGAATAAGTTAAGTACACACATATAGTCCCTGATGCTGCAAAGACTTATGCACATGCTTAACTTTATAGGAGAGTAGTCTCAGTGAAATCAGTGATATTACTTCTGTGCACAAAAATTAAGCATATGGGTAAATCTTTGCAAGATTAGGGCCTTAATATTTCATTATAATGATTTTTTTGCTTTCTTATAATGAGGTTCCATACATCTGGCGAAAGACAATATAACTAGTACACACATGTTGTCAAATTAAAAAAAAATGCATTTTATCATGCATTTATTTAAAAAAAAAACAAAAAGGGGAGTAAATGTATAGCATGTATTTATGATTAGGAAAGACAAGATAATTTAAGTGGGAATTTCTTTCCAATTTTTTTGTTTTTATTTCCCTCATTGAAAATAAAATATCTTTAAACTGAGCAGGGGAAAAGAAGAAAAGTCTATTTATGCTCTGCACTGTTACTTTTCAATAATATTCAACCATATTAGCAGGGTAACTATACTGTGCAACTCACTGAAACTGTACTCGCTATTCTGTGCAGTCATGCTCTTTAGTGAGATGCCAGTGATAATATTGGTCATTTGTTTTTTTTTTAAATATAAATTTGGGGATGTGAAAGTTGCTGGACGGAAAACTATGGAGACTGAATTATTTTTTGTATAACCAATACAGAAGGATAGAAGGGTAATTTGAATCTTCATGGAGACTTGGTTTTGTTGGTGATTTGTCTAATATGTACGTGTGGATATGGAACTAATGGAGTTCACAAACTCATTGTATTTGTACCATTGAACAGCTATCACCAGGTAATGAATTCTGGTCACTGTTGAACTGGGCTGGATTTGTATTGACTCAGTTCCCAATCCTAGAAATACTTATTGATATACGTGAAGTTTTCAGGATAAGTGGCTTAGAAATGTAAAGCACTTCATCTCAGTAGTAGTTTCCTGAGACTTATAACGTGTTGGACTTCTTATTCTTGCATCTCTTGATAGATATCACAAGCGCACCTCCACAACTGATAGCAATTGTCAGCAGAGAAGTTGAACTCTGAATACCCATGTTAATCATACTCTTGCCTGAAGAGGTCTGCAGATCAGGAGTGAGGCACACTGGTGGGCTTGTGTGGAAGCTTGTGCTACCACTGTCTGTGAGGCGAAATAGTGGACTTCAGTCTTTAGGGATGTCAAATACACTGGCACTTTAAACAAGTATTAAATTATCTTAAAAATGTAAAAATATTTTGAGGGCCAAGGGAAGATGGAGTTGCTGCCACACATGTCGATGGAGTTGCTGCCACACATGTCTGTGGAGCAGTCGCCTTCAGGCCAAGCCCTAGCAATGGCTGCGAACAAACGAATGAATGAATGAAGAAACTCAAGTGGTAGTGCAGAGAGTGTACTTGCACCAAACAGGGGAGAGTCAAACTATTCATGTTGTGCAGGCTAGTGAGAGGAAAGTATGTTTCAGGTGCACACCTGCCAGTGAGGGACTAATGCTAATAACACTGAGGCTATGTCTACACTACAGATACTACAATGGCATAGCTATCGCGCTGCAGGTGTGCCCCCGTAGCATCTGTGGTGTAGACACTTGCCACAGTGATGGAAGGGGTTTTTCCATCGCTGTAGTTAATCCACCCCTCTGAGAGGTGGTAGCTAGGTTGATATAAGAAATCTTCTATTGACCTACAAGTGTCTACACTGGGCATTAAGATGGTTTAACTATGAATTTTTCACACCCCTGAGTGCTATAGCTAAGTTGACCTAAGTTTTAGATGTCATAAGTTTTAAGCCTGAGTGTCCTTAGCTGGTGCTATAAAAAGAGATGTATCCCTAAACCATGAAATTCTGACTATTTAGAAAAATTCAAGCTTAATTACTCATTGTAATGAAGAGAACTAAATGCATGATCTCTGTGATAGTTGCAGTTGCTCAAACTAAGGTGGGAGGTTCCTGATGGTTTTTTCCATGAGTGGTGCTCAGCTCTGGGACTCACTCCTGGTCTGGCAGGACTAGGTTTTGTTGGCCTTCAGGGTATGCTATGCATGGACAAAGCCCATGTAGACTCTCAGGGCTCTCTTGGAGAGGTGGGTGGATGGATTTGTAATGGCCAACAGTGGAGTTCTTAAATATAAATTGTAGGTAATTTGTGATTTTCATGGTCGTGATGAATTAATCCGTTAAGCTTTGTTAAAGTTTTAGGTATAGTACAAAAGTTTATTTTGTGTTAAGGCTATTTATCTTTTTTAGTTGTATGCTTGTTTAGCTTTCTATAGGTGCTTAGAACATGCATAGACATTTTTAACAAATCAAAATAAATACATAAAGTGGTCCTATAATAAATATAAAGGACATTTAAAAGAAATAGCTGAAGAGAATATGTCATGTGAAAGGGATGTTTTTAAGTAGTTTTGCCCACAAATGTAAATTTTGACTGCTTTAGTTCATTTGAAAAAAATAATCGATATTTTAAAAGCAGTAAGAGAAAAGTACAGTTTCCCTTCCTCTGCCTCCATGGGTTAGCTAATGTGTCCTAGCCTGTGCATTTAGTTAGGACACCTGCATGTTTAGAACCTTTGCCAGACAAACTATTCCTTTCATAATGCCTGTTTTATAAAACAAAGTAGCTTTTAAACAACTAAAACATTTAATCCAGAGATTTAATCATATTTTGTTAAATCAACGTCTAAGAGCATTTAAGTTATAAGTCAAGAGCTGGACTACTAGTTAAAATTAGCATAATTCTAGTTTAACATATTGACCAGTTTTGTGACTGTGTAGTTTTTGGCTTTCTAGTAATTTAAATGAACATTGTGAAGAGTTCAAACCTTTATTTGCAAAACAGAAATATTCTAAACAGATTCTGTCACTTTAAAAGTCCTCACATTAGATTTTACTATTTTTATAGCTTGGATGAAGTATTTAATTTCTTAATACTCATTTACTCAAGATCTATCACTGATTTAAGATCACTGTTCATGCATAACCTTAACTTTGCTTTGCTTTGCTGTTGCAGCACCAGCAAGCAGGGGATATACAAATTATTTAGCAAACCCTGTGCCCAGAGCTATGATGTCCATTGATGACTTTCTCTTTCCATGCTGATGGGGGCAAAGAAGTCAGTGAGTCAGATGCTTGATAGACTCAGCTTTATAAGTAACAAAAAGGGATGTGAGTTGTCACATGTAAAAGGGGAAAACTACGTCTACACAGCATTTTGGAGCAAGCCTCTCAGACCAGGATGACAGACTCGGGGTAGTGGGGCTGGTGTTAGTGCTCTAAAATAGCTGTATGGACAGCACTTTGAAGTTGTGGCTCAAACTGGAGGTCAGGCTCTGAAGCCCACCCCATTTCCTAGGCTTCAGAGCCCCAGCTCTAGCTTCAGTTGCCACTGCAAACCTTTGTTTCTACAGCTATTTTTAGAGTCATAAATGGAGCACTAATACAAGCCCCACTAGCCCGAGTTTCTCTACCCAGGCTGGGAGGCTTGCTCCAAAATGCTGTGTAGGCATACCCTAATAGGGAAAGAAGTGGGACGGGTTCTTTTCAACCTTTTGGAGGGCAGTACATATCTGTGTATAAATCCTAGATGCTGCAAACACTTACCACTGGGACTACCCGTGTGTAGAATTAAGTCTTTGCAGGATCTGGACCTAAACATTTAAAAAAAAAAAGTGAGCCTATCCCTTTAAATTAGCAAGCATTGGTAACAAAGAACTCTGAACTGAGGGTCACCAATATCTCCCTCATGTCCATTATTTAAAATCTCTACATCAGGAATAATTACAGGCACCAGTTTTGCTGTGTGTGCCTTTCAGTGCACATTAAGAGTAAAAATCTTCAATTGGCGTGATTAACACAGACAAACGCTATTACATGTAGAACTTGGTGAAGAATGGAATTTCCATCCTGCAAGAAATTCTGAAATTTTGAAATATGGTTTTTCATCCCAAATCTCAATGAAAAGTTGAAATCTCTGAACTTTTCGTAAAAGAAAATATTCCAGGATATTTCATTTTGATATGGTTAAGAATGTTTTGTTTTGATTTTATTGTTTTGACTTTATAATTATAAACAAAATATAATGTAAAAGTTGAAACAATAAAGTTGCAAGAAAGTGTTTGAACCTTATCAAAAATAACCATTTTGACCTTATTGTAACTAAATGTTTTGATAATTTCCCACAAAATTTTCAAGGAAATCAGTACATTCCTAAAAAACATTTTGATTTAATCAAATCAGCATTTCTCAATGGATACTGTTCCATTGGAGAATTCCTGACCAGCTCTAATTACAAGTAAAAAGATAAAATAGGGGCACAAGTTGTTTTGGATGGAATGAGTCCAAGAAGCCTTTTATCTGGTCTGTCCTTCCTTTTGGTTGGCAACCATATCCCGCAATTTCCCTTGCATAATTCATTTTCAAAACTGCTTCTTTTAGTTGTTTCACTCTCACTGCATTTGTATTAGTTAATTAAAGATTCTCTAAATAAATGATATCTTTATGTCTAAGGTACTTACTACTTCCTTACCTGTCAATCATTCTTTGTTCTTGCATTTGGCATTAGCTCAACTTGACTTGCATTTAAATTTTTCTTTTAACTGTAATGTTTATAAAAACATATTAACGCAGTGGTTCTCAAAGTCGGTCCGCCCCTTGTTCAGGAAAAGCCCCTGGCGGGACGGGACGGTTTGTTTACCTGCTGCGTCTGCAGGTTCGGCCAATCATAGCTCCCACTGGCTGTGGTTCGCCGCTCCAGGCCAACAGGGGCGGTGGGAAGCTGCGGCCAGCACATCCCTCAGCCCGCGCCGCTTCCCGCAGCCCCCATTGGCCTGGAGCGGCAAACTGCAGCCAGTGGGAGCCGCGATCGGCCGAACCTGCGGATGCAGCAGGTAAACAAACAGGCCCGGCCCGCCAGGGGCTTTCTCTGAACAAGCAGCGGACTGGCTTTGAGAACCACTGTATTAACAAACACAGTAGATTCCCTCAGTGCTACAAAGCAAAATTTGGAGCAGTTCCCTTAAAAAAAAAATTCAACACACCATTCACACTCCAATTCATATACATTATTAAATAAAATAGATTTCCCTTTTTGGTGGAGGTATGACTATTATTTCTTAGCAAAGAAATATTGATAACTTACTGTTTTTCACCTATAGCTTTGCACTTCATCACAGACTTGAGTTATCTAGCAGAATAATTTTAACAGGAATCTCCAGAGGGAGAACAGTGACTGAGGAACAAATCTCCAAAAATGCCAAAATAGGATAAAATTAAAAAAAAAAAAAAAAAAAAACCACCCCCCCAGATTCAGTATGGCTATTCCATAATCTTAAACATTTTTAATTCACCACCCCTTCCACATTAGTGTGTGCTGGGTGTTGTCTTGGTTTTTCAGGAGCCGACAGTAGCTGCAGAATTTTTACCCCAAAGAATGTATTCCTTATAGTTCAGCTGATGGTTTTAGCAAATCTGTGTTTCCAGAAAGCCTGTTTTATATGACTTATTTCCTTCCTACAGCGCTTGGTTTGGGAGATACGGTCAGGAAAATATAAGCTCTCTTCCCCATTGTACAAAACATTTCCTCTTTCCCTAGCTACTTTTAAAGACCAGTTCTACTCTGAAAGATGATTGTAAAAATGGTGTCTTCTTAAACTCAACTGATCTACTCCTTGTGTGTATTCAGAGTCATATCTGCTGACCTTAGTGGCAAAAATAACTTCAGTTAGTTGTATTGACCCTGCAGTGCTGAGAAAGAGACTTGGATTCTATTCCTTCTTATATATAATGAGAATTGTTGACTAAGTTTTCCCATAGTTAAATCTGTGCAAACCCTTGGAAGGCAGTGGGGTTTCACAGGAGTTACTGTGGGCCTGAGCTGGCCTGCATCACTGCCCGTGATGGTGCATGAGAAGGAAAGTACTACGTTTGAATCTCTGATTCCAGGTTGTTTGCGGGATTGGCAGCTAGAAAAATATCATTTTACTTACAAATTGAGCACATCATCATACCATTGAGAGAGAATGAATATGGAACTCCACAATGCCATATTTAGAGTGACTTTTCGGAGTAGAATCACAGAGTAGAATTAAAGTCTGTCCTTTTCAGTTTGTCTAAGGGTACTACAATAATGGTGCCTGATGAGGAATTTTTTAAAAGCACTTAATATGTATCAGATCTTTTACCTCATTTTACACTTGTGACATAACTTTCCCCTTGAATCCCATTGACTCTACTCCCTTCTCACCTTTAAGGATTCCCAGAACTCATCTGTTTCCTCTTGTGTGGTATTCCAGCATTTCCATTTTTCTCTCCCAAATTCCTGTACTATAATACACCAGCTGCAAAGCCCTTGCTTTCCTTCCAAATAATCTGTTTTATTTTCTAGCTTCTTTATGTAATTTTCTGCACTGTTTCCCAGCTTTCTAACCCATCAGTTGCTGTGAATTCTTTTGCAGCTTTATTTTCACAAGAGGTTAATGACTTTGTCATGTTGTCCCTGTTATGGCAAAGAAGATCCAGAGGGGCTGTAATATCGGTCTCCTCACACTACTTAAGGCAAGATTAATATATCTTTTTGCTGCAATGCCTGAGCTATGGAGACTGACTGGTTTTTAAAAGTCCATTTTGACTATTTTTGTTGGTTTGGTTTAGGCTATTCTCAGGTTATGTCTGGACCTTAGAAACATCAGTGTGCAATGTTAGGTAATTTGTCCACCGCCAACTCAGAGTATTCTGTTTTCCAGGACTGATTCTTCCACCTTATGTCCGCTGGCGCCTCTTATCTTTTGTAGATGTTTTGCATAGCTAAGGTCTTTTGAGCCTCAGTAGCATTTTGGTAATGAAATACAGTAGTATAGTATCTGTTTCACAGGAGAGTTGTGAATGTTTGTACAACTAAGTTTGTAAGTGCCGAGTAATAGTATGAAGTTCAACTTTTTCAGCATATCTTATTTCTTAAGAAGGTAAACAGAGTAACCCAAATTATTACAAATATAGCCCCATTAGTCCCCTTATAAATATAACTGTGACAACAACAGCAGGTCCAATAGTTGCAGATATAATGAATCAGTAGCTTTGTAGTCCAGAGAGCTACCAAACAACAAATTGTTTTTGTCATAGTTTATTGGAAACAAATTTTCAGGTAGAAGAATCCTTTACTTGATTTTTATCTGACCCCTGTTTCAGAGCTGATACTCCTCTGGCCTTTATTCCTCCATGATTAGTGGTTTACTGTATGTCCTGGTGTTGATCTCTTGTTTCAATCAGAAGAAAACTTGACTCTGCTATTTAAAGCAGGATGGAATCAGCTCTTCCCTTCCCCATCCTGTCTGTTTTACAAATCTCAAGTTCCATCAGGGTGGAGACCACTATTGGGAAGCTCAAATGCCAACTTCAATTTAAAAAAATAATACTTTCCAGTCCAACTGGCAGTTTACACATAACGGCTTCTCTGTGTGTGCGCCGTGAGAAAGCTGCACTGAGTGTGTAGCTTTTTTTCTTTTCTTTTTAAGAGTCTCCTCCATTAGCTCAGCTGAGGCAGAGAGGCAGAGTTTGTGGTTGTCGAGATGATAATTAGAAATAGAACATCTCACCACTAACCTCTAAAAGCTTAAACACATCACTCCACAGGAAGGACAACTTCCACTCCTTTTCTAGTGTGTTATTCCTCTAGTGTTCTTGCTGGATAAATGGCTCTGCTTACAGTGGTTGGTAATTTTTTATGTAAATCCCGTGGGTGGTAATTTCTGGGAAGATGAGGGGTTTTCAAATGGAGGCCAGATTATTATTGCTATAATAATCAAGTGTATAGTCATTTTGCTTATTCCTGGCTGTGGCTCTGTACCAAATAACCAGCACGTTCAAACTCCACAGTGTGCAGATATCTGGCAGAGAGGTGGTTACCTCTTTCAATAGATCATTAAAAAAATCAGGTAAAGAAGCAATTAAGCGATGAGGCACTTTTGAAAATGGGATTTAGGTTCCTAAATCACTTAGGTGCTTTTTGAAATTTTTTGCTTAGTAGCCACACTGCCCATTAATCACATGATCAGTAGTTCCGTCAGCTCATCAGTGCTAAGCCTGGTTCCAGGGCTTTCCTCTGCATTCTTATCACTTCCAGCTTCCATATTTCATTTGCCTTTCCCCTATATCCTTGCAATGTTTTGGATATTGCAGGTTTCAGCAATTAGTCAGCTACATACAAAGGTCAAATTCTCATACAAATCCCAATGTTACCTGTTACTCATGCCAAATCATTTTAGCCACCTGTCTGTGTATCCCATCAGTGCATCTTTTCATGTTCTTAATGTGAGAGAGAGCCAACCAAAATTATGCCTAGCATCTGAATCATTTTTATTTTATGTTGAACATCAATTATAACAAAGGAAATTCAGGGCATGGATTCAGGCCTTGGCAGGTAAATGAAGGAAGAGCTGATTTTGAAACAGTATGTAATGTAATAACATAATTTGCCTCTAAGCATCTATATAATCTGTTAACGATTTGCGATCACAATTTGATTTGGGGGGTTGGTTTGTTTTTTGTATCTTTTAAAATAGTATTAATTTCATGTACTATAAATCCTACATTATGGAGCAGTGGGTATGTTAATTTTTAATCCTAGCAACTGTACAGAAGCAGTTCTAATAACTTTTTGTGTGCAGTCTATATGCATGCTGTTGCAGAGCTGTACTGTAGCTTTAGCTGATAGATAGGATGTGAATCTGTTGTTTTATTGTAAATAAAATAAATTAGCTAAGGCCCTGATCCTGCAGACTTATGTACATACTTAACTTTATGCACGAGTAATCCCAATGAAGGGAGTATTACAATTTTCATGCAAAAGTCTTTGCCGAATCAGAGCCTAAATGATTTTATTGTGGTGATTTTATTGTAAATTGGAATTATCATTTTAGTTACCCAAATATGTTGCCAAGAGACATAGTGAATTGATCAAAATTAGAAATGGTTTTGATTGAAAAAATAGTTTTGTTATATGATTAAGTGCAACATCTTCACCATGTGAAATCACACGTTGCAATAAGGGGGCACCTGTGTACTGGCAAAGAAGCTATTATATAGCAGGTACAGCAGCCCTAATGTACCAGTTGCTGTTATATTTGACATTGGAAACCTAGAAATATGTTTTTAAGCCTTCAGACAAATACAAGGAAATGTTAATGTTCTTCTCTCTCTCTTAAAGGCTTCAAATTAATAAACAATAGCATTTCTAAATTATTAATCATTCAGAAGCGCATCTTAACTGAGGAATTGTTCACGTTATTTAACTGATTCCTTTACAAAGATTTAGATCATACATCTAGTGAATCTTTTTTGTTCACAATGCAAGACTTGTGGTCAATCATATAGTGCATTACTGTTTTTTTTCCTTAAGATAAAACCTTCATTTTTTAGCCAGTTTGCAGAATAATGTTTGCATTTAAATAGTGCCTGCTTCTTTGTAACTACATTTTGTGTTCTCAATGCTACATGCATTAGATTTATATGCATGTTTTATGCAGAGAGAGCACTCTAAAAATAATGACTTAGTAGCATTTTTTTTGTAATATGCAGAGCACTTGAAGGAGGAAAGAACAAAAGCACATCAGGGTAAAAGGAGGAGGAGGAGCATTTCATTTTTACTCCTCTACTAAAAAAAAGAGCTTGCATCAACTGGGACATGGGGGGGAAAAGCCACAACAAGACAGAATGCTGGTACTAACTACAGCATACTTCTCATCTTTGCTCATTAGACTTGTTTGAACAAATTCAGAGTTAACATTTTTGAGTAACTATAATGTAAAAAATACAGAGGTGCCAGGTTAGAATTACATGTTTAACAGAAAACTCTCAAACACTTTATAATTCACATGGATGTAGAATTAACATCTGAAAACATTCACTTCAGATGAGGCATTGAATACAAATTACTACAATACGCAGTAGAAATTTTTGAAAGGTTTCATGTGCATACTGTATATAATACATTTCTGAATCTTTCACTTTCTATTTTAAAGAGTGAAACCACAGTAACAGCTTTAGAATGAAATCCTTTGAAGACCGTAACCTAGTGAGTGGGGTGAAAAATGTCAAGCAGAATACCAGTATGTTTCCACTAGAACAAATGGTTTGCTCTCTGATCACTTCTTGATTATTTTTTTAAAGGGACAGTGTCAAGGTAAAAACAAAATAATCCAAAAATAATTTCCTTACCTTGATTACTAATAACATTTTACATTTTTCAAATGGAAAAGCAAAACACATCAATGCATTGATTCACCATTATGTGTGGCTTTTTGTCACTGCCTAATAGGACTTTGAAAGTAGATTGGCAAGTTTTACTTTCTGCTTTCTATATAGCAGTAGCATATTTTGGGTTATTTGGGTTTCTAGCACTCTTGAAAGATGTTAACATTTTAAAAAAGCATTTTAATTGATTTTAAAAAACAACCTGCATCAGTAAAGCCCATATTGCAACTTGATTACTTGACTAAGGTCTCTTCTAAGTGACATATACGATTAAGTTCTAGCAAAGCTATAATTTCAATGGATTGTGTTTTTACAGGTCTCTGATCAAAATGAATGTCATTAAAAGGCTTTCTGCTTCATATCTGAGGAAAAGCAAGATGCAGCAGAGGTGCCAAAGTAACAGACGACCAATTGCTCCACTTGGGTCACGGATTTTAACTGATCCTACTAAAGTTTTTGAACATAACATGTGGTGAGTTGCCTCTTCAAGCTTGATGTTTGATACTGATTCATAACACTTCTTTGAGTTGTGTTGCACATGTCCATACCCCAGGAGTTGTGTGCGTACCTTGTGCGCAGTTGACGGAGAGGTACTGTCAACTGGTACCATCAGAGGCACCCGTCATGGTGATCACGGCAATACCCCTCTATTGCTGCTCACCACTGCATGCTGGTATAAGAGGGCAGAGCTGCCCCTGACTCCTCCCTCACCCCATTCCTTCTTACTGCCTGTGATGGTTGTCAGAGCGATTCCAGACTTGTGACAAGTGCTTCCCTCACTCCTTTTTAGTTGTAGTTGTGGAAGTTACACCTCTACCCCGATATAACGCGACCCGATATAACACGAATTCGGATATAACACGGTAAAGCAGCGCTCCGGGGTGGGTGGGGCTGCGCACTCCGGTGGATCAAAGCAAGTTCGATATAACGCGGTTTCACCTATAACGCAGTAAGATTTTTTGGCTCCCAAGGACAGCGTTATATCGAGGTAGAGGTGTAGTTAGTTGTAGCTAGTTTTTAGTGCTAGATTTTCATTTTAGGTCTTTTTTGACCACTTTTTAAATTGCATTACCAGGATCTTTAGTAGGATTAGTACTGGAACGATGTCTCACCCGCCGGGGTTTAAGTCCTGCTGGACTTGCACTAAGCCTATGCCAGTCAGCAACCCTCCCCTGGCCTGCTTCAAATGTTTGAGGGAATCCCACATTAGTTATAAATGTCACATTTGTAAAGGATTCAAGTCCTGCTCACAGAAAGACAGAGTGGCGAGGCTTGAGTGCTTACTTATGGAGGTAGTGCTTTGCCCTCCTTCAGTGTCATCACATGGGGAAAGCGGCCCAGGTACATCAGCTTCAGTGTGGAGCGCCCCAGCGGAGATATCTGTAGCTTCTCTGCCCCGTTTGCTGATACCAAAGAAAAGACTTAGGCCTTCCTCAAGTTTGGTACCTCGATCAAGTGTGTGGGTACTGAAGCCAAGGAAAGGCAGAGACTCTGCGTAACATTCAGGGAAGAAGCTCTCTTTGGAGCTCTCATCACCTAGAAACAGGAGATTGCCACCTACAAAACGTGTACCAGGTCTATCAAGGTTGTACCCGGAAAGTTCCTTGCAGAGTTCTTTGCAGAGTGCCGCTCCGAGGCATATGCAGCTGCAAGGGACCTGCTTAGCATCTCAGTACCTGTATTGCCTGCAGTTCAAGAAGGTTTTATAGCTGCTATTGATGCTGCAGCTCCTACCTCACTGCGTCAAGAGCCTGCGGTACCGTTACCTCCCAAGCTTCTGCAAAAGCCAGTGCAGTTGAGAGGCAAGCCTCTGATGATATCCCTAGTAATGCCATCCCTGGGCTCAGGCTATCTCTCTCCCATCCCAGCTGGTTCTGTCCCTCCATTGTCAGACGTTTCGGACTCTCAGAGGTGAGGTTATCTCTATCCTGTCAAGGATGGGGACCATAGGTCATGCAGTAACCTCAGAACTGACCTTCTTCTAAGGGACAATGGTCTGGACAAGGACGGGTCCCAGGCCCATACTGCTCGCCATTTTGGACACCGTGGGGTGTCCCCCCTCCGGCTAGAACCTCCCCTCAACCGTCTCATTCACTGTTTTCAAGAGCATTCTGGAGGCATTGGCACCAAATTCTCCAGTTCCTGGCACTGAGGTCAGTACTGACCAGCCAGAGGTCACTCAGGCAAGACATAGACCAGCCACCTCCTTAAAAGCCTCTTCCTCATCACCAGATGAGGTTATCGAGCTGGCAGGTGATTCACCACCACCAGAGGACCGCAGAGCTCATCAAGATCTTTCAAATGGAGTGGCATCTGTGCTTGATGGCTCATGTATATCTTAGTAATGCCATATTCATATCATAACCATATTTCTATGAAGAATATGGGGTGTAACATCGCATCCCCTTTGTTCCTCTCGCTACCAACCCTCACTTTAGTCACAAACGCATCATCCCTGCGTTGGAGAGCTCATATGGAGTCGCTGCAGACCTGGGGTCTCTGGTTGTCTTACGTTCTAAAGACTCATAAATGTCAGGGAGTTAAGAGCAGTCCCTCTAGTCTCCTTGGCCTTCCTCCCCCATGTAGTAGGGAAGAATTTATTAATTCTAACAGAAAACTCTCTGCAGCTGTGTTTTACATAAATAGGCAGGGAGGGGCACGATCAACCCAACTGTGCCAAGAGATGATTTGCCTCTGGGACTTTTGCATAAACAACTCAATTCATCTCAGAGCTGCTTATCTTTCAGGGAAACAACACATTAACGCATCAGCTGGGCAAGTCCTTTTCCAACCCCCACAACTAGCTCTTGTGCCCAGACATGGCCAAATCCATCTCCCAGCTCTGGGGAACTCCCCAAGTGGACCTGTTTGCAACAAAAACCAACAGAAAATGCCATCAGCTTTGTGCCCTGGGAAGTCTCAGCCCAGTCTCACT
Source organism: Terrapene triunguis (assembly GCF_002925995.2). Classification (NCBI taxonomy): domain Eukaryota; kingdom Metazoa; phylum Chordata; order Testudines; family Emydidae; genus Terrapene; species Terrapene triunguis. The sequence continues at coordinate 37,315,300 of NW_020664413.1, read as the reverse complement.
AACAGATGCTTTTCTCCTATCCTGGAAGAATTCCTTCCTGTATGCCTTCCCTCCAATTCCTTTGCTACCCAGGTTCTTATTCAAAGTCAAATAAGATCCTGCATGTGTCTTCCTTATAGCACTAGCATGGTCTCATCAACACTGGTTTTCAACCCTACTAGCCAGGTCAATCGAGCCTCCGCTGTCTCTCCAGACATCATTTCCCAGGACCACAGTCATCTTCTCTGTCCCAGCTTCTGAGACCTTCGTTTGAGAGATCCTGCTCAAAGGATATTCAGAAAGTGTTTTGGAATAGCAGAAATCCCTCAACTCGGAGCACTTACCTGGCTAAGTGGAAGCATTTCTGTGTTTTGGTCCCATCAGAAAGCCACATCGTGAGGGTGGGCTCCCCTAAACCTCATGCTGGACTGTATTCTATATCTAAAACAGAGTTTGTCTATTAGCCTACCAGATGCAGTCTTATAGAGCTATTTTGGCCTTCCATGTCTCGGTGGATAGTAGATCCCTTTTCTCCAAAACCACCATCAACAGACTCCTAAAGGGTTTGGTTAGATCGTACCCACGCATGCAACATCCCATCCTTCCTTGGGATCTGAACTTGGTCCTAGCAAAATTGATGGGCCCAACCATTGAACCCTTTGCAGCCTGCTCTCTGCTGCACCTGTCTATGAAGGTAGCATTTCTAGTGGCCATTATCTTGGCCAGACGAGTGGAAGAGTTGAAAGCCTTAGTAACAGGCCCTCCTTACAGTTTTCCGTAGGGATAAGATTTATCTTCTCCCTCACCCAAAATTTCTCACTTAGGTATCTCTAATTGTCACGTTAACCAGGCAGTCTATTTACCAACTTTCTTTCCGAAACATCATGCTCCTAGAGATTCGGAGAGGCTGCATTCGCGGGATGTGAGAAGGGCTCTAGCTTTCAATCTGGAGCATACTAAGACCTTTAATCCTCAGTTGTTCATTGCAATTGTGGACAGAGCTAAGGGCAGACCAATGTCTACTCAGCAGATGTCATCCTTGGTCTCTTCGTGCATTTATTTATGCTACCAGTTGGCTAATATAACCCCACCAGCTAGGGTATTGACACATTCTGCTAGAGTGCAGGCAACATCTGCATCTTTCTTGGCACAAGTACCTGTCATAGACATTTGTGAAGTGGCAACTTGATCATCAGTCCACACTTTGTTTTGTATTATGCCATTTCCTGTCATTCCAGGGACTATGCCAATTTTGGATGGGTTTTGTCTTACAGTCACAGGTCAGATAGACTCGGAGGCCACCTCTACGTTTGTCTGCTTGTGAATCACCTACAGTGGCATGGACATGTGCAAGTACTCCAAGAAGAAAAAACAGTTACCGACTTTTCTGTAACGATTATTCTTGAAGATGTGTTGCACGTGTCTATGCCACGACCCACCCGCCCTCCTCTCTATCGGAGTCTATCCAGTACAAAGGAACTGAGGGGGCCTGGGAATGTCTCTGCCCTCTTATATCAGCATTCAGTGATGTGTGGCGACAGAGGGTGCATGGACCACCCTGATGGGTAGTGATAAGGGAAAAAATTCTCCAACAACTGTGCATGAGGTGCTCGCTCACCTACAACGAAATGGACATGTGCAACTCGTCTTGAAGAATAACAGTTACAGAAAGGTAGGTAACCGTTTTTTCTGGGATGGGTGCTGGTGTGTGTAAAGGGATAACAGCTATAGAATAGAGGCCAGGAACAAGCAAACTTGAAATTTGATATAATTTAACCTTCATGTGGATGTTGTTAGTTTTGAAGTGCTCAGTGTCTATTAGGCTACTAAAGAGTAGTCATGGGGTGAGATATTGTCATGGATCAAAAACTGACCTGGTGACAGAAAGCAAAGAGTAAGGTTAAATGGCAATTTTCATCATGGCAAAAGGTTATCAGAGAGGTGCCTCTAGGTTCCATGTTAGGTTCCATATTGTTTAATTTATGTATTAATGATCTGGAAATTGGGTGAGTAATGAGGTGGCAACATTTGCAGTTGTCACAAAGTTATTTAGGTAGGCAGGACCAGAGAGTACTGTGAGGAACTTTAGAGAGCCCTAAACAAGCTAGATGAATAGACGACACAGTGGCCAATGAAATTCACTGTCAATTAATGCAAATTATCTCTATGAAGAGAGATTGAAGAGGTTGGGGTTGTTTACCTTAAGATACAGATAAATAAGAGGTGATATAAAAATATAGAAAATAATGACTGATCTAGAGAAGGGAGATCTGGACCTTCTATTCCCCCATTTCATAACACAAGAACATGGGGACATTCATTGAAATAAAAAGGGTGGAAATTGTGTGAAAAACTATGTGTAAGTAAACTGGAAGTCAGTGTGTCAGGAAGTTGGTGAGCCTTAATAAGAAACAAAAAAGGATTGGACAGGGAACATGGAAGGGGTATTACACCTCATGCTTTAGAATTTAAGCCAGTCTCTTAAGTATTAGGGTAGATCTACACATCCCTCAGAAGTGAGCCTCCCAGCCCAGGTCTACAGACTAGGGTTAGCGAGGCTCCTACTAGCACTCTGAAAACAGCTGTGTAGACATGCTTTGGAGCTGCAGCTTGGGCTTGAGATGGCGGTCTGAAGCCCAGTCCCCTTCCTAAGCCTCAGAGCCTGAGCTCCAGCCCGAGCTGCAACTTCAAAGTGCTGTCTACTCAGCTATTTTTAGAGTGCTGGAATGAGCCTCACTAGCCAAATCTGTCAACCCAGGCTGGGAGGCGTGCTTCCACAGGCTGTGTAGGCATTGTCTTAGAGATCAGGATGAGAGCTAATGTGGGGACAGATTGTCCTGTCTCTACCTACTGCAGGGTTCTCACACCTTCCTCTGAATCACCTGATACCAGTCACTGTCACAAACAGGATACTGTGTAGATGGACCTCAGGTCTGATCCACCATGATAATTCCCATGGTCCTGAATAAGGTTTGCAAGTTACTGGATCTTTTAATAGTCTCTTTTATTTGTCCAACAGGTAGGTATGATCAAAATCTTTTCAAACCATCTTTTAGTAGAATTTTGACAATAAAAAAGCAGACAAAATAGGTCAACAACATAAAAGACAGCAGGGTCACAGTATTGTAACTCAGGATAGAAATATCACCACAATCATGATTATATAATATAGAGGGAAAGGTTTAAACTGGGCCTTTCTTTGTATATTACTATTTTGAGCATATTTCAAGCCTATAACTGTTGCAGTAGATGGGGGCAAATGTTTTAAAGCAAGACCGAGACAGCTAAACACAAAAAGGGCCAGTCCAAGCTTTGTTTTTAGTTACATGCATATTCATAAGAGAGCTATGCAGCTTCTTCCTCTAAGGGCTTGTCTACACTACCGCGGTAGTTCGACGGCTGGCAATCGAACTTCCGGGTTCGATTTATCGCGTCTGGTGTGGACGCGATAATTCGAACCAGGAAGTGCTCGCCGTCGACTGCGGTACTCCACGTCAGCGAGAGGAGTACCGCGGAGTCGACGGGGGAGCCTGCCTGCCGTGTGTGGACCGCGTCTGAACCGCGGTAAATTCGAACTAAGGTATGTCGACTTCAGCTACGTTATTCACGTAGCTGAAGTTGCGTACCTTAGATCGAATTGGGGTGTTAGTGTAGACCAGGCCTAAGATGTATACTAAGAAGCTCATTAAATAATGTGCTGGTTTGCAGAATTTTCTCTCTCCTGGTTAATGTGGTGGTGGTGTACTATTAATTATATAGTCCTATTATTTAACAGGTAACCCTGATTTCCCAATTAAACCCATGTAGGATTTATTGGCAGTGCTGGCAGATATTCGGGTGGGGCTTTGCTTAAAGTGGTCCTGTATCCTTTCGTGTTGCCTTCAATTTATTGGTATATTTCTCTAGATACTTGTTGCATGATCTTTCATCATTTAAAGAAGTGACTAATTATGCAAAACAATGCAGAAAATGTCTCCTTCCATTTATAACCTCTGTTCAGGCCAGTAATCTGCTGGGTTTTCATGTGTGGAGATGTGGGGGCAGTTTTTTTCCCCGTTAATAGGAAAGTTAGTGGAAAGTGGGTAATAAACTGAAGATAGAATTGCCTGATCTTACATCAGACATACTCAAGTGAATACTATCTTGATGGAGCTGAGATGGAGAGCTCTTAGGGTCCCTTTAGAGAGCACTATTGAAAGAAGTGTTTAAAGTATTTATGTAAGCTTTATCATAGTTCTAGTTGGCCTGTATGAAAGGACAAGCAGTGTCCTTTAAAGCATCCAAGCTCTAGTCCTGCTACTGTGTGTGAGACGTCACCCATCTTATACAGACTTTTAGGGAAAAGCCAAGAGTCTTTCATTCAGCTTAATGAAAATATCATTGGAGCAAAAGCAGCAAGTCATTAATTAAGAATGAAAACTTCAGGCCTCCATGATACCTAAAGCACATTAGCATAGCATGAGGCACATCCCTGTGTAAACTGATTTCCCATGGGATAGGCAGGGAATGCTGTTTTTTATGTTAACTATTAGAGAATGAACAAGGCTGGTTGTCAAGACTTTCTCGTCTTTTAAGAGCCACCAGAGTTCTGGAGTTTCCTTTCCCCTCTGTGATACACATGGCTGACGGGCTGGCTTTCTTCAGGACTCCAGATTTGATTTTTTAGTTATTACATATCACATGTGCATCTCTTATCTTCCTCTGCATCTTGTGAACAGCAGATTGGGCAAACTGGCTGAATTAAATTTATTTAAAAAAAAAACAAAAAAAAAACCCCTCAAAACACAGAACGAGATGCCCGTGTATGGTTGGGAATTGAGCAGCCAGTGCATGTTTGAGCACTGATTTCAGTTAATGTCAGCAGAGGGATTCTTGTCTTCCATTTTATTAGGGGACTGCAAACATTATTCGTTGCTTGTAAGACAAAGTTTCTATTTACACTTAATACCAAATTTTGTTCTCGGTTACATATGTATAACTCCTGCTGCAGTCACTATAAGTTAGACCCATGTCACTGAGAGCAGAATTTAGTCCTTAGTGCATAGGAAATATCTGGCTTTATGAGAGCATGGGAGAATTACCTCAGAACAGTAAAACTGTACTGATGTTCCAGGATGTCACCTATTCCATTGTTCTGATATTTGCTTTTCCTGTCCTCCATAGTTCACATTGATGCCATAGAGTAAGGGTCACACTCTATATCTTTACCTACCATCAGTCCTAAACCTCAGTGTCCAAACTGTGGCATGAGGACATCACATTTTGCAAATGGGTGTGGGACGTGCTCTATTACATCATTGACTCTAAGAGAAACACAGTAAAATCAGACATGGGTGGGATTTTCCTTGCTTTGCCCATGACAAATATTTGTTAAAGCAAGCATGCAGCTGAGAGAGAGAAAAAATGTATAACTGTTAATGACAGCAGGCTTGTCCACATCTTAGCCTCTGATCATCTTTATGTGGAGACCTCCCTATGTAATGCTGCCTGCATCAGTGTCTGTTTGCCATATCCCATGTGAACATGCTGTTTAACTGTCAGAAGGCTTTTTATATTTTTTTAGTTTTTATGTTTCACATTCAGGAATTGGCCTGACATATTCCTTTCCCCCGCTCCTCATTTCAGCTCACATGTCCCCTTCTTCATAATGTAAGAATTTTCTTTTCTATTGTGAAAAACATGTCTGAAACTGCTGATTTCTGGAATAACTTAGCTGGGGGGAGTCTTGAATGATACTTGGCCTTGTTTGAAAATAAATGTAGCCTGGTTAGTAATATGCTCAAAGATCGTGTCCAGTGCATGTTAAAGCAGAAGAACTTGGCCCTGTTCAAGTTTAATGTGCAAGCTAAAATAAAATTAACCTTTATTGCTAGTGTGTACAGTAACTCCTCACTTAACATTGTCCTGGTTACGTTGTTTCATTGTTACGCTGCTGATCTATTAGGGAACAAGCTCGTTTAAAGTTGCGCAATGCTCCCTTATAACGTCAATTGGCAGCTGCCTGCTTTGTCCACTGCTTGCAGGATTCTCTGGAAGAGCAGCCCCTCCTTGTGGGATGGGGGGCAGGGGCTGGAAGAGCAGCCCCTGCCCCCCATCAGCTCCCCTAAATTCCCTGCAAGGTATGTGGCTTGGCAGCTGCCCAGCAGCAATTCAGGTGGCCCTCCCACCACTGCCATGCTTCTCCTGACCTGCCCTCTGCCTTGGAGCTGCTCCCTGGAGCTTCTTGCTTGCTGGGGAATGGGGGGAGAGGAGTGCTGATATCAGGATGTCCCCCTGCTCCAGACTCCCTCTCCACAAAGTGGAGGAGGGGGACGGGGCTCAGGAACAGAACGGAGGGAGCTTGCTGGAAGCTGTTGCTTCCTGTCTGAACTGGCTGATCTGCTTAAAAGGGCAACATACTTTAAGTGGAGTCAGCGTACTTAAAGGGGTAATGCACGTTTCTCTCTCTCACTCATGCATGCACCCCTCAGCACTTTGGAAAGTCAGCACCTGTGCAGCTGTGCATGTGCTGTCAGGAGGGAGTGGTGCATTCCAGCTGGATAGCATGAGGTCATCATCATGTTCAGTTTTTGCAGGGAAGTGTTTGCAGCTACTGCCATGCATCTGTTGTGTTTCCTCCCTCCTGCCTCAGTCCATGCTGCCTTGTAGAGTGTGAGGCTACATTAACAACAATGTGTTAACCCTTGAGGGCTCAGCTGAGTGCTAGTTGATCATTTAGCAGCAAGGCATTCCCTGGGAAATATTCCACCCTCTTACTCCACCACCTCAACCAAGCTTCACAATCATTCATTGCTGTGTACAATTTTAAACTGTTTAAAATTGTTTATATACATATACAGTATAAGTTTTAATGTCTTTTGTCTGGCGAAAAAAATTTCCCTGGAACCTAACCCCCCCCCCCATTTACATTAATTCTTATGGGGAAATTGGATTCGCTTAACATAGTTTTGCATAAAGTTGCGTTTTTCAGGAACATAACTACTTTAAGTGAGGAGTTACTGTATTTGAGATGATTATTTATATTGTGGCAGTACCCAAAATGAGGTACTTTCCAAACAGAGAGGAAGATGAAGATTTCCCCCCCAAAAGCTTACAGTTTGAAAACAGTCTTAGAAAGGAGTTAAAGTAAACAAGTTAGATCCCAATCCTGCTTATGCTGAAGTAAATTGGAGTTTAGCAGGTCCTTAGGGCCTGATCTGAGAGCTGCATTAGAGTGAATAGGAATTGCCAGAGTTCAGCACTTGTCAGGGTCAGGTCCTTATTTTGGTCCATTTAAGGTATGACATGCATCTGTTAAATGATCAGGGTGGACCATTTTACACAACGCGTTCTGGAACCACAAAGTATTGCAGCATAGCTTGCCTTTTTTCAGAAACTGATTGCTCTTCCTTCTTCCATATAGGCTGTAAGAATTTCTGGATAGAAATGTGTTCCCTGTCTCAGCAGCGACTAGTTTCCTACCTAGATGATCTTTGGTCCTCCACATGATAAACATTAGTAACAAGTGGATTCTTTGGATCAGAATCTGTGCTAATAGATCTCCCTAGACTCAGTCAAGTATGCATCTAACGTGACATGCGAAATAAATGCATATAAACAGAATTAACTTGCAAGGTGCATGCTAAACCCAGGGATGAAAACAAAATGCTAATTATTTTGCCTCATTTTAGTTGGAAATCTGTGTTTAATCATTCTTCTGGTTCAGATTTATGTCACTAGTGATTCATCATTATCTGTAACACACAAAAGCTTAGATTTTTTTTAACGCCTACAAACTCCCAGGTTTGAACTTGCGTCATTCCTGGGAATTTGCTCGCATTGCAAAAAATCAAAGTGTGTTTTGGAGACACAGGGCGATGGTAGGGCATTGGCTCCAGTATTCATTAACTCTAGTCTGGTTGACATGTTCAAGTTATTAATTGGCCAGGAGATCTGAATCTTTATTCCTGTCTGGTTATTCATGCTTGGCTATTAATTGCTTTATAGCACCATCCTTTTGGATGCTGTATCTATGTTTTTGTAATCAATAAGTATACACTGAAATTGCAAACGTCTTTCACCAACCCAATGAATATATTCTTGTATTAAATTGTTGTTTCTAAAAAGTACAGTTCTATAGGACATACTTCAGCTCACCAGGATACCAAACTGTATAACTATAAACTCACGGAGGAAAAGTTAAGGTGACACATTGTTTTTGTTGGAATGTAATATACAATATGTCGCTCCAACATAATGAATCAACTTTATACAAGAACAAGACAACATAGATAAATGCAAGCTAGCAAGAGAGCCTTTTTTTAAATTACAAAAATATAAAGAAAGCAGCACTACAATTTCTACCATTGCCAATGTGAGAATAAATCATCGAGCAAAGGGATAGCTACAGAAAGTCTCACAGAGAGAGCAACAAAAAGACAACATGCCACAGAGTCATTCAATAGGGTGTACAGTTAGGAGAGGACATTATATTAGCTGTCAGCAGAGAGGCTGCTGGAACTCAGAACAAAGCAAAAGAACTAAACATAAGAACTGTAGGAGCTCCAGATTGCATCAGGACCAGCTGAAAGAATTATCTTGCACCAGAATGTATTTATATGACACTGGAACATACAATGTAGTTAATTTGCGAGCAGTCCCCCCAAAAGGCTATGGAGAAATCATATTAAAAACATGTTCTGCAACTGTCTTTTTGCAGGGACCACATGCAGTGGTCACAAGAGGAAGAAGAAAGGGCCAGAGAAAAAGCAACAGAGAACTCGCTTGTGCGGGTTCAACCAGAAGATCAAGGTAATGGACCCATAATTCCTAAGAAGTTCTAATGCTCCAAGAATGCTCTTTTTTTATTTATATTTTTTCCTTGATTAAATCCACTTTTTTATCATTTACCTTTGTCTTATTAACCACGACAAACTTGTCCAAAAGCATTCACCTTTACCTAACTATTCAATTATCCTTTAAGTATTTTCCCTTTCTCCAGGGCAACAGGTGTCAGCCTAATATGATGAAATCTGCAAATTGCGATTTCCAGAGTTGTGAATCCTAACCTTTACAATGCTTCAAATTAAAGCCCCCATTGTTGCTTATGCTGTCACCATAGGGAAAGGGAGTGAATTTGCAATCATTGGGGGTGATGAAATCTAAAGTTCTCATGTAAAATTTTCACATTTGCTTTTTAATTTGGTTGCAGATCAGCTTAGTGGGCTAGTGGATGTGCATAGTGCTGTCTCTCAGGAGATCTGAGATGGATTTCTGGTCCCAGCTTTATGCCGTAGGCAGCTTGAGCTAGAAATGCTTTAGAGACATTGTGCTGGGCAGAAGGTGTTTTCTCATATCATTCAAAGGTGACTCCTGTGAACTAAGGGGTTTCCTTGGCTGGCTATATATTCCCTCTTTCAGAAGGATGGTGAATTAGGGGAGTAAAGGAATTAAAATGTTCAGGGCTTTGCCCTGTCTGTAGAATACCTTCTTAAGGAAGTAAGCAAAGAGTGTGACACATACACACTGGTGGTAGCATCATAGTGGAATTTCTACTCACAGTTGGATCTCACTGAATTCATATCCCGAATGATCCTGTTACCCATAATTGAAAACTAGCACTCCTCTGCACACATGCACATACCACAGAGTTTCTGAACCATTGGCATGCAGGAGGAGAGTAAGGCAGATTACACTGCATATTTTGATGAAAAAATCAGCAATATAGATTATTGCAGTACCTGGCGAAATGGATAGTGTTGATTGGGGCAATTGGAGGGAGGTCTCCATGTACAAGAAATCCAGAATCCTGTGTGTGTTCTGTTTGGTTTTTGTACATTCCCAGAACTGGGGCATTAAATCTATCGCTGCATTAATCTTGGAGGCCAATAATCTTTCTATTATTAGAAGGATATTCTGAAAACAGTTATTTTTGTGTGCATTAAGGTAACAATGGGGGTTGCAGGTCTTGAACTTTGTCAAACTAGACTGTGTCATTATATTGGAGTGTGTTTGAATTACCCATGAATACTTCTTCTGTAATGTGCTCTTCATCGCTTTTAATACCTTGTGATTGAGGCTTTTTTTCTGACACTTATTTCTTTGTCGCATAATACCTTGAGAATAGGGCATGCTTTCCCGTCATGGTTAATGGGAGTGATTGTCTGCACACCAGACTGAAAAATGTCTCTATTCTAGGGCCTTCCTGTCATCCTGCTCTTTTACATTCTCTCCATTCTCTCATTCTTTATCTAAATCCACAAAGATAATGTTTATCTTTTAAACTTCACATTTAATATTTTCATCTATTTATTGAAAACCGTTGAAAATGAGCCCCTGGTTGAAAACTTAACTGTGTACACATGTGGTTGATGTGACATTCTTACTTATCATCTAAAGTCAATTATAATTTAGTTTGCACTTGCTAGAAATAAAATGAGCATGCATTTGCTTATTGCCAAGAAATGTAAGAATCCAAGGACATTTTCTATGAATGTCGCTCTGTTTAAAACTTGAATTAGACGAGCATTGCCAGTAATATTTTTCCAAAAACTCCAGCTTGGTTCTGCAAGTGGGATCACATTTTGGCCTATTTATATTAACAATGAACTAGACTGAAGCTAATGAGCAGGTCTTTTGGTGCCTTGGACACTGCAGTAAGGAAAAAAAAAATGAGTTTCCCACAATACTGTAATATCACTAAAATAAAATAGCTGTGACAAGCCTCAGTACAACCAGGAAATGCAAAACTGAATGGACTGATGATACCACTTTGGAGCATTTGGTTTGCTTATTAGCATGTTCAGCTTCTTCTCAAGAAGGGCTACAGGCTGTGGCAGAGCAACTGCACAAAAGAGTCCATTAAAAAATGAGGCAAAGTAACCAATTTCTGCAGGATCCTAGTTTCAGAAGCTCAGTGCACCACTGAGCTGTGTGCCTTCCCAGGTTTTGGAAACTGCTACAATTGGGCAGCTTAATAAAATAAACAGAAGCGAATAAAAAACATGATCCAGGAGCTAGGCTGACTGACATGTCTTACTTATGAAATTTTCAGAGATTAAGAAAGGAAAGTTAATAATTCAATTACATTGGAAACTGCATTACCTGTCTCTGCGCCTGAACCACAAAGAGAGACAGTCGCGCAGGAGCATTGTAGGTTGAATTTGATGAGTAATGCATGCTTTTCCGATCAATTTATAAAGAAATTGTTAAATGAGTTAATTTAATAATGATGGGTTCTGTCATATTGATAGGAAAACTAATTGACAATAACACAATGCAGTGAAAGATGGATGTTAAAAAAAAAAAAAAAAAAAAAAAAAAAAAACTGCCCAACAAACTAGTGTTACTACTGAACCTGAATTTTAAAGGCTTTAATTTTAAGCATTGTGCTCCTGTATTAAACAAGCTATCAAATCTAGAAATCGTATAGGGAAGTTAAATGCAAGGTTTTTTAATTGTGTTTTGATCAGACATTTAGGAAAAACTGTGAATCTAACAAAGAGATGAAAGTAATTTAAGACTCTTTTGAGAAGGAGGCTTGGTTTTGCATTTTTATCATCAAGTATCTATACAAGTGTGACAGACTTTTGAAATCCAGTATGTATTACCTCAGTTAACTCTGTACTTGCAGTGTAAAACAACTCTGCACCATTACTGAGCATGACTGGGTCTTGCCCTTTAATAAAGAATTATGCAGATCTCTACTACACGGTATTCTGTCACCCCATTGGCACGTCTCACTACCTCTCCTAATCCAAACATCTCTAATGGCTGTTCTCAGCTTTATTTAACTTTGAAAAATTGGAGTGATTGTAGGCAATTTTGTTTTAAGATACAAAGGAAAATGACAGGAGAAATGTGATATAGAACTAGTGGCCCTGTATGTATTGTGACAAAGTTCTTCCTCTATCTTGGTGGGTCCTGCGCTTATTGGCGGATTTTCTTGCCTCAGAGATTCACCATGTGGGTTGGGGAACAGCCCAGAGACCTTCCCCTCTGGAAGAACCCACAGTCCAGGTCAATTGGGAGGTTTGGGGGGAACCCGGGCACACCTTCTACTCCGGGTTCCAGCCCAGGGCCCTGTGGACTGCAGCTGTCTATAGTGCTTCCTGTAACAGCTGCATGACAACTACAACTCCCTGGGCTACTTCCCCATGGCCTCCTCCAAACACCTTCCTTATTCTCGCCACAGGACCTTCCTCCTGGTGTCTGATAACGCTTGTGCTCCTCAGTCCTCCAGCAGCACACCTTCTCACTCTCAACTCCTTGCGCCTCTTGCTCCCAGCTCCTCACACTAGCACCACAAACTGAAGTGAGCTCCTTTTTAAAACCCAGATGCTCTGATTAGCCTGCCTTAATTGATTCTAGCAGCTTCTTCTTAATTGGCTCCAGGTGTCCTAATTAGCCTGCCTGCCTTAACTGGTTCTAGCAGGTTCCTGATTACTCTAGTGCAGCCCCTGCTCTGGTCACTCAGGGAACAGAAAACTACTCATCCAGTGACCAGTATATTTGCCCTCTACCAGACTCCTGTACCCCACTGGTCTGGGTCTGTCACAGTATATATTGTATGGAATAGTTGTTAAATCATGTACTAGATATTAAATAAATTGACTGAGAAATCAGAATTCATGAGCACAAAGGGCCAGTTTTTAGCAGATCTCTTTAAAGGGTTTGCAAAGTAAACAAGCATTCCTGTTACCCCTGCACATGTTATAATTTTCTATAGCACATCAGTAGTATGGTTAAAAGAGTATGGGCTGCTATTGGCCACATGCAGTAACACCGATCAGTGAATATGGCTCTGAAGGAGTGGATTTCTAATAGCATATATTTAGAGAGAGAACTGCAGTTAGCAAAACATTTGCAGTTGTTCATATAAATTCATAAGTCATGATAGAGTATTAATTTCAATTTCATGTCCCTTAATTTAGGGGAAAGAGCAGAGAAAGCTTAACTAAAATGATGCATTGCTTTTATAATTTGGCTTATGGCTTTATTATTTCCTGAACAATGTACAGGTGCATGTGTCTGTATGTGTGTGTATAGGTGTACGTGAGCTGTTACAGTAGATGAAAGCAGGTTTGCAAATTTGCGTATTACACATCCATAGGTATTTAGATTCTTTTATAATATTGCTTATGGATTTTTGGATGGGACAATATTAGAACCATGGGACCAAATTTAGTGCAGTTGCATCAGCTTACACCAGGGATATTTATTTTTGGCCTCCTAACTAATATTTTATCCTAATGTTCTAATATTTGCTTGGTAATTTTGCATGTAATAACTTTGTCTGCAATATAGCTGTACACATGGATTTTGCAAACCCATTTCTAGAGGCTCATAAATCTTTCCCTATAGTTAGTTAATATAAATTAAATATATCGCTTATTTATAAAAATGGAAGTATTTAGAGTTGGTTTATATGAAATAAAACTTAGGTAAGCAGGTTATTGTGCATTTTGGTGACATTCTCCTTGTGCATGATTGAACAAAAACAGAATGAAAGATGTAGAAAGCCTGTTCTTATAGTCTTTATGCAGGTAAAATCCTTTTTAAATGCAGTAGTAGTTTTCCTTGAACACAGGTGAAAGGACTGGGCCATAAGACTTGATATTTGATTTAAACAACACCATGTGGAGAGCATCAAATTTCTTAACCTTTATCTCTGTTATTATCTAGTTTCATTTTTAAATGTCATATTGTTTTATGATGACAATTAAGTGCCCATTTTTTTAATTCCAGACAAATATGAAAGAGAAGCTAGTAAATACTGGAATGAATTTTACAACACTCATAAGAATAACTTTTTCAAGGATCGTAATTGGCTGTTTCTGGAGTTTCCAGAAATTCTTCCAAAAGGAAGGAAAAATCAGATGAATAAAGAGGAAAAACCTTCTTATCCTGTAAAACTGAATGCTACAAACAGTTGCACAAATGTGGGCTTTCCTGGAATGTTTGAAGAAGGCAAAGATTATTGCCAGAACAATTTGGTGGATGGCTTAACTTCTGTGGAAGGACACTCATACAACAAAAACCAAGCAGAACCTGTTACTGACAACAAACATGTTAAGAACTGTGAACAAGAACCTGTGAAGCAAGAATCCTTCCCTGGCAGTGGTGCTACTTACAGAATGCTAGAGGTATTTTACTGCAGATATTCAACACATAATTTACAACTCCAAACGATGGCTTCAAATATAACAGTTGCTTAATATTTATCAAGGCAACAACTATTCAGAGTTCACAACACTACTTTTGCCTTGTTCCTGAAATTTTCAGAGGGATTTAAGAAAATTAGATGCCCAGTTCCCATTGAAAGTCATTGGGAGTTGTACTTCTAATTCCCTTAGGCCTATCTGAAAATCCCAGTTTAAAATATTTTGCTCTGTCTAAACCAATGCTGTGAGACAAAATAGCAAAATTGTACAAGAAAACTACAGTTTCCTGTGAAGTTGCCCCTGGGAGAAAGTATAGGACCTGATCCTGGTCCATAAGTATAGCGGAAGAGTCAGTGCTTCTGAGAGTTGTGGTGTAAGGAGCAATAAAGCCATTTACCCCTTTTTTGCTTCTTTAACCTCTGTAATGGTTTCAGTTAATTTGGGACTAAAACCCTGAGATACAGGGTTTATTTGATGGTTTAGTTAAATTTTTGTTTCTGCTTTAATTCCAGGTTGGTTGTGGTGCTGGAAACAGTGCTTTTCCTATTTTGAAAGTTATATGGTAAGCAGTGTCAGTCCCCCCAAATACATGCCCAACATGAATGAAAAAAAAGTTTTAAGCTAGTCTTATGCTGTGAGAAATGCTGGATTGACAGTCCTAGACACCAGCGTCTTCTAGTTACCCACAGAACAGGGACAATGTGGCAGTAGCTATGCAAGTTGTTCCCCATGGTGCTGAGCCAGTTATTCGGCTTTGATTTAGAAGGGAAAACATCTGGTGTTGAGGCGGTAGGTCAGTCTTCAGGCTCATTCATGCCAACTGCTAACAAAAGTGTCTGTCGCGTGTGTTAGTTTGGGTGTTTACACCAGTCTAGTGGCACCGGCCTGAGACCACCAATACTTGTCATACAGGTCACTAAACAGCCATCAGATAGTATCAACTTCTGGTTCCAAATTCAGAAGTGACATAAGGGGTCAAAGATAGCACTCATAACTTCTTGCCAATGTGGTAATATACACCACCATTTCTGTCACCTCTGAATTTGGTCCATATTCTCGATTAAAGCAGCTCAAGTTTTAGTGACACAGAGACCCAAAGTTCCATGTTGCATTACTTAATCCCTTGAACCCTCCATCCCATCCCATCCACATAGCTTTTGTCTTTAGAAGGAAGTGTTGTGAGAGAATGTTCTCCTTTCCATGCATGTTCTTCGCTTTCACTGGAAACGATGTCCACACACCAGGGGAAGGGACAGACTCTTCTCTGCTCTTATCTCTGAAACTTGTGTGCAACACACTAATTGTTATTCTGCAGCCCAATACTAATAATTTGCACTTTTGTAGTGACTTCAGTCCACTCCACAGACATTTGTTAGCCACAGCATTCCTGTGGTATAAGCACTATTGTGTCCATTTCACAGATGTGGGAATTCAGATACAGAGAGATTCAGGGCAGCTGGGAGCATGCTTCCCAGCCCAGGGAGACATACACACACTAGCTCTGCTCTAGATAGCATGGTAAAAATAGCAGGGTGGCCACTGTGGCACAGGTAGTGGCTCAGGCTAGCTGCGCGAATACAAACTGGCAGACCCCTGGGTACATACGAGGGTAGCCTGAGCTGTCACCACACTGCTTGTGGCTCGAGCAGAGCTGGTGTGTGTCTGTCTGCCCGCCCACACTGGGAAGCACCTTCCCAGCTGCTATGTAGACACACCCAAAGTGGTGTGCCAAGGTCACACAGGAAGTGTGTTGCAGTGTTAGCAAAAGAATCCAGTCTCCAAACTACCAGGCCTTAACCCTGAAACAATCCTTCTCCCCTAAACGTCAGATTATATTGTGAAAGGAGAAACCCGCATTATCAATGAAAACAACAGAAAGTAGTGTTGTGTGGGAGAAAAGACATTATTAGGTATGTATATGGGGAAAAACTCAAACTGGTGTGCATTATACAGGAAGCATTATTTGTACTGCAAAAGTTGTTATAATTAAGAGTCCTCCTATTAATCAGTATTTTACTCCGTGATCTCAGTTTGTATGCAAATCCTGCATGTGACCTGATAGGTGCGTTAACTACATAGTATTTAGCATTTAAAACACAGAGGTGTAACTGAAGTCTGAATGCAGTTAAGAATACATTGCAGTTAAGAATATGCATTGATTTCATATTTGAATTGATGGAAACATCTCTTATCTATTGGAAGGCACATCTTGTATCTAAGTACAATTCACACTATATTTGGCAATGTAAAATTGCCTTTTGTTTGCACAAAAGAATAGTAATACAATGTAGATTCACACTGTGCTTGAAAGAAAACCTTCCCTTTTCTGTGGAATATTTTTTAATTTTTTTTAATGATCCAAAATTAAAAATAAAAAGGGATGGTATTTGACACAGTTAGTGCTTAGAGTTGCCAGGCATCTGGTTTTTGACCGGAACGCCTGGTTGAAAAGGGACCCTGGTGGCTCCGGTCAGCACCGCTGACCAGGTCGTTAAAAGTCCGGGCGGTGGTGCAGTGGGGCTAAGGCAGTCTCCGTGCCTGCCCCGGCTCTGTGCAGCTCCCGGAAGCGGCTGGCGTTTCCCTCCGTCCCGTAGGTGCAGGGGCGATCAGGGAAGCTCCGCTTACTGCTGCTCCTGCCCCCGGTGCCGGCTCCTCAGCTTCCATTGGCCGCAGTTCACAGCCAATGAGAGCTGCAGTGGCGGTGCCTGTGGGTAGCGCACACCACGCAGAGCTGCCTGGCCACGCCTCAGCCTAGGGGCCAGACATGCTGGCCGTGAAATAACTGTCCAGACCAGAACTATCCCTGTTGTTTGACAGAGGCTTTTCATGCAGTTCGCTTCCCACTTTGTGAGAAGAGAACAGCTGTTTATACACCTTGGTGAGTCAATTGGATAAGTAGGACTAGGTCAGTCAAAAACCCAGCTGCTTACCCTCAGTCATGCTAGGGGTTCCAGGTTAGACAAGATCTCACATCCAGTCTCGGACCTGTAATTCCATTGGTTGCCTGAATACATCTCTTAAGTATTCATAGGGCTGATGAGGGTTTTGCTCAGTAGTGAGATCAAGATCGGCTGCTCTTGGTCCAAGAGGGTTCTCCTGCTCAGCCCCCTTAGAGCTGGGTATACAGCAGAATCTGCTGGGCACAGGGACACATTTTCTCTTTGATGAGACTTCCTTTCCAAACTCTCCAGCACTTTAGGAGAGATGGTTTTTCTGAGGGCTAATCCTGTTCCTTAATTAGTGGGACTGCTGCTTCACTCGCCCTCATTTACATTGATTGTTGAAGAGTTGAAAAAATCCTGCCCTGGGTTCCTGACATCTGATGTTTTGATGTGAGGAAAATTTGC
This sequence comes from Terrapene triunguis, assembly GCF_002925995.2. Classification (NCBI taxonomy): domain Eukaryota; kingdom Metazoa; phylum Chordata; order Testudines; family Emydidae; genus Terrapene; species Terrapene triunguis. The sequence goes on along the minus strand of NW_020664413.1, from coordinate 37,297,833 downwards.
AACTGGCTTTGCAGTGAATGTGAGGGGAAGGGAAGCTAGCACTACAGGAAACCGACATGTATTTTGATGAAAAAAGGCCCAGGGTAATGGAAGGAAACAATCAAAACCACATAATCTGATTACAGCCAGCACAAATGACACCTGGGAACCCAAACGTCTTCAGAACAGTTAATAACTGTTAAGTAATTTCCTCCGTTGAAGCTGAAATAAATATTTTTCATGTTGCTAATTAAATTACATGCATAGGCCAGTGCCAGAAAATCTCTGAGTGGAGTTGCAGAAACCCACAAAATGATTTCAGAGTGAAATTGTGACCCATTATTGCATATTGATGCAATGCAGCACCTGGGCATCGTCACAAGTATTTGATGGCTCTCTGTGACTCCATCCAGTCTTGTCTTCCTTCTCTTGCTTTCCACTTACTTTCTTCCTAGCTTGGTGTCCCCCCCTCCCAATTCCCACCCCACGAACTGTTGGCAGATATTCCTATAGCTCTGGCCTGTTTGCTTAGTGCTGGACAATATAAAGCATGTTGCTGAGACCAGTGAAAGGGATTTTGATCAAACCTGTGGAGTGCCCCAAAGAGCTGCATGTGGTTAGTACAATAGCAGTTCTTTAATTCATGTTTGTTTTGTGTTCATAGCAATACCCCTGGAGCCTTTCTGTACTGCTGTGATTTTGCGTCGGGAGCAGTGGAGCTAGTAAAGGTATTTCAAGTCTTCACTTTAGAAAGCGTGGTGTACCCATGAGCCTGTCATTCAGAAAGCTGCAAGGAGGCCATTCTTGTGAAATGGAGCACAATGGCTTTGACAACTTTGAACTGGAGTTTTTAATACTCCAAAGAACAAAGTCCTTCTCTGCAGAGAGAGGAACGAATGCCGCCAGTGGGCCTGTCTCTCGCCCTGAGCAAGATCCCAGAACAGAATCAGCTTTATGAGAAATGTTTTACAAAACTGAATAATCGAAAAAACGTTTCTTGGGTCATGGTAAATTGACTGACTACTACTGTTCTCTCTGTGTTTCTCTTAATCTGTATCATTACAGTCACACTTGTCCTACAATTCAGCCTGGTGTTCTGCCTTTGTTCATGATGTGTGTGATGATTCCTTACCCTACCCTTTTCCAGATGAGATCCAGGATGTCATTCTCCTTGTCTTTGTGCTCTCTGCCATTCATCCTGACAGGTAAATGAAGACTAAAGGGCAAAGCAAATGTGTTAAAGCTCTTTTATCACTAGTGGTTTTCAAGAATATCAAAGTGAGATGATGAATCTTGAATTTATTATTTAGTAAGCTACATTATGTATAATGCAGGACATTTTAAATGCCGCTTTCCCCTTTTCGGAATCTAAGAGAGAAGCTGGTCAAACTACTTCATTAGTGAGTCTCCTGTCACCATCAAAATGAAATGAACCTCTTCTTGCAAGACATATACCTATTAAAAGTGACAGTGCTTCAAGAAAGTTACAAATTCAGAAACAGGCTACTAGTCTCCCAGAGGGAAATTATTCTTGGTGATCAAAAACAAATATCTGTGATTTAGCAACTTACAACATGTTGATAAAGACCCAGGCTACGATTCATTAGTTGCACACAACTGCATACATATTGGCCTCTTATGAAGAAGATCACTTAAGAGTACCTGGCTTGTTTGGATTAGGCAAATTAATCTAATTTGCACTATATTGGGTTGGGAGCTATTAGCTTTATTACTGAAGCAACTCTCAATATCTAAAGAACCAGCTAACACTGACAAATTTTGAAAGAATATTCTTTCTCATGGGGAAAAATACAAAAGGGTATATATTATTCACGCTTACTACTCAACTGCTCCTTTAACCAGATTGTACAAAAGGAAATGCATATTGCACATGTAATGGTAAGTGTGTTGTTTTAAAAACTGCATTAAATATGGACATCCATGCTCAGCAAACATTAGAACAGTACTCACCTGAGTCAGTTTTACATTTGAGGACTGTTTTCTTGCCTGAATGGCTGAGTTATTAATCATTAGCTTTTGCAGAAACTCGATCTTTCCCAGAAAGCATATCTGTCCTTCCTGTTTGTGCAAAGATGAGCATATGAGTCATGTGCAGAAGAGCGTTTTGCTAAGCCTGGGTGCAGATTCCAAACACAATTCAGACAGTAGATTGAAATTTGTGTAAGTGCAGCAATGCAGTGGGGAGGATACCAGGCAAAATATATTTTTATCACACCTTTTGTCTATGGGAGAAATGATAAAATGCTCACAGACAAAATTTCTGAGAGTGTTTTTCCCAGTGACCCTTAAGAATACAATTCCCCTCCCCCGCCACCAAGATTAGCCAAATGAATGCTGACATGGGCATTTATATGTGTATATGCATACAGATTTTTGTGTGTAGATTCCTATGCAGTATAATCCAGTCTCCAAAAGTTTAAGTACTAAAAGATACTTTCTTCATTACAATATCCCCAAGAAATAAAGTGGTTGCATAAAAAAATTGTAATCTAGACCCTTGTTGATTTTTATAACAATTGTCTAACAGCTTGAAATATAAGAAATGAGAAGGAAAACCAAGAGAATGATAATGCAGAGCCTTAAATAAAACACTTGGGTGCCTGGGAAATGTAAGTTTCTGGGATGTATACATTCTCATTCAGCACCTTTGTTGTTAGCTATTGTGTTCTCGTTTTGACAGTTGCTGTTCTTTTACTTTATAAAGCAATGCTCTTCTTTTCTGCTAGCAGACCCCTTTTGAAATTATGTTGTTCTCAAAAACAAGCTAATTTGGAAGCCATTAACCTTTCTCCATGCCATGTGGTATTTATACTGGACCAAATTTTCAAAGGGTTCCTACTTCATGTGCGTGTAGAATTTGTCAATATCCCCATGTGAGTGCACAGAACACACATTTTCATGTGCGGAGTTTCTAATTCTGTGCCCACCTATTTGCTCTGAGAACTCTTATGCCCGTTTGTACATGCAGCTGCCCCTTTTTTGCTTGGGCAAAAACGTGCAAATTTTGTGTATGAACAAAACAGAGGCCCTTTAAATGTTTGTCTTCCTCTATTTCTGAATTTAAGCACAGGATTTCATTTCTTTTTGAATGGTTTTTCTTAGGTCATAATTCTCCTTTTCTGCTTAGTTAAGGCCTCATCCTGCACCTTCAAAGTCAGTGGGAGCAAGACTGGGCTTCTGCTCTCTTGCTAGATTGTGCTTCTAGGGTTAGCCTTAAGCATGAGCCAGTGTGTGAGCTGGGGGAGGAGCCCAGGAGGCATTGTACCTCAGAGACACCTCTTGGAAGTGCGGTGCCTCAATGCTCATATCTTGTATTAGAGGAGGATGTATCTCACAACAGCTCTTTTCAGGGTGCAGCATACTCGCTCCTCCCCCACTTAGCACCCAGCCAGGTCCGCTGGCTGGCTGGTAGGAGGAGTAGAGCCATTGCTTCCGCACTCTTTATCCACTTGCTTGTGGGATGGAGGGGAGTGTCAGGAATGAAGCTACTGCCCTGACCCCGTGCCAGGAGCTGTGTTGTGAGAGAGTCTTCTGTGGCCCTGCAGGGGTGTAGGTAACTTTACCCCGTGCAGCTGTGGAAGACCAGGGCACAGTTGAGCCCTAAATGATGAGTGTTTTACATTTTAATCTAAGGCTTGCTCAATTTTAAACTCCTGTCAGATTACACATGCCTTGCAGAACACACAGTCCTTCTAAGAAAAAACGAGGCATCCTTGTGGCACCTTAGAGACTAACAAATTTATTTGGGCATAAACTTGGAGTGAAAGATACAGTAAGCATATTCTGCATGTTCACTCCATGCATCTGATGAAGTGGGTTTTAGCCCACGAAAGCTTGTGCCCAAATAAATTTGTTAGTCTCTAAGGTGCCACAAGGACTCCGTGTTGTTTTTGCTGATACAGACTAACACGGCTACCGCTCTGAGTCCTTCTAAAGTGGTACTAACAGAATAACAAGCGGGAATCAAGGTAAACTGGCCAAAGAAAGGAGAGAGGAGAACAAAGAGCCTTTTCATGAGCGTGGCATTTACTCCTACAGTAAATGCAAATGGTTCGGTGATCTTTGGTAAGGGTAGATTAATGCTAGACAAGGCCCAGATCCACCAAAATTTCAGGGCTTCAGAGGATGCTAGACTTTTCCCCTCTCTGCTTCCTGCCAGTATCTTCAGACAAGTTTCTCCTACCAAATTCCCCTCCATCGACAGATCTCAAACTCTTCCTTTTATTCCCCTAGGATAGACACTCGTAGTCCGCTGTTGTGTGTATGGTATAAATACCTAGATAGATAGCTGGATTAGAGAGAGAGCTACTTGTCTGCCTCTTGCTCCACAGTCTTTGATCTTCCTGCCAAAAGAGACAGCCCGATTCACCCTATCCTAGCTGGTAGCCCAACCCATCCTACCTTGGTAGCCGGCTGTTCTTTCAGCTGTATGCCACGCAACTGCCTGCTGCTTTACCTGTAACTCACTGCAGGTCCAGGCTTCCTCTGATCATGAGGGATTGGATCTCAAGAATCTTACTTTAATCCATTCTTGATATTTTGCTACAGAGGAGGAAAGGACTCATTCCCTCTCCCCCCCTTTTTATATTATTTAATAAAAGTTCCTTTTGCATTTTTGTGCCTTTGCATCTTTGTAAAAAAAAAAAAATTGTTCTTCCTACTAAAGCTGTTTGTTAGTGTCTGGCATTTTTACGTGATTGAAGACAGTCCCTTCTCACTGAGACCTCAAAAACAACATGTTGAACCTAGTGACAAGAGAAAAGCAATGTTTGGAGTTACACCAGTGTCACATTTTATTTTCTAAGGATGCAAGGAGTTGTAAGTAGACTGGCCAAATTATTGAAACCTGGAGGGATGTTGTTATTTCGAGACTACGGAAGATACGATACATCTCAGCTTCGTTTTAAAAAAGGTATTTCCTAAGAGACATTTGTTTGTTTAGTATTTATTTTTCACTTTGCATATCTTTTAAAGGGACAGCACAGTCATTCTATTCACAATTTTTATCTTTTAGGCCGCTGCTTGTCAGAGAATTTTTATGTACGAGGAGACGGTACCAGAGTTTATTTCTTTACAGAAGGTAAAACAAATTTCAGTTTTATAGAAAAGTTCTGAGTGTCTCTTTAGATGACATGGGGTACAAAGCCTCTTAAAAAGCCATGTAAGTAATTTTCATACCCCTTTAACTCTCCATTTTTCAAAAACAAGAAGCTAATTTTTGTGGAAGATCTTTTCTTTACCAGCATCAGACTTTGATTCCCTTCCTCAGCTGTGTCATTGAAGCTGAAGTTATCATACTTCAACTATTTTAATTTAACAGTAGTTTGAGTGCCTCTTTACCCTTTATAAATAAGTTACCTCTGCACTAGCATCATTGCTTTATATCTGTCGCTATATCAGATTAATGAATGACAGCTACAGAGTTGGCAGAGGGAGCACACAATTGTTTTTATGGGACCAGTAAAAAGTGTATAGTCCATTTTTTCCATTTTCTTCTTTTTAAATTCTTAGGACTGGGTTGATCAATTTTAGCAAGAAGTAGGTCTATACTGGGAGGAGTTTCCTACTGGAGATTAGCAGTTTTAACTAATTAGGTACCTTTATGATAATTCTTGGGGTATCCAGGACTATGAGTCACCTAGTTACCTCCCTGCCTCCAGTGAGAGGGAGAATTGCTTGTGCTTAACTCTCAGTTCCCTGACACCTCCAGTCTGTTAACCACCCCAACAATCTCCTCTGGGCTCTGCCAGCCCTGACTTTGCCTTGCAGGTTAACCATAGGTGCACACGAGTCCTTGATCCCCTTTGAAGCATTCCCCTGTAGTGTTCAACCCCTTATCTACTGAACACCCATAGTAACACCAGACCTGCTGTCCCCAAGGAACAGTGTGCACACCAGCTTGAATGATTCAACTCAGGATCATCTCCTTGTACAACACCACAGCACTGAGATTTATTTATAGTGAAAACAATAATAAGTTTATTATCAGCAATCAAGATTTAAGAGGTAGTGAGTAAGTATAATGGAAACAGATGGGTTATATAAAACAAAATCATAATACAATCCACAGAGACTAAATTTAATAGGCTAATCTCCAATCTAAATAAGTTTGTCTCATCCAGATGTCCTCTGCAGTGCTTCAACCAAGCCTGGTTGTGATCCATTTTCATGAATGCAATAGCACTGCTCGATGACTTCCTAGGTGTAGGATAAAGGGTGTCTTCCTTGCTTTCATTTTATATTCCCTAAAGTTCATTGCCTGTACCTCCAGAATCTGGCCAATCCCCACCGTAGGTTATTCTCAGGTGCAATGTCTTCCTGCTGACTTCATATTTCCCCTCTGACTTTGTAAATGACTTCCCTTTGTGTTAACTTATAGTGCTTAATTTGCACGCAGACCTACAGAGACAGGTGAATAAACATCCTTTCTCTGACAGAAACCTGTTTGTCAACTCTGCCTTAATACAGACTTGAGGAACATATTTTTAGTATACATACAAAACTCCTTACATAGTATTTGTACATACCTTGTACAACAATATTAATGACCAGCGTAACCCTGGCTTTCGTTTAAGACCTCACATGATATTCTTTGGTAAACCAGAATGTACATACCATTATCAGGATATTCCTGTAACTCCCTTGCCAGTTGGCACTGAGGGGTTTATGGGTCACAACCTTCGACCTACTTTTGATAGCATCTGCAATTTTACACAGGATTTAGCTCTGACTTGCATGGTGCTAGCTCCTGATTAACAAGGGCATGAGATCTAAAATCAGATCTCTTAAAGAAATACCATTAAGCATCTAAACAGTGGTTCTTAGGAGCTGATTGTGTTCCCATGACCCATACATAGAGCAGTCTCAGTATGTGGCTCTTCCCCCTCCCATGGGTCTGGGGACATTCAAGTTTTACTGGAATTTTACTACATTTTGAGACCTCTGAAGAGTCTCACCTCTAATGCTTTCTTAAAGATCCTTCCTACTGTGAAAGAGATGTTTGAAATATCATTTATACTTGAAGTAAACATGCTGGGCCAGATAATGGACTGGAGAGCATGTGCTGGTGCTTTACTTCTGGCAGATCCTGACTGTCTCTGGCAGGTATCTCTGGCTTGAGTAGAATCACCCATGGCTCTGTGAATGACTGTTGGCCTCTTAGGGCTGCTAGCAACGAGCAAAACCTGGCATAGGAACACTGGCCCTACATCCAGCAGCCAAGGATTTGGGGAACGCAAAGGGGAGTTTTATGCTGCCTATACCTCCCTGGCCTGCACTGTGTGCAGTACAGCTAGAGCCAAGGGTCTGGCCTGACATCTGTGTAATATGAGACTGGGGAAGTGAGTAGGAGGGATTAAGATATTAGCTATGGGGATGGGGGGGGGGGGTAGGGGGAACCCAAACATGCCAAGGGATCTCTTAATCCTTAGCAGAAAATGGGGAGTGCCTACTGTGGTAAATTCTGGCTCCATTTATACAGCTTATAAAATCTGGTTGCTATGGTGAAGTTGTGTTATTAAAAACTGCTGGGTCATGAGTGCCTGTATGTATGTGGATCCACCATTGCTGACAGATCCTGTAGCAGGTACACATGTGAGAGTAACACTGGGGAATATTTAATGTTAATGATGGCACTTTGACTACAGAGGCTATTCTAAAAAGCAGCTGCATCCTTAGAAAAACAGTTTTAGCTTCACCCCTTGGAGGTAGGAGCAGTGAAAAGTGACATAAAGCACAGAACAAAAGAGGGGGAGGGGATTTAAATAGCAAGCCACACAGGAACAGAGAGGTCCAGATAGGAAAAGAAAGCATGAGATAGGAGGCAGCAAAGTCATCCAGCATGTAGCAGCCTCATGGGGGCAGTGGAGCTCTGCCCACTTATCTGAGCCCAGATGGCCCCAAGGACTCTGGACAACCCAAGGGACTCCCCAGTGCAAAGAATGCCCTGTAGTGGGAAGGAAATTGCGGCAGGGTGTGTGGTGTTCTTTGTTTTGTATGAGCTGTACTCCCTTTATTTTCTATGTGATTAACTATAAAAGAGTATTAATGTGTTAGACTTTGTGCAAAGTGTATGTTTGTGTTAACTGCTTCACAACTGCTGTGTGCCCTTGAGGAAGTTAAACTTTAATCAGAAGCTTCAGACCTTTAAGATGGAGTTCACAGGATGGGGTGCTAGGCAGCAGGTCTGTGCTCTGAGGCTTCATCTACACTACACACCACTGCCTGTGGCATGTAGCAACCTTCCTCAGCAAAAAGCAAGCTGCGTTCACGCTGCCGTGTGTAGCTACGAGTCTCAATGAAAGGCTGTGGCAGAGAGGAGGCAGCAAGGAAAACTCCCTGCTGTCGGAGCCCTTCACTACAGCAAGGAAAGGCTCTGGCAGGGGGGAGGCATTGAGAAAAGGTTCTGTCAGAGCTTTTCCTCCCTTCTGAAGTCTTTCTCTACTGTGGGGAAGGCTCCAGCAGCGGGGAACTGGCAAAGCCTTTCCTTGCTGCTGGAGCCTTTCATGGCGGTGGGGCCTTTCCCTGCTGCCTCCCCCCTGCCAGAACCTTTCCTCATCTCATGGAAGAGACTCTGGCAGAGGGCAAAGGTTCCAGCAGCGGGGAGCTGGTGGAGCCTTTCCCCCGCCTCCTTCCCCTGCCAGAGCCTTTCTCCGCTGGTGGAGTCTCTTCCTGCAGAGTGGAAAGGCTCCAGCAGTGGGACATCACATTGCTCAAAATGGCAGTGTAGCTGGAGAGGCAGGGCTTGGGTGAGTAGAAAGCATACATATCCACACCTTCAGAAGTGTCTTTTCTCCACTTGCCTATACTGGGCCTCACTGGCTATGCTGCTGCTGTTACTTGTGCTGGGGGGGGGCTATGCAAGTATGTATGATGAAAGGAGTATGCAGTGTAGACACAGACAGAGAGCGTGCCTTGGGGCAGTGGCTGGACTCCATTCAGGCTCCACGGGCTTAAAACATTCTGAGATCAGGGACACAAAGGCTTACATTCCCTACCCAGCAGTCCAGGGGGTGACTGAAAGGGGTGCCCAGCCAGATTAGTAGCACCTGCTTATCAGTAGAAGACAGCACTTAGCTGAGGTTGTGCAGTGACAGAGAATGATATTGGCATTAGCAGTTGGGACTCACCACAGAAGATGTTAAAGGTAGTTTTATACAGTAGTTTTTATACTTTACTGTGGAAATCAAGGGGTACGTCTACACTGCAATAAGACCTGCAGCACGGCTGTGGCTGGCCCGTCATCTGACTCAGGCTTGTGGGGCTCAGGCTGTGGGGCTCTGAGACCCCTTGAGGGGATTGTCAGAGCCCATGCTCCAGCCTGAGCCCAAATGTCTACAGTGCAATTTTTAGCCCCACTGCCCAAGCCCCTAAGCCCTAGTTAATTGACCCAGGCTCTGAGACTTGGTGCTGCAAGTTTTTTGTTGCAGTGTAGACATATCCAGAATGATCAAAATGTCATATATTTGCCTTCCTCAAATCCAGTGTAACTTAGAGCCCTGAAGAAAGGTTGTTATATACTATGAGCAATATGTTCTGGACCCAAGGTGTGAGATTTTATACTGTATTATAACTCAGTGATGCCACAAAGGTTGTCTCTTTTACAGAAGGATTTCTCATGGACTGTTCTAGCTCTGGGTTATCAGATGACAAAGTAGAGCTGATTCCAGCTCTGATGAACTACAGTATATGTGTTAAATTGGTAAATTCTTTAACTGGCTGTATCAGTTTTTGTTTTTTTTTTTAATTATAATAATTCTACTTCTCATTTTGGGAACAGATGAGGTCCACAACATGTTTACCCTGGCTGGGTTAGTTGAAGTGCAGAATCTAGTTGATCGACGATTACAAGTCAACAGGAAGAAAAAAGTGAAAATGCAGCGAGTTTGGATACAAGGCAAGTTCCAAAAACCATTTCAGCCACCTCAGAATAGCTGCCAATAGGCACCCTCATAGCAAAATATATAGGATTCCCCAGAGACCAAAACAAGTGAGTGCATATATATTTCCTGTGGATCCGGTGTTAACTGCTGAAAAGGCAGGAAAAATGTTGAACTGAAAGCATTTTCTTAAAAAAATGTACTTTTTTGTTGTTAAGAAGTGATGTGGAAAAATGTCTTTTGTCTCTGCTTGTATACATAATAAAATGGCTGTGCACTAACCTATTCATATCTCAATGACCTCTTATTATTTGGTTTGAATAGTCAAACAATATTAAAATATAACAAGTCAACTTGCTGCTGCAATTCTCATAATTTGTGAAGAGAATTTTAGACTGAAATGGAATTGTCTTATATGGTTTGAGCACAGGAATGCCAGTTCTCATAGGGGGAGGGATAGTTCAGTGGTTTGAGCATTGGCCTGCTAAACCCAAGGTTGTGAGTTCAATCCTTGAGGGGGCCACTTAGGGATCTGGGGCAAAAATCAGTACTTGGTCCTGCTAGTGAAGGCAGGGGGCTGGACTCGATGACCTTTCAAGGTCCCTTCCAGTTCTAGGAGATAGGTATATCTTTATATATTATTATTATTGTTATCGCTGCTCCTACCCTCTCTCCTCGCGTGGTCTCAGAGCCTGGGCTCCAGCCCAAGTTCAAACCCAAACATTTAAAAAAACTGCAATTTTATAGTCCAGCAGCCCAAGCTCCAGGAGCTTGATTCAGCCGACTTGGACCAATCGCAAGTGCTTTATTGCCATGTAGACATACTTTGAGAAATCCCCTACACCAGGGGCTCTCAACCTTTCCAGACTACTGTACCCCTTTCAGGAGTCTCATTTGTCTTTCATACCCCCAAGTTTAACCTCACTTAAAAACTGCTTACAAAATCAAACATAAAAATACAAAAGTGTGACAGTACAGTATTACTGAAAAATTGTTTACTTTTTCATTTTTACCATATAATTATAAATCAATTGAAATACATATATTGTACTTGCATGTCAGTGTATAGTATATAAAGCAGTATAAACAAGACAGTGTATGAAATTTTAGTTTGTACTGACTTCACTAGTGCTTTTATGTAGCTTGTTGTAAAACTAGGCAAATATCTATATGAGTTGATGTACCCCCTGGAAGTACATGTACCCCTGGTTGAGAGCCACTGTCCTACACCACAGTCTTTCTGCATTTCACAAGTGGATCCTCATCTCTTGGAGGAACTGTCTTTGTGCATATGCCTTCTGTTCCTCTATCTGAAGATGGGTTCCTCTGACGGAGTTTGTCCCTTCTTTCCTTTTTGATTTGCATAAAGACTTGTTATTTCTTACTAACAGTAGGCAGTCCATCCTCTGAGGGACATTAGCCAAATTCTTCAATATCTTTCATCATTCAGTTGCTCCATTCTGGTTGGCTGCGTGTCTCAGAACTCCACTCCCCAGCTACGTGCTCACAACTAACATGCCAAGTCCAACTTCTTATCTCCTCCCTATCTAGTTACCCCACCTAAACTGAAATGTTAAATACAGTATAATGAAGCTAAAAAGGATTGTATTTAATTAGATGAGGGAGCTAAGCCTTCCCCAATGGCTAAGTAGCAGTCGGGGATATAGGTTTATTGAGAAGACTGGGATGAGGTAGGGGAAGGAGGCAGAAGTTGAGGCAGTCATGTTTGTTGGGGACTGTGATGGGCAGAAACACCTAACACTGGGAAGGAGAGGGCTAATGAGAGCCTTCGGACCCAATTGGCCTTGCCCCGCTGTACCTGCAGGAGATGTCAGGCCTGGAGGAGGGGAGTTAAAAGGAGGAAACTTATCCCAATTCAAGGCTGACCAGGAAGGAGATCAGAGCTCGGCTTCTCTTGCTGTGAGAGAAGCCTGGTTGCAGACAGAAACTGAGGTTGAGGTCACCTTGCCTCACCTCACCTCCTGGCGGAAGGGATGACCAGACACTGGAAGACTGGTTGAAATCCTGATTGAAGACAAGCACTGCAGGTTCAGCAGGTTCATCATACCATGGTTTTGAGGTGGTTTTTTTTTCTGATTTCTTATGAACCTTAATACCCTGGAAGGGGTAGGACTGAAGTGTGACTTGGCTAGAGGGCTAAAGCACTGCTACATTGGACCTTGCAAGAGACAGCAAACCTATCAGCAGAGACCCCTGGCTGTATGAGTCGTGCCCTGACAGGCCACAAAGGGTCATTGCAGAGATAAATCCAGGGATTCCAAGGGCAGTAGACAGAGCATAGGGATTTATGCTTAAGAAATAAGCAAGTGTCCTGTTAACTCAATAGGGTGAGTCCTGTTAACTCAATAATAACTGTCCTGTGCTAACAAAGTCCTTGGCTTTTGTCCTCAGAGTTATTTTTCTATAAGGACATCATCTGTCAGGTTCATTTAGCTCATGATACAATGATAAACGGAGCATTCTCAGGTTAATCTAAATAGTCTGCACACATTGAAGAATTAATGTCAGCAATATATTCTAGGCTAGTAGCTGAAAGCCCATGTTGTCATGCAGGAGTAATTCGTAAAGTTGTGTGGAAAATGACAGAGAACTTAAAAATTGGACAGTAACAGACCACGAATCTCAGTGCTGTTTGAACCTGGTGATATGCTAAACAAAAATGGCTTTCAACCATGCCTGTAGCTGTTTCCATCTCTTCACACTGACTCCATAGACATTCGAGGCATGAGAGTGATGTATGGGGTGGTTGTGTGGGTGGCTGTGGTGATTTGTGTGGGGGTTGTGTTTGCTGGGTGAGTTGTGTTGATTTGTAAGGGTAGCAGAAGAGGAGGGGTTGTTCTACAGTGAAGGACTAGGTGTATTTGGAGTGTATGCTGGTTGTGTTGATTTGATTTGTGTCTGGGAGCATTGTGCTGGGAGATTTGTGTTAATTTATGTAGGTGGTGAATAAGTGTATGCTTCAGTGAAGGGCAATGTCTGTTTGGGATTCTTATGTATGCTGGTTGAGAGTGGTTGTGTTGATTTGTGTTTGTTGGGGGCGTACTGGAGATTTGTGTTGATTTTTGCAGGTGACAGTTGGGCACACAGGTGTGGCATTTGGGCCAAGAAATCCACCATCTGTGTGGTCTCCCTCATACAACCAGTTAAGTTGTTGCATGCAAATTAGCTGTAGAGTAAGAATGGTGACTGGTTGAATTACCTCTGATATCACGCTGGTTTAGGACTCTTGGCATGGCACAGACACATGCCTTACTATGGCTGTGCAGGTGTAATTTGTAAAGTCAGAATAGCTGTGTTCTTAAAAACTGGATGGTAACAGACCACAAAACCCAATGATGATTCGACCTGGTGATATTCCGACCAAAAAGAGCTTGTAGCTGCCTCCATTGCTTCACAGTACTCAGCAGCCATTTTAGGCTTCAGAATGACATTCCTGGAATCTTTTTAGATAGATAGATATAGACGATCAGCGCCAAATCAATTTATTTTACCAGTTCACAGACATACTTATTCTGATACATATCATCTCTCTCCTTAATCAGAAGTATTGGTTTACAGAGAACCTTATTAAAAGATGAAGTAAGTATTACCAGAAGCACCTTTTGTTTGGAAGGTTGGTGGTGTTTGTATCAAAATATTATACAACTACCACATTGCACCCTACAGGCGGTTAAGTCTCAGTGGAGGGTAAAGTATTTGGGGCCAGACATTACGGGCGTTACACATGCACATTTCCCATCAAGCTTTTAGCTTTCTTTCCTTTTGTTGTTTGAGTCTGGCCTAACTAACCATTGTATTTTTATTTGTATTTATATATGCAAGCAACAGCCACCTAGTTTGCTGGTAGCGAACAGCTGATTTCTGGACGCTGAAAAATAAAGCAAGATAAAATTATAGAAAAGGTACTAGGAGTACTGTGACCACACTTTAAGAAAGATGTGGACAAATTGGAGAAACTCCAGAGGAGAACAACAAAAATAAGAGGTTTTGAAAACATAATTTATGAGGGAAGGTTGAGGAATTTGCATATTTAGTCTAGATAAGAGAAGGCTAAGGGGGAGATATGATAACAGTCTTCAAATATGTAAAGGACTGTTATAAAGAGGATGGTGACCAATTATTCTCCTTGTCCACCAAAGGTAGGAGAAGAAGGAATTAGTTTAATTTGCAGCAAGGGAGATTTAGGTTAGATAGTAGGAAAACATTTCTAACTATAAGGATAGTTAAGCACTGGAACAGGCAACTTAGGGGGGCTATGGAATCCCTGTCCTTGGAAGTTTTTAAGAACAGGTTAGACACATGTCTGCCAGGGATGGTCTAGGTATACTTAATCCTGCCTCAGTGCAGGGTGATGAACTACATGAGCCCCTTGAAGTCCTTTCCAACCCTACATTTCTATGATTCCTTCCATTATGGTAGATGTGAAATGTCCCTAATTTGTCAAAATATTTTTGTTACACTTTTAATGTATTCTGTACAGGTAAGTTATTTTAAATATGTGGCAAAGGTCTGAGCTTCCCCCTCCCTCTCAGAGCATATAGCATGGTAGAAGGTAGGAAATAATGCCCATTGCATCTTAATCTCTTCCATTCTTCTCAGTGCCAAAATGAAGTCTTCATAACTTTTTATCTACCGTGATCATTTTAGACCAATAGCATTTTAAATCGCAGGAGTTATAGATGGAAAAGACCTTACTAGATCATCCAAACCACTTTCCTTCCCATTCATCTAAAATGTACTTTTGTTAAATTTCTAGACCCTTGTTAGGCCCTGGGGTAGATTACAGAAACGTAAGTCCTTGTTTTCTACATTTCACACAGAAGAATTTTATGGACCTGATCCTGTATTCCTGATAAACATGTAGCTCCTGTGGAAGTCAGTGGGAATTTTGTGTGCACTATGCCTGCAATGTTTGGCACTAAATCATTTATCCACCATTGAGACTTAGCCACATGTAGGGTGAAATATGGTAGCTCTATAACTGCAGAGATATGCTACACCACTGTTTAGGACAAGAAGTGAAGAATATCGCTTTTATTGTGAACTATAATGGGGATCTTCAGGAGACAGAATGTAATTACCCCCAATTGAAATTTAACCAGGACATAAGGAGGGTTAACATCCCTACCACTGCAAAAAGTGTTGAGATCTTTCCTGACCACAGCTGGTCAGCACCTCAGGACACCTCATGCAAAAGACAAATTAGTTAAAAAATGCAACAAATCAACACAATGTAATATTGGCATTATCCATCTAACTGTATAATATGTTATTTTGGCCAGGCAAATTTATTGATCTTATTCGTAGAGGGATGAGCAGTCCACTATATGTATATGATATTTATTGGTTTTTAAAAAAATATTAATGTAATTTTCAATTGTTGCAAGGGCATTCAGAGCATGGGAAAGTGCCTGTTGGTTGAATGATTAACAGTGAAATAAACAAAATTTTATTATAAATCTAAATTTTAAAGATTATTAGATAATGTACTTTAAAACAATATTTTTCCACTTTAAAGGATGACTGATCATGTGCTCTACATTTAAACTATAAACAGTGATTTAGTATCTAATCCTTATTCATTCATCTTTCAAACCCAGCAGGACTCTCATGGTGACAAAACACTATGAGTCCAGTTTCAGAGGTTTTCCAGCTTGCCTCCCTCTGATATTTTGGGTTCAGTCTGGTAAGGACAACAGACTCCTTCTGAGTGTTCCATTAACATCCTTGAATGAGAGATGGATTGACTCTGCATCACACGTCCTGTTAAAGTAATGTCAGCTTACTAGACTATAGTGCAGAAAAGTCTTTTTCATATGTCTTCAGACATATCCAGCTCTAATGTAATCCTTACCAATATATCATATTAATTCAGAAGATGTCATCAACTCCAAAATATCTGCTATTCATAAGTCAACAAATTATATCTTTGATGTATTAATGACACATTTTGTTTAGTTTCAAAACAAGAAATATTAAACTTTTTTTTATTGATTGCTTTTAAAATACAGAATAACACCAAAAAGCCTAAAGGTAACTGCAGGTCATAATCAACAGGATCATAAGTCACAGAAAGATAGAATAATAACTGTAACGTATATAATATATTTAAAGCTCCTTAGGTGGTGACCTGAAAATCACACAAGAAAGGAATGTCAAAAACAAGCAGTCCTCCATTTATGTGGGTGAAGGGGAGCATATTGCAGCCAAAATTGCTTATTTCTCCTGGTCTGAATCAGAAACAGCTCTGAAACAGCTGAAGGATGCAAGATAGAGAAACCCATTGTGTGACGTATTATCACAATAGCGTAATAT
Source organism: Terrapene triunguis (assembly GCF_002925995.2). NCBI lineage: Eukaryota > Metazoa > Chordata > Testudines > Emydidae > Terrapene > Terrapene triunguis. The sequence goes on along the minus strand of NW_020664413.1, from coordinate 37,281,619 downwards.
AAACAATAGTTAAGTCAGTATAATAGATGCATCCAGGATATTGTATCATTATTCACAGAAGAGAGATGGGTTTTTGAGTCCTCACCCAATGTCTTAGAATCCAGACACAAAGCAATATGATCTGCACTGTAGAGAGATGCAAATAAGATCCACAGAACACACAAACATTTCAAGTGGTTTTAAAAAGAAAAAACACCCTGAGAGGCAGGTGTTGCTTTTCAAAGCCAGACCATGAGATACGACCACTTGAACTAGTATTTAAAGCAATAGACACGAATCCTTCCAGTCTTAGTCACTTAACATTCAGTGACAGAGGGCAAGAAGCAGGTGAATGAATAAGCAAACATCAGTGATATTTTAAAAGGGTTTTGAACACGTGCAACTTTGAATGCCATCCAGCCAGTGGAGTCCCCAAGGTCTCTTCTTTCTCCCTTTTGATTTTTGTCTGACTGGTAAGCATGGTGCAGTCTTAGCATCATAGTTTTTCTATCAGATATTAACTACAAAACTGAGAAAAACGATTGTCTTCTAAAATGGCAAAATCACTATTCACCTGCTTGGCGGAAGAGGTGGTAAGAATCTTTATTACTCTTGGCAGTGTTAAGGACCAGCTTATTTTTAAGAAAATCAGATAAGCCTCACAGATCAAAAGCAGTAAGGGATCCCATGTTAGGTCCTGATCCTGCATACCTTGTACATTCAAAGCTCCCATTGATGTCAGATGTTATGCTCTAAAGTAAAGCATCTATTTGTTTTTCTTTCAAGTCAGCGATATCTAATATAAGGCATAATTCAGGCCTGTAACTAAACTGCAATATAAATCAAGTCAGAGATTAAAGCTTCACTGTGTTCCTCCAGTCCCTAAATTTGGCTACGGGTTTTAGGCTATTGTACAATCTGCATAGTTTAGGAAAGAGTAAACATAAATACACATCTGCTAATACATTATATTAACTTTCTACACTATGTTGCTAGTTCCTAGGTGCCGACTTCCCCTCTTTCAGGTGAGTGCTCGACACCCCCTCCAACCCCAGCCTTGCCTCAACCCCTTCCATGAGGCCCCGTCTCTTCCCGCCCCTTCCCTGCCCCCATTCCAACTCCTTCCCCAAACCCCCGGCCCTGCCTCCTCCCCTGAGCACGCCACGTTCCCGCTCCTTCCCCATCTCCTGGAGCGTGCTAACGCTGCCAAACAGTTGTTTGGCGGCGGCCGGGCAGGAAATGCTGGGAGGTAGGCGGAGGAGCGGGGACGCGGCCCGCTAAGGGGAGGAGGAGGAGGTGGGGTGGGGGGTGAGGGGAGCTTGGCTGCTGGTGAGTGTAGAACACGCACTAATTTTTCCCCATGGGTGCTCCAGCCCCGGAGCATCCACGGAGTCGGCGCCTATAGCTGGTTCTATGCATGGCTGAAACAAAAAGCATTTTCGGTTGTGGAAGTTCCTAAGTGATGATGGTGATGATCATTGTTAAACTCCAGGAGATGTTAGTCTTGTTTGTATGTGGGTAACATGGATTTTTCATAGGCTCATACTAACAAAAACCCATTCACTCTGACTTAGAATAATATGCTGATAATGGATATAGGATCTGTGTGTGTATGTGTATATGTTTCTAGTTTTAACAAATATATGGCACCAGATAAAACAAAAACTCCTTTTCGGCATGATTGACCAGTTGAATTCTCTTAAGGCCTGGAACAATACAGGCTTCATTTATTGGCTGTTTCTGCTCCATGCATTGCAGTTAGAGTGCTGAATGGTGGCCGTTTCAGAAGCCATAGGATAGGCTAATAAGTATAGGACTGTGGTTACTCCAATGGAAAAACAAATGATCAGAGTAGTCTGAAATGTTATAAAAATTGATAAGGGGAGGAATGAAAGAAGTATGGCTGTCAATTAATTGCAGTTAACTAAAAAAAAAATTAATCGCGATTAATTGCACTTATAACAATAGAATACCAATTGAAATTTATTAAATAGTTTTAGATGTTGATTTCAATTACAACACAGAATACAAAGTGCACAGTGCTCACTTTATATTCTTTTTTATTACAAATACTTGCACTGTAAAAATGATAAAAGAAATAGTATTTTTCAATTCACCTCATACAAGTACTGAAGTGCAATCTCTTTATCATGAAAGTGTAACGTACAAATGCAGATTTTTTTTTATTACCTAACTGCACTCAAAAACAAAACCGTGTAAAACTTTAGAGCCTACAAGTCCACTCAGTCCTACTTCTTATTCTGCCAATCTCTAAGACAAACAAGTTTGTTTACACTGACTGGAGATACTGCTGCCTGCTTCTTATTTACAATGTCACCTGAAAGTGAGAACAGGCATTTGCATGGCACTTTTGTAGCCGGCATTGCAAGGTATTTACGTGCCAGATGCGCTAAACATTCCCTTCATGCTTCAGCCACCATTCCAGAGGACATGCTGACTATGCTCATTTAAAAAAAAAATGCGTCAATTAAATTTGTGACTGTACTCCTTGGGGGGAGAACTGGATGTCTTCTGCTCTGTTTTACCTGCATTCTGCCTATATTTCATGTTATAGCAGTCTCGGATGATGACCCAGCACATGTTCATTTTAAGAACACTTTCACAGCAGATTTGACAAAACGCAAAGAAGGTACTGATGTGAGATTTCTAAAAATAGCTACAGCGCTCGACCCAAGGTTTAAGAATCTAAAGTGCCGTCCAAAATCTGAGAGGGACGGGGTGTGGAGCATGCTTTTAGATGTCTTAAAAGAGCAACACTCTGATGCGGAAACTACAGAACCCAAACCACCAAAAAAGAAAATGAACCTTCTGCTGGTGGCATCTGACTCAGATGATGAAAATGAATGCATCAGTCCGCACTGCTTTGGATCGTTATCAAGCAGAACCCATCATCAGCATGGAAGCATGTCCTCTGGAATGGTGGTTGAAGCATGAAGGGAATCTTTAGCGCATCTGGCACGTAAATATCTTGCAACGCCAGCTACAACAGTGCCATGCGAACGCCTGTTCTCACTTTCAGGTGACATTGTAAACAAGAAGCAGGCAGCATTATCTCTTGCAAATTGTAACCAACTTTGTTTGTCTGAGTTACTGGGTGACCAAAAAGTAGAACTGAGTGGACTTGTAGGCTCTAAAGTTTTACATTGTTTTATTTTTGAATGCAGGTTTTTTTGTACATAATTCTACATTTGTAAGTTCAACTTTCATGATAAAGAGATGAAAAATATTGAAAATTGAAATGTATGAATATTGAAAAATACAATTTTTTTATAGTGCAAATATTTGTAATAAAAAATATAAAGTGAGCACTGTACACTTTGTATTCTGTGTTGTAATTGAAATTAATATATTTGAAAATGTAGTAAACATCTAAAAATATTTAAAATAAATGGTATTTTATTGTTTAGCGGCACGATTAATCATATGATTAATCTTTTTAATCGCACAATTAATTTTTTTTAATTGCTTGACAGCCCAAGGAAGAAGGCAGATGTTCTGTCCAGATGCAAACTGGAAACTCTTTAACCTGTATAACACTCTGTGTCTTGGTTTATGAAATTTAACTTTTTTTAAGTAGTAATCAAGGATGTAGTCTCAAAGAATTTGCAAATACTCTAGTGCTGGTATGGAGAACAGATGCCACCAGTATTGCCAAAGAGGGGGAGAGGGTCCAATGTAGTGGTTGCAACAGGAGGCAGAAAGAAACCACGGAGAGAATTGTAGGGGAAAGTGCAACCAAACCTAAGAATGGTTTATAATTAATTTACAGGGAGAAGGAAAAATTGGGTGTAATGTACAGAATGTCCCTACTATAGAAAAGGGATGTTACTTGGAACAATAGTATTGATCTCTTGAGATCTGAGCTCGTTCTTTCATAAGGTACATGCCTATTGTCCTTTTTTAAGAGGCAAAAGCCTTTGTGTTTCAGCAGGTTTTTGGTCCTTGGCCTCATAAAGTTGCCAATGGGAACAGATAAGGGGCTTTGTTGGAAGATAAAGCAGTTTTGCCATAGCAAAAACATTGTAGTAAAAATACCAAATTTGTTGTGTTCACAAACAGGCTGGAATCGAGCTTTGGTTTTTCACTTGTTTTTGTCAGTGGGATGTACTTTTTGCCCAGCTTCCACATGCATCACATGGTAAGAGAAAAAAAAAGATCTAAAGATTCAATATCACACAGGATCAACACCATCAAAGTTACCAAGAAAACAAGTACAAAAGGCAGGTAAAGGTAGAGAAAATAACCAACACCTTCTAATAATTAACTTTAATTCTTAAGTGCCCTGTTTCTTAACAGATATAGCTAAAATTTCAGTTCCAGTGAACAGCAGCAACATGCCTCTCTTTTATAAAAACAAAGCCCACCTCATCTCATGAGGGCAAACAAAACCCATCATGCCCAGTGAGGTGACAGGAAGTCCAATAACACAAGGAAACCATTTCCTGCTGTGTTTGAAAACTGTCCTGTGGAAAAAGTAGTATGTGAGCATGTAATTTAAGAGTGTACCATAATGCATATGCACAAGGGAGCCAAATTAAGGTTGTATGGACAACCCTAATCCTAGCATTTCCTAACTTTTGAGTGCTTGACTCTACAACCATAATAATTTTTTGACATAGGTTTTTTTGTATTTACGTGGGGGAGGGGGAAGAGAATGAATTTTAATACTAACTAAAGCAGAGAGCTATTTAAAACTAATAAAAAATTTTCACCCACCTCCAAAGCATATTCCCCCTTGGGCACTACTATCTTTTGACTATGGTGAAATATTATACGCCTTGCCTTTAGTCCATATGTATCACAACATATTTTAATATATGGAATATTTTATTTGTTTTAGTTTATATGTGCCATATTATGTGTTCTTAAAACTGCAGGAAGATTTATGATGTACCTGCTTATTCTTTTTCTTTGGGAAAAAATGTTTTTCCAGTAGAACTGTAAAGTTGCAGAAGCTAAAATCCTAACCTCCTGTGACACTAATGCAAAATATAACAGAAGTCTGTACACACTGATTATGTTTATTGAATTAAGGTAGAACAACTAAATTTATTCCATGTGTTCCATTTAAATCAATGCTGTATGTCCAGATTAGCACCTTGAAGTTCCTCCCAGTCCTGGCTTCAGTTACATGTGCATCTGTTCGACAGAACTTCAGTGAATATATATAAACTGAAAAAATTGTTTCAAAAGAAATCACAGCTGGACAGTCCTTGAGCCTTACGTGGGATTCTAACACAGTTCTCTCTGGCAGGAACATATCTTCAACATTTTTATTTTTAGAAAACAACAGCCAACCCAAACAGAAACATTGTTAATGAGAGACACAGCCAAAGGGCCTTACTTCTCAAGATCCCTCAGGAGTGTTAAATCTAATGCCTATGTAATAAAGCCTTGTATCCTTCACATCATTTAGCTCACTGTGGGCCAAAGGCATCCCTGATGTAATGCCATTGAAAAGATGCGGGGAGCAGTGAAGTGGCAAAATTTGCAGATTTCCCACAATTATGTAGGTTAGCGATGTCTGTGAGGGATTGAGAGAGAGCTATAAAAGCTAGGTGAAACGGGCAGTTCAGGGGCAAATGAAATTCACTGTTGACAAATACAAGGTAATGAATATTGCAAAGAATAATCTGAGCTATTCATGCATTCTAAATTAACTGTAACCACACAGGGAAAAGACCTGGATATTTTTATGCACGGCTCAATGAAAACCACTGCTCAGTGTGTATTGGCAATTATAAAAGCAAACAAAATGTTAAGATGTATAAAGAATGGGATAAAAATAGTACTGAAACTATTGTGATGCCATTATGTACATTCAGGGTATGGCTCATTTGGAATACTGTGTTCTGTTCAGGTCTCCCGATCTCAAAAAAGATATAGCAGTAATAGATGGCGAAAGTTATTAGAGGCATGAAAAGACATTATATGAGGACAGAGCGAAAAGATTAGAACTTTTTAATTTAGAAAGGAGATGAATAAGCAGGAACACAATAGAGGTGTATAAAGTTGTGCTTAGTATAGAGAAGGTCAGTTGGGTGGTTTTAGTTACCCTTTCATATAATACAAGAACAAGGGGTTATTCAATCAAATGGAAAGGCAACAAACTTAAACTAATAAAAGGAATTTTTTTTAAGTAGTACACAATTAACCTGAGAAACTCACTGTCACAAGATATCATTGGGACTAGGAGCTTAGATGGATTTCAAAAATGAAGACTCTACAGGTACATGGAGAATGGAAAAATGAGAATTTACAGTATTTAGGCTAAAAATAATTAGGAACATAAACCCTCATTCTTTAGCGCATAAACCAATCACTAACTCTTGGGTTTAGGAAGAAACTTCTCCTATGATCAGGATTATTCCATCATTTTCTAATACTGGACAAGATTTCTTGCACTTTTCTCTGAAGTATCTAGTATCGGCCAGCATCAGAGCCAGGATATACCATTGGCCTGATGCTATAGGGTAATTCCTAAGCAAATGTTATTGAATCAAGGTAGAGGGGAAAGCACCATTTAAAAAAATGGAAGTGAACTCATCTATATTCCAACAGGTAGTCTATACAGCACAGAGGTGTGCAAACTACGACCCGTGGGCCACATCTGGCCCGCGGCACCCTCCTGCCCAGCCCCTGAGCTCCTGGCCCGGGAAGCTAGCCCCTGGCCCCTCCGCTGCTGTCTCCCCTTCCCCGCAGCCTCAGCTCACTGTGCTGCCGGCGCAATGCTCTGGGCGGTGGGGCTGTGAGCTCCTGGGGCAGCCCAGCTTGACCCGGAGCTCTGTGCTGCGTGGTGGTGGCGGCGGCATGGCCTGGCTCCAGCGCTGCCAGCCACCAGCGCTCCAGGCAGCGTGGTAAGGGGGCATGGAGTGGGGGGGTTGGATAGAGGGCAGGGGAGTTTGGGGGTGTGGCTAGGGGGTGGGGCTGTCGGGGGGGGGGAACAGAGGGTTGAATGGGGGCAGGGATCCCAGGGGGGCAGTCAGGAGCAGGGGTTCCGGGAGCAGACAGGGGACAGGGAGAAGGGGTGGTTGGATGGGACAGGGATCCCAGGGGGACCATTAGGAATAAGAGAAGGGGTTGGATGGGGCAGCGGGGGTCCAGGGGTGGTCAGGGGACAGGGAGTGGGGGTCTGTGGATGGGGCAGGGGTTCGGGGAGGGGCAGATAGGAGGTGGGGGCCAGGCCACAACCCCCTCCCCTAACCGGCCCTCCATACAATTTATGAAACCTGATGCGACTTTCAGGCCAAAAAGTTTGTCCGCCCCGATATAGCAGCTAGTAGTCTATGTAAGTTGACAAATTCAGTACAGTGCAGAAAAGAGGTACATAACTGTCGGCTTCATTCTCCTATGACTCATCCCAGTGTCACCATAAATAGTGAAAGGGAAGGGAATAAAAAGGAAAGTTGATTTGATAAATGTATGTGCAATTGATTAATTATGCCTAGTTGAAGCTGCCTGTGTTGGATGATTCAGATGTGCAGGCAAACATTCGTTTTCTTTTTCTCTACTGTCAGACTTTCTCTGGTTTCTGTTTCCTTCCAAATAGCACGAGCTGTTTAAATAGGTGAGCTGCAACTTTGGACTCTCAGTGCTGTTATGTTGTGTGAGATCTAGCAAATGTACTTTGGTTCTTGGTCACATGCTTAACTGATCATCATAGAAACTGGAAGGGACCTTGAGAAGTCATCTAGTACAGTCCCCTGCACTCATGGTAAGGACTAAGTATTTTCTAGACCACCCCGACAGGTGTTTGGAGATTTTTTGAGAGCAGGTCAGACAATGAGGCAGATTCCACAACCTCCCTATGCAATTTATTCCAGTGCTTAACCACCCTGACAGGAAGTTTCTCGTAATGTCCAACCTAAACCACCCTTGCTGTAATTTAAGCCCATTGTTTCTTGTCTTATCCTAGGAGGTTAAGGAGAACATTTTTTCCCCTCCTCCTTGTGGCAACCTTTTATGTACTTGAAAACTGTTATCATGTCTCCTCTCAGTCTCCTCTTCTCCAGACTCAACAGCCCCAATTTTTTCAATCTTCCCTCATAGGTCATGTTTTCTAGACCTTTAATCATTTTTGTTGCTCTTCTCTGGACTTTCTCCAATTTGTCCACTTCTTTCCTGAAATGTGGAGCCCAGAACTGGACACAATACTCCAGTTGAGGCCTAATCAGCACGGAGTAGAGCAGAAGAATTACTTCTCATGTCCTGCTTACAACATTCCTGCTAATACATCCCAGAACGATGTCTGCTTTTTTTGCAACAGTGATATACTGTTCACTCATATTTAATTTGTGATGCACTATGACCCCCTCCCCAGATCCTTTTCTGCAGTACTCCTTCTTAGGCAGTCATTTCCCATTTTGTATGTGTGCAACTGATTGTTCCTTCCTAAGTGGAGTACTTTGCATTTGTCCTTATTGAATTTCATCCTATTTACTTCAGACCATTTCTCCAGTTTGTCTAGATGATTTTGAATTTTAATCCTATTCTCCAAAGCACTTGCTACCCCTCCCAGTTTGGTGTTGTCTGCAAACTTTAGAAGTGTACTCTTCATGCCTTTACCTAAATCAGGGGTCTGCAACGTTCGGCACGCGGCTCGCCAGGGTAAGCACCCTGGCGGGCCGGGCCAGTTT
>NW_020664413.1:37221310-37272583 GCF_002925995.2 Terrapene triunguis | reverse complement strand
AAACTGGCCCGGCCCGCCAGGGTGCTTACCCTGGCGAGCCGCGTGCCAAACGTTGCCGACCCCTGATCTAAATCATTGGTGAAGATATTGAATAGAACCGGACCCAGAACTGATCCCTTCTGGACCCCATTCGTTATTCCCTTCCAGCTTGACTGCGAACCACTGATAACTACTCTCTGGGAATGATTTTCCAACCAGTTATGCACCCACCTTATAGTAACTCCGTCTAGGTTGTATTTCCCTAGTTTGTTTATGAGAAAGTCATGTGAGACAGTATCAAAAGCCTTACTAAAGTCAAGATATGCCACATCTCCTGCTTCCCCCCCATCCACAAGGTGTGTTACCCTGTCAAAGAAAGCTATTAGGTTGGTTTGACATGATTTGTTTTTGACAAATCCATGCTGACTGTTACTTATTACCTTATTATCGTCTAGGTGTTTCAAATTGATTGTTTAATTATTTGCTCCATTATCTTTCCCAGTACTGAAGTTAAGATGACTGGTCTGTAATTCCCCAGGTTGTCCTTATTTCCCTTTTTATAGATGGGCACTATATTTGCCCTTTTCCAGGCCTTTGGAATCTCTCCCGTCTTCCATGACTTTTTGAAGATCATCGCTAATGGCTCAGATATCTCCTCAGTCAGCTCCCTGAGTATTCTAGGATGTATTTCATCAGGCCCTGGTGACTTGAAGACATCTAACTCGTCTAAGTAATTTTTAACTTGTTCTTTCCCTGTTTTAGCCTCTGATCCTACCTCATTTTCATTGGCATTCACTGTGTTAAATGGCCAGTCGCTACGAACTTTTTGATGAAAACCAAAACAAAAAGATAATTGAGCACTTTTGCCATTTCCACATTTTCTGTTATTGTTCCCTCCCTCATTGAGTAACGGGCCTACCCTGTCCTTGGTCTTCCTCTTGCTTCTAATGTAGTTGTAGTATGTTTTTTGTTACCCTTTATGTCTAGTTTAGTCTCGTTTTGTGCCTTGGCCTTTCTAATTTTGTCCCTACATACTTGTGTTATTTGTTTATGTTCATCCTTCATAATTTGACCTAGTTTCCACTTTTTGTAGGACTCTTTTTTTGAGTTTCAGATCATTGAAGATTTTCTGGTTAAACCAGGGTGGTCTCTTGGCATACTTCCTATCTTTCCTATGGAGTGGGATAGTTTGCTCTTGTGCCCTTAATAATCTATCTTTGGAAAAATGCCAACTCCTTTGAACTGTTTTTCCCTTTAGACTTGCTTCCCATTGGATCCTACCTGCCAACTCCCTGAGTTTGCTAAAATCTGCATTCTTGAAATCCATTATCTTTATTTATCATATGTGGGGTTGGGAAGCAATTTTCCCTCCGGTCAAATTGGCAGTGACCTTGGGGTGGTTTTTGCTGCCTTCTGCAGCATGGGTGCAGGTCACTTGCCAGGATTATCTGGGTGTACATCACTTAATAATTTCCATGCCATTGCATGGTTCTTGGGCATCAGTGCAGCTCAGACTCTCCTGTTCTCTGCCAGTGGCACATAATAGTCTAGTCTTCTGTGCGCTGTAATACTTTGGTCTAATTTCAGTTGTTGGGTTTAGTGTGTGGGTCCTAGGGGACATTGGTGGCCTGTGATATACAGGAGGTCAAACGAGATATAATGGTCCCTTCTGGCCTTAAACTCTATGACACTCATCTGAACCCATCATTCCGCTAGTCTTATTTTTGGCCTTTAGTTCTTCACATGGAAAAGTTTTTAGGATGTTAATGTCTCTGTTTGCTTTAATGTCTGACATATTGAGCATAATATTTAGATGTCATTCTGGAGAATCAGCCAGTTCCGTTTCCTCTGATGTTCAGTATGGTTGACACAAATAAGAAAGTAACATGGCTGGGAAGGTGGAAAGAAAGTGCTAGGTATTCCCAAAAGGAAGGATAACCTGTCAATCAAGTGCCAGGATAAGAGTGATTTTTATTCTAAACTAGAGATGAGCCAATTCTGCTAAAATTGAGTCTGGTTTTCAATTCCCCCCTCCGCAAATTTTGGAGGTGTTTGGATTCTGGTTCATCCCATTATAGAGAAAGGGCCTAATTGGAAAAATCTGATCTGTGTTTGGGTCCAGATTTCAAAGCTCCCTGTGTTTGACAGAATCCAGAATTGGGGTTCTGGATAGAGCCTAATTGTTTGACCTTCAGATATTTATTCCTGAATACCCATTTCAGAGTCCAGGGGTGTTTGGATCAAGATTCCTGTTCAGGCTCATCTATGTTCTTAATAATAACAGAAACTTGATGTGGTTTTTATAGATAGATGGTTATTAAATTAGCTGAGAAAAAAGTAACATATGGAATCCATGGACTCTGCTTATCATGTATAATGTTGGCACTGGAGGAAATATTGGTGGGGCATAGATCTGACGGCTGCAAATGGCACATTCTGCTATTATTGTTGTTATGCAATATTAACCCTAATTTTACATTATCAACATGTGAGCTCACTGACAAGGTGAACAGTTCTCGTTCTCTCCACAGCTTTGGGGATTTACACGGGCTTATATCCCATTGAAGTGAAATGTAGGGAATGAATGGAAATACTTCCACTGTTCAAGTTAAGAATGCAGTATTATCAATTATGGGCTTTCAAAAATCACGAGACTGGCTACAAAATTATGAAGTAAAAAAAATGTGTGGTTCTTTTTGTTTGCTGTGTGGTTTCTGAGCCTGTAGCTTCTCTCAGGTCATGTTTTCAGACTTTTCTCTGCAATCATTATGGCAAGAAACGTACTTTTACAAAAATAAAAACTGAGATTCTCCGGTAGTCACTTGCCTCCAAGAACTGGGGCTTTAAGAAACAATGTCAAATATTGTGAGAGAGTCATGAGAGTTGACGTGTGTGTGTGTGTGTGTGTTTGCAGGGTCAGGGCCTATCTGAGATCAGGAACAAGCCTGAATCTCCTGAACAACCAGGAACTTGTTTGTGAGGTGGTTCTGTTCCCTGTTCATAGGGCAATCTGATGTGCACATTTTGGCTCCCTTTTATACTAAAAAACTACTGTGTTGGGGGTGGAGGGCCCTCAGTTACAACCTAGCGGTCCTCCAGCCTAGCACATGGTCCAACTTTTGCAGTGTAGATAGCACTGGACCATGACTTAATCATTTTCCCATGCCATGCTATAGTACTGGGGTTTTAGCAGGGCACAAACTTGATTCAAACCCACCTACACTCCAGACTCAAACCTTCTTCAATTGTCTGACCCGGTCCCTCAATTTCAGCAAATATTACAGTGAGAGAGGAACCTTAGTGATTCATGATGAGGCTTGAGAGTAAGAGACCTTAGATCTGAAAATAGCCTTGAAGGCAATAGGGTTGTCAGAAAAATGGTGACGATCTTGGATTATCTGGGTATTTCCTCATGTATTTTCATTATTATTAAAACAAAATTCCAAGTTAATTTGGGGAAAATCTTCGTTTTAGTTTTAGAAAGTAGCTGCAGTGAAATTTCTCAGGGATTTTTAAAATCCATTTGTGGAACTTGCAGTGCCTGTGTATACTCATGAGGGTGTGATGGAGTGGTTCATACAAAGTTAGGATGATCACTGTAAGTATACGCACATCCTGGCACTGAAACACTGAACTGACAAAGCCATTTCATGAAAACATTTCTATTAATAGTTGGTTTTGTAAGATGGCTTTTGTTTTCAAAACAATCATTTTGAGTGAAAAATACTTGAGTCCCTTTTACATTTTTTCTTTAAAAAACAAAAGAACCAGAGTTTAGTTTAAAATAAATAACAAAATAGAATACAAATAAGTGAAAGGTGCATCCCTGGAATGAAACGCCTATGAATACTCAAGGGATGGATCTCATTAATCCTGGGTATAAGTGGGTGTAACTCCAATTGAAGCCAATGAGGGCTAAGCCTATTTACACCAGAGCTGAACTAGGCCCAAAGATGGTGTGCAGAATTGTCAAAATCCATCACTTTCATTCTCTCTGCATTTCTGTGACCTAACAACCAAAGTGTGTGTCAATAAAGCGTGAGGTACTGAGACTATGATTGGCCATTGAGCATTTGATTTGAAATGAAAACTGTGACAAACACAATAATAATAATTTTATTCCAGATAAATCAAATATCTCTTATCATTGTTCAAGAGCAAATATTAGTAGACTAAATGAATACCACATGTCAGTTACCAAACTGTGAAATAAGGCCTATTTTTACATTGGAAAACTCTCACGTGCTCACAGAGAGAGAGAAAAAAATACAAAATCACATTGGCAATAAAGTCTATACTTTATTTTACTGAAGTTTATGAGAAATCAATAGATATTTTCAGCAGAAACCTTGTTTGTAACCTTATTTGTTTCTACATGCGCTTATTTTCAAAACAAATGAGAGCAGCTAAAAGGAAACTAAATGACAGACATCATGCAATGTATTAAAAAATATTGCACCTTTCAATATATTTCACCAGGTACTAAACCAAACTGTTTCCTTCTTGCATCAACTGGCTGGAGACAAAGTAAAGAAGTAGTAAATATTTGTTTTGCTTTGAAACAATGAAAGCCTAGTAACTTTTTAAGGGGGCTCAAGGGTTCATTTCAAAGGTAAACCCCCTCAAGGCTTTGGACCAGATTCTGACAGTTGCACCAGTGTAGATCCAAAGGATTCTCAGTAAAGTCAGTGGAGATACTCCAGACTTACATCAGCATAATCATGATCAGAATCGGGACCAACATGTGCCCAAAGTATTTTAGAAAAGAAAGTTGAAGAAATAATGGGGACAGATTTATTTCACCCATGAGATTTTGCAAAAATTAATCTTGTTAATAATCTCTCACATTTAAAAGTTTCTTGCAAAGGGGAAAAATGGGTCTGTGTCCTGTTTTGCTTGTTTATGTTGTAAAAGGACAGAAAGTCTTGTGTAATAAAAAGTTTGGCTATTTTTCCCCCTTGCATGTTTTTTATTTTAGGAATTTAGGCCTTGTCTATCCTGCAAAACTATTTAAGTAACTGGAGAACTGATAGTAAGTACTATGAACATAAGAACGGCCATACTGGGTCAGAGCAAAGGTCCATCCAGCCCAATATCCTGTCTACCGACAGTGGCCAATGCCAGGTGCCCCAGAGGGAGTGAACCTAACAGGTAATGATCAAGTGATCTCTCTCTTGCCATCCATCTCCAACCTCTGACAAACAGAGGGTAGGGACAGCATTCCTTACCCAGCCTGGCTAATATCCATTAATGGACTTAACCTCCATGAATTTACCTAGTTCTCTTTTAAACCCTGTTATAGTCCTGACATCACAGCCAAGGAAATGAACCCTGATAAAATTAGATGGGAAGTGATTTTTTTATTAAAGCTGTTTAAAATTCTTTCTTTCTGGTTTTTCATAAATACCTCTTTAACTCAAATGCCTGAGAATCTCTGGGGAGAAAATATGTTTATTTTAAAATATTCAACACCCCTTTAATTAGGGGCTGAGAGAACTTCTAAACTGCTTCTTTGAAACCCTCAGCAAGTGCTGCAGCAAAATTAGGGAAGATCAAATTAAAAAATGAGCAGAAAAAATCCAAACACTTGTCAAAACCCTTTCAGGTGTTCTTTATATATCATAAAGAAGAAAAAATGCACTAACCAATGTATTTTTTCCGCTTTTCAGATTAACTCCATACTACTATTACTAGGGAGAGCACAACAAAATGCAAAGAAGTCATCTCCAAGAAAATACCTGGTAAAGTAATGGCGTTACTATTTACATTATGCTATGACCTCCCATTGTTTCATGTTTGTTCTCTTTCTCCTTGATTGGCCTTGCTATCAATTAACAAAAAAATCCGTCTGTGTAAGCCAAAATCTTACTAGATGGTAATATTACTAAATATTAACTGAGTGTTGTTTTCAATGAGTTTTCCTTGTGTCTATGAGAGTGGAATGGAATGGATTGGATTGTCTGCAGCATTGTTTTTGTAGGATCATGTTGCACATGCTGTTCTTGGTGATTTCTGACACATCATGCAGCTTTTAGCATTCTTGTTTCAAGCTGCTGCAACTTTTTGATTCATGTTAGTCACTTTGAGATCCTCAGATGAAAGGTGCTATAAAAGTGAAAAGTATTCTTTGTATTCCTAGATAAAGTGAATAAATATGAAGTTAAACAAAAATCTCCACATGTCAATACATGAACAATGACAGCTTCGGGCTTCTTGCATTTTAACCCAAGCCTAACGGATGAGATCAGCAGTGAGTTTTCAGACCTTTCCAGGAGAGCCTGAGTGATGTTAATATCTGAAGAATTAACCATCGTATTAGACACAATGTTTTAGTACTGAAACAGCTCATGGTAGCCAATCTGTTAGCCATAAAAAGAAAAAAATCATTATTCTTATTGTATGCTGTGTTCTTTGGCTTGTTTGGATTTCCAGGAAGTTGGGGTCATTGGGGCTCTGCCTTCACTGGGCGGGGTTTAGTTAATGCCCCTCCTGAGCATGCAAAATATGCCCCTCTTACACTACATGTACTTCTCTACACAATGCCTGGTATTAACTGTGGACATTCTGGCTGGCGCGGGGATCCTCAGTAGACTTTGCCTGTGTGATGATGATTTAGCTTTGCCCTCATTTTCCAGGAATATTAACAATATTTAAAGTTTGTGGTTTTAAAAGTCAGTCACTCATATGTGACTTACAGAAACAGAGTTAGAAATATATGTTAAAATTTGAAACTAGTACATTTTTATTTGCTTCTATTTCAAAAACAGTTTGATCAATTAATTATCTTCAAACTTTGGGAAAAATAAGACTCCCCTGGCCGAAGGCCAATTTTCAAGGTAAAAGGGGATTTCTTGCTAGTAATTTAGGTGGATGAAAATAAGAATATGGAGCAAGATGAAACCTTAACCGGATGCCCATGACCCTAGCCCCATCATAATAATGTAGAATAGAGGGTGGCAAATATCATGTAGATAAGCTTACATGATACTAATCTTAAATGGCAAAGCTGGCATGGTCCTGGTGCTATTGTTTAGAGGGCATGGAAACTCTCTGCTCATTTTTGAACTTTGAGTGCACAGTTTGCATATATAGCAAGAATATGGACAATAACCTCAAAATGAAAGGGTGGTTCATGGAGCAAATGGTCAGTGGAAGGGATTTGAAGTTAATAATAAAATGATATTCTCAAGTCTTCCTGGCAGACACCAACGTAAGGTAAAAAGGGACGTCGGCAAAATGGCTATAGGGATTGAGGCTGAAATCTTGTAAAAGTGTGATTGGCTTGCCAGAATGCTTTTGCCAGGGCTGGCTCCAGGCACCAGCTGAGCAAGCTGGTGCTTGGGGCGGCAGATTGTTCGAGGTGGCATTCCGCCCAATCCAAGGGCGGCACGGCCGCTTTTTTTTTTTTTGTTCCGCTCTGGCCGCCCTGTAGGGGGCGGCGGCGCGGAGAACCAGAGCGCCCTGCAGGGCAGTCCTCTTCCTTCCGTCCCCGCTGACTGGAGCGGAGCCCTCGCGGCAGGCGGCAGGAGGCGGCGCAGCGGGAGGGGCCGCGTGGTAGCGCCCCTGCTGTAGCCCTGGCCGCCCCCTTCTCTCTCTCTCCCACCCGCTCCCTCCCCCTGTCCTCCCAGCCGGTCCCCCTGCCCCCGCGCTCCGGCCGCGCCGCGGGTTTTGTTTTTTTTTTGCTTTGCCATTCTGGCTGCCCCGTTTTTGCTTGGGGCGGCCAAAAAGCCAGAGCCGCCCCTGGCTTTTGCTAATTGGAATCAGTTCCTACTACAGTAACTCCTCACTTAAATTCGTCCCAGTTAACGTTGTTTCATTGTTACATTGCTCATCAATTCGAGAACATGCTCGTTTAAAGTTGCACAATGCTCCCTTGTAACGTTGTTTGGCAGCCGCCTGCTTTGTCCACTGCTTGCAGAAAGAGCAGCCTGTTGGAGCTAGCTGGTGGGGGCTTGGAACCAGGGTGGACCGGCAGCCCCCCATCAGCTCCCCGCTCCTCCAAGTTCCCTGTGCGGCAGCCGCCCAGCAGGCTATCAATTGCTGGCAGTTCAGCTGTCCCTCCCCCCACTGCCATGTGCTGCTCCTGCCCTCTGCCTTGGAGCTGCTCCCGGGAGCCTCCTGCCAGGGCCGGCTCCAGGCACCAGCGAAGGAAGCAGGTGCCTGGGGTGGCCAATAGAAAGGGGCGGCACTCCGTCTGTTATTGGGGCGGAATGTCTGGGTCTGCGGCGGCAATTCGGCGGCGGGTCCTTCACTCACTCCCTTCCTCTTCGGCAGCAGCCCAATCGTTTTCTTTTTTTTTTCCTTCCCTTTTTTTTTTTTTTTTTTTTGCCGCTTGGGGCGGCAAAAAAGCTGGAGCCGGCCCTGCCTTCTGCTTGCTGTGTGTGTGTGTGTGTGGAAGGCTAATATCAGGGTGTCCCCTTGCCACCGCTCCTGCCCCCCGCTTACCTCATCTCCATAGAGCAGGGCGGGTGGACACCACAGGGCTCAGGACGGAGGGAGCTTGCTAGCAGCGGCTGCTGTTTCAACTTGCTGAGCTACTTAAAAAGGCAATGTACTTAGAGTGGGGTTAGCGTACTTAAAGGAGCAATACGCATCTCTCTCTCTCACACACACACAGGGTGTGTGTCTCTGTCTGCCAGGCTGTCTCCC
Source organism: Terrapene triunguis (assembly GCF_002925995.2). Taxonomy (NCBI): domain Eukaryota; kingdom Metazoa; phylum Chordata; order Testudines; family Emydidae; genus Terrapene; species Terrapene triunguis. The sequence continues at coordinate 37,263,955 of NW_020664413.1, read as the reverse complement.
CTCCAGGGCCGGCTTTAGCAGGTGCGGGGCCCCACGCCGGGATGCGAATTGTCTCGTGCCCCGACTCCGCCCCCTCCCTGCCCCATTGGATCCCTCCCCAAATCCCCGCCCTGTCCCCGCCCCAGCCCTGCCCCCTCCTGCCCCATTGGATCCCTCCCCAAATCCCCGCCCTGTCCCCGCCCCCTTACTGCCCCATTGGATCCCTCCTCAAATCCCTGCCCTGGCCCCGCCTCTTCCCCAAGCACGCTGCATTCCTCCTCCTCACCCCTCCCTCCCAGGCTTGTGCTGATCAGCTGTATGGCGGCGCAAGCGCTGGAGGGAGGGGGGAGAAGCAGGACGGGGCTTTTTTTTTTCTCCGCTGGCATTTCAGGGAATCGGCCGAATCGGCTTAAAGCCGGCCCTGTTCTCCTCCCTCCATTTGTGCTGCCTTGTAGAGGGTGAGGCTACATTAACAACAATGTGTTAACCCTTGAGGGCTCAGCCGAGTGCATTTAGCAGTAAGGCATTCCCTGGGAAATAGCCCACCCTCTGACTTCACCACCTCAACCAAGCTTCACAATCATCATTGCTGTGTACAGTATTAACTTGTTTGTTTAAAACTTATACTGTGTGTGTATGTATGTATGTATGTGTGTGTATATATATATAGAGAGAGAGAGAGAGTCTTTTGTCTGGTGAGAAAACTGGAACCTAACCTCCCCATTTACATTAATTCTTATGGAGAAATTGGATTCGCTTAACATTGTTTCGCTTAAAGTCGCATTTTTCAGGAACATAACTACAACGTTAAGCGAAGAGTTACTGTACCTCATCATTGCATCCAACCCATGTTAGCGCCTATTAGGAGCCAACTTTTGGTCTTGTGCTGCTAACTAAATCTTGAAGAATTTGCATCTGTGCTCTCTGTCGCAAGGGCAAAAAAGGGAGCCGCTCAGCTTTCAGAGGAACATGATCCTGATCCATCTCCATTACGTTTCTGGTTAAACTGGGCAGACCAGTTCATTGATTCCACTTCCACTGCTACCACAATGTACTGTAATAAATTTGTGCCCAGCCTCGACTTCATGTCTGTTGCTTTGCTTCACATGATGGCCATTCAGAACTTCACAGCAGCATGAAGATAGAATTCAGATCCCAGGCTCCAAAAGATCAGGTCCCAAAACATGGCCTAAAAGAACACTTCTGCTGGCTGCTATTAGGGTGACCAGATAGCAAATGTGAAAAATCGGGATGGGGGTGGGGGGTAATAGAAGCGTATATAAGAAAAAGACCCAAAAATCGGGACTGTTCCTATTAAATCGGGACATCTGGTCACCCTAGCTGCTATAGATGTAAAGGGACTATCACACACAGCTCAGTAGTTCTGATTTTTTCCACTTGAGGAAAGTGCTACACGCATTAGCCAATAATTTAGGGCAGGGCGGTCAAACTCATTTTCTGGAGAAGACTGAATGCCGTTTTTGATTATGGAATATGTTCTGGGGGGATAGATTTAGCACTCCATACTATACTCAGTCCCCAGCAGAATTCCCACTGATGTCACTGATTGGTTTGCATATAGGTTGACCAGACAGCAAATGTGAAAAATCGGGACGGAGGTGGGGGGTAAAAGGAGCCTAAACTTTTTGTTATAGTTTATTATGTGTTCAATACCTTGTTATCCCATTCAGCATCACTCAGTAGGAAAATTGCTTACTTCGTCTTCCCTTTGTTCCACTCCCTCTTCCCTGTCTCTGCTCCTTCTCCCCTCTGTATTTTCTTCCCTGCAGCAACTCTTCATTTCCGACTCTCATGGGCTTTGTTCCTATCCCTATCTGCTAAAATGGGCTGCAGTTAAATAATTAAAGTCATCACCAAACTTTAAAGTTAACACCCCAGTGAAATTAGGGAGTCCTGGTTCTGGACAAGAGCTCATAGGTGTTATGTAATACAAATAATTATAACAATAATGGTTAGTGGGAAATAATAGGGGGTAATCACACCTCCTAAATGCATTGATTCAAGCTGTCTGCATACTCAGGAAGATATTACTGTATCAGTGATGCTCAAGTCACATTTGGAGAGTTTCCTTTGCAATTTCTTTAGGGCTAGAAATATACATTGTTAAAAATGGAAACGTAGACTTGGCAAACTCACAATATGCCATGGTGTCCAGGTGTTTGGCATCCCTGCATTAGAATGTGTTTATCATAGAATTTATCCATTTAGCTTTCCTGCTTTGCCAATGAAACACATCTTTTAAGACTTTAAAATAATTCCCATAATTACAAAGCGGTTAATATAACATAAATGCCTCACTAGCACGAATGTTTTAGACCATGGGGAATAGAAAGGTCTAAGCTAAGGCCACCAATGTTCATATTCCTGGGAATTGAGGGAAAGTGACTATGTGGGAATTGCTCACCTGATCATCATCTGATGATTCCTGTACATTTTTCTAGAGGAGGATAAAATCCCCCTGTGATCTCCACCAATCAGGTGGTTAGGTGCACACTATTCTCATTTTGAATTCTTGTTTCCATTTTTTACTGTTTTACCACCATCTCTCTTGAGTTAGGGCTTACATCCCAAGAGTTGATTATCAGTATTAGTTCTGAAGATGCCCTTTTGAGTGTTATGTGATGAGATTAAACTTAACTGGTAAGTCTATGCTTACTGTAATAAATGTTCTTGAAATTTACTCCAATCGTCAAGCCACTGCCAAATAAGGCCCACAATAACATTACAGAACAACTGAACAGAATGAGTTTTTTAATGTAATGCCTTTCTAATGATGTGATCCCAAAGCACTGTGCAAAAAAGAATTAATTGTATATTAAAGGTGAAATTTTGGCTCTGTTGAAGCCAAGGAAGTTTTGCAATTGACTTGAGTGGCGCCAGGATTTCACCCTGGGAGAGTAGTGACTGAGTAATCAAACCTGTAGCCATTATGTGCTACTGCTCATGCTGAGCCTTAGACATTTGCACCTGTTTTATTGCGACAATGAATATTGGGCTGCTCTTTCTGTACCTTTTTAGATATTTCTGATTTAACTGTTACAGGGATGAAAACACAGGATCCTTCAGGTAAATGAAAGGGGAGGGGAAATTAAAACGTGCACTGTTAGAATATCAGTCAATGTTCTTTTTATTTTTATCATCACTTCTTAAAACTAGCTTTTAGCTTCTTATAAGAGCCTTAGTACGAGGGTAATTTTGGTGTTCAGACTATATAGGGCAGAAGCAGCTCAGAACTGGTAGCTGCACCTTATACAGAAGATCAGTAATAGAACCAGCAGGATGAGTTAAAAATACAAAGAATTCTTAAAGAAGAAACTAAACTGTTCTGTGTTCTCATTTATTAGACAGAGAAAAGGGTTCTCTTCACTTCCTTTAAGAAACTCATTTAGTACCTGAATTATTTGCATTTAAAGAATCTGTGCCTTTCCTGTTCAGCTAGTTTGTTTAATCCATGTTAGATTTCTGTACTATTGTACAGATGTTGCTTTGCCTAAATGAAAGACTAACTCTTGGAAACTGGTTCGGCTGCGTTAGTTATGTTGAGTCTAATAGAGTTTGTGAAGGACTTTGAACTGAATGGCATAAACTCCCTTGGCCATTGAGGAGCAGCTTTACCAACAACTCGGCTTGGCTGAGATTCTGGCATGTTAGGAGTTCCATTGTTTAATACAGCTCCTATGGCTATTAGCATGCTCCCATTCAAAATACTTTGTGAGCTCAAATTTTAGTTGTTTGTTACGATGGCATGGCATGGCATTTACTTAATAATAATAATAATATTCACTCCTGCAGTACCTTTCATCCAGTTGAGGAATTAAGTAAAAGGCCGGTCTCTTGAATAGTTTTCTGAGGTCCCTGTCATTTCATCGCCACTGTCTTGTGATAACCGGACTCCTGTATTACTGAACAAAGATTTTGAAAATGAGTATGTTTAGAAGCCAGAGAGGATGGTCAAAATGTAGACTGAGATTATTATTTTTATACAGTGGGCAATGTGCATTGGCAGAAAATTCTTCTTGTAGATAGTGGTCATGAAAATTATTGCCCTTGTAGTTAAGACAGAAATGTATGAATCTGGCAGGTATATGAGAGAAATCTAGCTATCTGAATATACAAGCTATGTTAAATATGCCTGTTTCAGTCCTTTTTTAATTTCAGCACTTCTGTGTGGTCCTGTTGTAAATATTTTAGAAAGTCAGTATGGATCCAGGACAGAACTTCAGTAGGTGATGGAAACCTTTAACCTTTCGGGAATCTTTTCATAGTTGCCTTGGGAAATATTCAGGGCACTTAATATATAATATAAAAATAAGGTTGGAATCCAAGGTGGCTCAAGTATGTAAAACTTTATCAGTGATTTGTGGGAAAATATTACCTTTAAACACTTAAAATTACAATGTAGTTTACAGGCCTCCATATCCACCTACATCGATCATAAAACAAAAATCAGACTGTGAATTACCTTACTTAGAATGATGAGCAGTGACTTTAATGAGACTACTCATATGAGTAACTGATCACCAGTGCAAGTAAGAAGATCAGAGTTTAGCTCTTCTGTGGGGAAAAAAAGGTAGAATGTTTTGTCGATGAACTAACTCATCTGAGTAGGCTCAGATTTTTGCATAGCAACTGAATGCTGTATTAACTCTGTTGTCTTTATGATGGTTTACAATATAAGGACAATTGCTCTCATGATCCAAGGAGTCTAGGATCTGGTGAATATGATCATTGTACAATAGCCTCAGCCACTGACATGGTGGTCTCCTAATGGCTCCTTCTTCCCCATCACCCACACAGATCTCCTTAGTTTTTTTGACACCCTGCATCAGATGAAGACAGAGGGGTAGAAATTTGAGCGCTGATGGCAAAAACCATGGGTTAATGCAGAAAGGAAAAAATAAAAATAAAAAAAGGGTTAGAAAAAAGAAAAAGGAATCCTACCAAAACTGGAAACATGTGAACTGATTGCTAATGAGTACAAAAAATAGCACAAACTTGTAGGGACAAAATCAGAAGGCACAAAATGAGTTATACATAGCAAGGGTATAAAAGGCAATAAGAAAAGATTCTTTAAATACATTAGGAGCAAGAGAAAGATGAAGGAAAGTGTAGGTCCTCTACTTAGCGGGGCGGGGGGGAAATAACTGATGACATCAAGAAGGCTGAGGTGTTAATGCCTATTTTGCTTTAGTCTTCACTTAAAAGGTTAATGGTGACCAGATACTTAATCTAATTAATATTAACAGCAAGGGGGAAGAAATGCAAGCCAATAAAGGAAAAGAGCAGGTCAAGTGGGCAGGGCCTAATGAAATTCATCCTAGGGATACTTAAGGAATTAGTTGAAGCAATCTCTGAACTGTTCTCAATTATTTTTGAGAACTCATGGAGGATGGGTGAGGACCCAAAGGACTGGAAATGTAGTACCTATATTTAATAAGGGCAACAAAGAGGACCTGGGGAATTATGAACCAGCAGCCTAATAGCGATACCTGGAAAGATACTGAAACAAATATTGAACAATCAGTTTGTAAGTACCTGAGGATAATAGGGTTATAAGGAATAGCCAGCATGGATTCATCAATATCATCCCAAACCAACCTATTTTGCTTCTCCAACAGGGTTACTGGCCTAATGGATAAGCAGAAGCTGTAGACACGATATAAGTAGATTTTATTAAGGCTTTTTGCACAGTCCCCCATGACATGTTCATAAGCAAACTTGGGAAATGCGGTCTAGATTAAATTACTATAAGGTGAGTGCACAACTGGTTGAAATACTGTACTCAGAGTAGTTATCAATGGTTTGCTGTCAGACTGGGAAGACGTATCTAATGGGTCCTGCAGGGGTCATCTTGTGTCCGCTATTATTAAATATTTACATTAATGACTTGGAAAATTAAGCTGGGAGGGATGCAAGCACTTTGGAGGATAGGACTAGAATTTAAAATGACCTTGACAAATTGGAAATTTGGTCTAAACTCAGAGATGAAATTCAATACAGATAAATGCAAAGTACTTAACTTAGGAAGGAAAAATCAAATTCACAACTACAAGATGGAGAATAACTAGCTAAGTGGTAGTACTGCTGAAAAACATCTGAGGGTTATAGTGGATCACAAATGAATATGAATCAACAGTATGATGCAGTTGCAAAAAAGGCTAATATTCTGGGATGTATTGACAGGAGTGTTGTATGTAAGACATGGCAGGTACTTGTCCCATTCTACTTAGCACTGGTGAGGCCTCCGCTGGAGTATGGTGTCCAGTTCTGGCCTGAATCCAGATTGTGTTGGGTCTAGGATAATAGCTTCAAATAGATGAGCTTGTAGATGCTGGCTAGCTTCTCTGTGAGCTGCTCAGGAACAGATCAGTAGTTGGCTGGAACTGATGTCTCCAGTATGGGTTTCTTTGATGTTGGTCAGATTACTGCATGTTTGAAGGAGGAAGGGAAGGTTCCTTCCCTGAATGAGACATTGGCTATTTCAGTCAGGAGCAGCACCAGTTGCTCATGACTCTTTCACAAGCCAAGGCGGGCACTGGTTGGATTTACAGGTCTTGGGTTGTGACTCTCTTAGAGTGTCCAGAACTTCTTCATGAGTTAATGTACTGAACTCCAGAAATGCAGGTGGCCTATCGGTTGGTGGATGGGCACAGACAGAGCAGATCCAGATTGTTTGGGAAGCTTTACTGATTGTGCATGATTTAGAGGCACTGATTAATGATCTGCTATCAATGAATAAAGACCAGAAATGATACTGGATTTAAGGGACTAACTATGAGGGGGTTTCTTTGTACTCTGTAAAAAGAGTTAATAAATGGGACCCACAAAGGGACCTCTTGTTCTCAGTTCCTGGCTCTGAGTAAACTATTGCAAGACCACAAGAGGGGGCGAAAGAGGGCAGCCAGCCAGCAAGCTCATGCTGTGCCACGAGAGGGCATGCTTGAGGGCACCACCCCATCACAATATAGCTTTTAAAAAATCCAAAACACTCCACTGCACGCACTTCTCCATTTGCTTAATACACTACTGGAAGGCGCGTGGATACTAAAAGCACAGGATGAGAACTTATATGGAACGGAATAGAACCTGATGTATATAAAATTTATTTTTTTTATTATGTGTTTTTTTTATCTACAAAGCATGGATAAATAAATTAATATAGATACTTTAACATATGCTATCCCTATTCACAAATGACCTGAGAGCTTCATTTTAGGCTAAACTATACAGAAAAATTCACAATTTGCTTTTCTTATATAAATTGGAATATTGATTTCTGGGTGCACTGTGGGACTCTCATCAAACAAGAAAATGAAAACAGTGAAGAGAAAAGGGCTAGAGCTCTGGCACAAATCAGCAAGGAACACAAATGAATCAGAGAGACATTTATTATCCAGAGTACACATCATTATGGGAACCCTGGTCAGCATCACATCCATTGTGATGCATGACATGTTTTCATGATGGACCACATTATCACAAGAAGAGTTGGCTGGCACTTAGCTTCTGTGATGGGGTGTATCAGGCATTTGCTGCCTCCTGCCAGAAATCCCACTGCTTTGGTGCACCCCACCCCAGGAAGCAGCCCTTCAAGAAGATAAGTGCAGAGCCTTTTAGACCTCCTGCTTTGCCTAGAAAGGTCTCCCAGGGTCAGCTACTGGTAGAACAAACGAGAGTTGGTCCTCCAGTGGCCAGAAGGGCTGGGAGCAGGCAGTAGCCTGATAGGGTCCAGTAGGCAAATGAAAAGGGCTGGCTGCTTCTATCAAATGGCAGTTCCTGCGGGAAGTCAAGGGATGGAGATTGGGTCCTTTACCATAATCCAAGAAGCCAAGGTGGCTCAGAGTCCAGTGCTGACTACACTTCGCATTTAGGTCAACAAGAGACTTTTTGGTTTTCTCTGAGTGTAAGGCCCAGGCAGGCCAACCTGATTTACACATTGGTCAGGCTATTGAAAACTAGGGGAGCTCACTTTTTGGGACACCCCTGGCTCAGTTGAGCAAGTGATAGTCTTCTTTTGAAATTAGAAGTTAAGTTACATGATGGTTAAACAAGCACAGATGATGTGGTTATTAAAAGGCCATCAGCCATCAACACCATGTCTACACAAGGGCTCCAGCCATTGCTATCATGGGTGGAACTGCACTGGTAATAGAGAGTGGGAATTTTTAATAAAAACTGTCAAGTGAGAACCAGGCTGTCTACATGTGCCTGACAATTAAGTTTCATGACCAGCTTTAGCAGTTTAAGCTCGGCTGTGGCTGTAACAAGGTCTAATCATTGGCTGGTTAGTGGGGACTGTGTTACTACAGTGCTACTAATTTTGAAGTATCTAAACTACAGGTACCCACAGTACATTTTATAAGATCATATAGATCCTTTGTTCCCTTAGATCATGAAACCTTACCCAGATTACACCACCAGAGACAGACATAGCTTTGTTGCTTCAGCGAGAGCTGAACAGGGTGGGTGAGCATTCCTTTGGAAGGCTGAAGATGAGGTGAGGATTACTTCTGAATTGCAATGAGAAGGTATAAAGTACTGTACCTGCAGTGTTATAGTGTGTTGAGTTTTGCAAAGCATTTGTATAAAGCAAGGGGGTAAATTTTCCCCAGGGAAAGGAATGAGGATGTAGAAAGGGCTACTACAACTCCTCATGCAGAAACGCTTACAGTGAAACCCTGGCCCTATTGACGTCAAAGGAAGCTTTGCAATGAACGAAAATAGGGCCAGGATTTTGCCCCTAGAGTGCAGCCCTGCTGCTAGTATCACCTAACTTAATGTGTACAGGATAACCTTTGCTAATATATTGTCAAGGTAGTAACAAAGAGAGAAGATAACAATTAACTGTTTGCCAGAAGCTGGGAATGGGCGACAGGGGTTGGATCTCTTGATGATTACTTGCTCTGTTCATTCCCTTTGGGGCACCTGGCATTGGCCACTGTCGGAAGACAGGAGACTGGGCTATATGGACCTTTGGTCTGACCCAGTATGGCCATTCTTATGTAAATGACCTCTGTGGTCAATAATAGCTGTGGTAGGAGCAAAATAAAGCAGTGTATTAATTTTAGTCACCACTTCCTGGTTATGTATGATCAATTATTTCCTCAAATTTGGATGGGGTAGGCATGGGAGGAATGAGTATGCTTTTATGGTCATCAGTTATTTTGAGGTACTCCTTGAAGCTCATCACAGTATTTCAGATATGATGCAGATTCCTCTTTTTTATCAGTAATAACCTCACATTTTATAATAAACCTTCTAAAGCCTTTCATGTTCATGTATCATCTTATTTCTTAGATTTCCTTGTTATCTTCTGTTTAGTAATTCTTCTCTGATTCTCCAACGCTAGGTTGCTTTCTATCCCCAGGTCTTGCCTTTGAAAACCAAATATTATTATGCACACATTTCTATTTCGCACCCTTCACCCACTGAACTCAAGGAAAAGTCCCTCTCTAAATATTACTGCAGGTGAAATTAATGCTTTCACTTTTTAGTATGGCTGATGGAAAAGGGTCATACATGACCTCAGCTAGGAATATAGTTCCTTAGCATGTTTGCATGAGAAGGAACTTTATAAATGAGATTCTATTGCATAGGGGTATCTTGCCCCCTCTCTATGTAACTGTTACCAGTAGTCAATTTCCAAAATTCAGTTCAGCCACCCTTTGCAAAAATGGACTTCTACTTCGTGCCTCTCATTGCTCCTCTCAGCTGAATTAATGATCTGAGAAGCACTTCTTCTTCCTCTTTGAATGCTGTTTGGGTGCTTGCTGCAGCAGCAATGTACTTAACCTCCTGCTGAACGCTGAGACACTGCCACAATAACTGCTATAATGGGGGCTTTAATGTACTGTGTTGTTTTCTTCCAAATTATGGAGAATCCTATACATCAGTGTTAGCTTTTCTTAGCTTGTGTTTGATTATATAGCTGGAATCAGTTGATTCTAAGACTGACTGTTGCCCTGTGGTATCAAACTTGGCTGTGATTATTATCTGTGTTAGGGAACTGTTATGTCATTGTAAATGATGAAATAAGGCTCATAATAAAGCTAGCCTCTGAATTGCTTTATAGTGACCCACTTCAAGAACCTTAAGCTTTCCTGAGTGCAAATGGAAATTCTCCTTTCCAGCTCATGAAAGGATGAATGCTCCACCTTTGGGTTGTGGTGGGGGAAGCTGAGAAAAGGGGAATACTGGATAATTTTCCAGTCAAAACTGGATAAATTTTAGAAGCCCAAAGAGATGAGGTAATGAAGAAAGATGTCATTGACTTCTAACCTTGCAGAAAAAATTGAGGTTCTCCTCAAGAATGGGCCAAATTAATCCCTAATGTAACTGCATTTAATGGAGGTTATCATTCAGAAACGTTCATTTTGGTGTTCTATTGCACATCTGAATATTCAATATCCTCAAATTTTGGCTTTTATATATTATGCTGAATAGTCTACATTTTCCTATACAAACAGGCAATATCTTGAGCAATTGTCCCAGAAATGTTTCATGGATTCAAGCGGACTGTTGATCAATTTTCTGTACATACATAATTTAGGTGTTTTCCTCTAATGTCTGGAACACATAGCACTAGATTTATCCCTGGCACAAATGTTGTCTCAGACCACACTTAGAATGATTGATTCTGGACATCTTATTATCAGAATGGTGTCAACAAATGGGAGGGAATTCAGAGAAATTCCAAAAAGGGATTGACATACAAGGCAAGATTAAAAGAATGACATATGAGTACTTTGGGTAAATGATAGTCAAAGCAGTAGGGACTCTAGCAGCTAATGGGCAACATAACTTTCTTATATAATACATGAATGGAGCAAACCCCAAGAAGAGGCAAGAATTTTAAAGATGAGGTATTAGGAGCAAAGGGATAAAATAAAGATCATTAACAATGATAGAATGTTAGAAAAAATGTCCTAATGATGAATCATAGAAGATTAGGGTTGGAAGAGACCTCAGGAGCTCAGCTAGTCCAATCCCCTGCTCAAAGCAGGACCAACACCAACTAAATCATGAAGTCTGTTCATCTGCAGAATAGCCTTCCAAGTGAACGAATAGAAGTCCCATTAATTGAAACCTCACAAAGCTGTAGAAAATATTATTTGAAAAATCCTGCATTGGTCAGGGGATGGACTGGATGGTCTTTTCCATCTCTAATTTGTATTATTATTATGTGCTACTTCTTGCCTGACTTTGTTTGCTTTGAGGCTGCTATGAAACACTGTTGCCATCAAGCAGATTAAAAATGAAAGATGAATGAGTCCCTTTTGACCTTTGAGCGTCTTTGATTAGGTGCTGTTAAAAGTCAGTGGCACCTGCATAATGTAGCATGTGTTTAATATCTGCTCTTGCTCTCTGGGTAGGTTTGCAAATTTGAGTCCTTGACTTATGACCTTATTTACAGATTCTTCTACCACAATATGAGCCATCCTCCGACTACAGTCCACAAGGCTGCATTCACAGAATTCCTATTTGCAGCCATGCTAATAACAAGCAATACTCTAACCCAAAGCTGCAGTAATAAAGGTAGTGGTTCATGGACTCAACAGCATCTTGAATGAACCACAGTTACTTTGAAGCTATCCTGGAATGATAGGAGAGGCAAAAACGTCTTCCATCCAGTAGATTTCTTATCCCAAATGACCAGTTTTTATTTATATAATGTTTGGATTTTGCACAACCTCTTTACTGCTTTTCTCAGGCTGGCTTGACATTAAGTTCCAAAGGTGAGCAAGGGAGAGCCATATATGACGCTCATTTAATCTCTTTCTTCCCGTCTGTACTAGGTAAAATAGAGGCAAATGGCTGCCAGTCTCAGGAACAAACCAGGGAAGAAGTCACGTGTCCCAAAAAAGAAGAATCCTCTCACCCTCCCTGAGGCTTTTGCTCTCCCTAACTCTAACCCAGTCTAGTGTTGAGAAGTAAACCGGACCATAGAGAGAGAGAGAGGATATACAATAAACTCTTCAAAGAGCAGAGGGGTAGCCTTGAGACATTTCACTCCTGTTAGCTTAGGTTTTAAGTTAGATGCAGGATTCTGAGAATGTTGCATTTTCCTGTACTGGCCAGTCTTACACACAAGGATTGCATCTTTGCCTCTGCCACTGCTGATCAGAAGCAGCAGAATCAAACGGATGTAATTCTGATGAATGGCAGGAATAGCTATGGGGACACACTGAGAATATGAGTTGGTGAAAAGATGAGAGACAAACTCCTTCACTGTGATGCCACTCCAGGCTATATACAATATAACTCATCCCTAGAGGAGGTGTGGGAAGGAGGGGGCCCTAAAATGCAATTACAATTTGAGCTGGTTTAAAAGGAAGCAATTCTAAAAGTATGTACACCCACAAGAACCTGTATTTATATGCACTAATTGTCATTTTGTGTGCACAAACTGGGGTAACTATTTACTTGTGCATTTGTGCATGCAAAAATCATAGTATAGGTGAAGCTATTGTGGTTTCCTTTGACATTTTCCCCAAATAGTTGTTATAGTAACTATTGTAATAATATTGTTATGTTATTAGAATGTCTTGTTGTTTTATGTTGGAGTCTGCTTTTCCATATCTTTTAAACAAGCTTGAAGAAAATCCTATATTCTAGCACACGGATAAACTAAAATCCAGTCCAGGCAAGTGAAAAAGTAATTACCTGGAGTCTGCCAGAGAAACTGCTGAAAAACCTTCTCACATTACTGCACTTATAAATCCTGGGTGCAATAGTGTATTTGGAAATTAAAGCTGGCCTCCTACTCAGTAGCCTTGCAAATGTGACCCAGTGGCAGAAGAAATGGATGTTCTTTGAGTGCTTGCTCATGTTCATTCCATGCTAGGTGTGTGCACACCGTGTGCACAGTTGCCGGAGATTTTTTTCTCAGTGGTATCTGTAGGACTAGCTCTAATGCTCTCTGGAGCCGTGCACGTATGTGCCGGTATCAGGGCCGGCTTTAGGAAGTGTGGGGCCCGATTCGAATAGTTTCGACAGGGCCTCGGCGGGGATGACTTAAAAAAAAAAAAACACGTAAAAAAACACGTGGGGCTTGTACTCACCGGGCGGCGCTCCTAGTCTTCGGCGGTGGGTCCTTCACTCACTCCGGGTCTTCGGCGGCACTGAAGGAAGGATGTGCTGTCGAAGACCCAGAGTGCCGCCGGGTGAGTAAAAATTAAAAAGGAGCCTCTAGCCAGAGAAGGGATTCTCGGCTACTTCTTCCCCCCTGCCCCCCCCCGACGGCCCTGCCACTGGGCGCGGGGCCCTCTTAGGCGCGGGGCCCGATTCGGGGTAATTGGTGGAATTGGCCTAAAGCCGGCCCTGGCCGGTATAAGGGGTCCCATCGGCCCTGCACCCTCTCAGTTCCTTCTTACTGCCCGTGACGGTTGCCTGGAACAATCCTTGCTCCCAGTGGTTTGGACTTTCCTGTCATATATTGTATAGTTATTGTAGTTAGTGTATATAGTTCTTAGTTAGTGTTAGTGTATATGGTAGTGATAATACTTGTCCCTATTGTTGAGGGACTTTTGCCCCAGGGGCTGGGCTTGCGCCAGGCTCTGTGCTTCAAGCCTGTACCTCCTATGGCAAGCTGATGCCAGTGAGTGGTCCACACTCTAGCTGTCTAAAGTGCCTCAGGGAAACACATTAAAGAGAAATGCCAGATCTGCAGGGGATTCAGACCGCACACTCAAAAGGACAGGGACATTGATTTAGGCCTTACTCATGGAGACAGCGCTCAGACCAGTCTTGGAGCCAAGCTGCTCTGAATTGATGGCGAGCACTTCGGCTTCCGTGCTCCTGGTACTGTTCTCCATCCCTGGTGCCAAGGAAGAAGCATAATAAACAGCCCCCCAAGAGAAGGTGCTCTCTGGTGCTGAAGAGGGACAAAGGGGGAGTGACCAGTGTACTGAGACCTGCGCCAGGCCACTCATCCTCCCCAGAGCCACTGTTGGCACCAGCAACTCCGCCTAGACCACTGAGTCCGGTCTGAGACCTGCCTCCAACTCCTGGGAGCGGCTGTGGGACCATGTGGCTGTGGACCCCTTCAATCCCATAGGCTTTCCAGGTGGCAAAGGACCTGATGTCCCTCCCGATCCTGCCAACGCCTCAAGGCCCCCTGCCAACCAAGGTGACCGGGGGTGGAAGGGAACAAGGGGCAGTGAGGTCCACTATGGCACTGTCCAGGGGCAAACCCTCCATGGTCCCAATACAGCCATCTCCAGCCCGCCACCGGTCCCCAGGTCCTCGGCACTGCCCGGAGACAGACGCGGGTACTGCGCTGCCATGGTCTTCAGAAGAATCCTCTTCTGAGTCTGAAGGGGAATCCTTTGCTCCATCTAAGTCCTACCGGTACCTGACCTACTCACTGGACTTTGGTACCAGCCCCCTGGCCAGCGCATGGCCACTGGGCCACTGGCCAATGCAGTGGCAGTATTGGAACTCGTGGGGGTTTCCCCTGGTACTAGGCCCCCCTTCCCACCACTCATACTCAGTGGTGTCCGAGAGGTGAGCCACCGTTTCGTCTGTCTGGCACCGGACCCTGACTCCGGTACCAACCCCGGTGTCGATGTCCAAGAAATGGCCCCAATGGACGTGGTGCAGGTGGAGGAAGAGGAAGCAGCCTTCCTCTGGTATAGGCCTCTTCCTCATCATCCCTGGAAGAGGCAGTTGCAGGCTCTAGTAATCCACTCCCACCGGATGACTTCAGAGCCCACCAAGAGCTCCTGAAAAGGGTCGCTGCAAACTTGGGACTGGAAATCAAGGAGCTCAAGGAGTCTGCACATAGCCTAATTGACATCCTGGCTGCAGTGGCTCCCTCCAGAGTGGCCTTGCTTGTTAACAAGGTGGTGATGGGACCCGTCAGGGCACTATGGCAGACTCCTCCTTCTCTGCCCCCCCCCACCTCAAAAGGGCAGAGAAGAAGTACTATGTCCCAGCCACTGGGTTTGAGTACCTTTACTTGCACCCCCCACCCCCAGCCGGGTACCTGGTAGTGTCAGTGGCAAATGAGCAGGACCGACGGAGCAGTCGAGTGCTACCCCCAAAAATAAAGAGATTGAACCTGTGCGGACACAAGGTTTATTCGACGGGCAGCCTCCAGTTGCATATCTCCAACTAGCAGGCTCTACTGGGGAGGTACGATTTTAACCTGTGGGACTCATTGTCCAAATATAAAGATTCCCTGCTGCAGGAGTTCACAGTCATCCTAGAGGAGAGCAAGGCAGTGGCCAGGACCTCTCTCCAGGTGGCTCTGAATGCGGCCAACTCAGCACCAGGACCATGGCGTCAGCAGTCACCATGAGGCGCTGTTCATGGCTCCAATCATCGGGCCTCCCCCATGAAGTGCAGCAGTACATCCAGGACCTCCCCTTTGAGGGTAGCCCCCTGTTCTCCAAACAGACTGACTCCAATCTTCAAGGACTCGAGGGCCACCCTTCACTCCTTGGGCCTTTACATGCCTCTTGCCTCCAGGAAGCATTTTAGGCCCAGCAACCTCCCAGGTTCACGGCACCTCCCAGCCCTACAAAAGAAAAGGGAAGAGTTATAAGCAACTCCAACCCCTTCCTTATACCTCAGCCTTCCAGTCAGGCTCACATAGATATCCTGGCGGGGCCAGGCAGGCCTTTTGAAGGTATGCCCAAGGATGGTATACCAGTCTTGACACCAGGTCCATCCCTGCCTTGTGTCTTTGAATTGCCTGTCACACTTCAGCCCAGAGTGGTCATATATATCATCGTACTGTTGGGTAACTCAGCACTATAACAGTCAGTTACACCCTCCAATTTTCACCAAAATCAGACAACTGTTGATGCCCAAAATCAAAGATTGCTGGAGTCAGAGAAGCAGCATTGGAGTCATGTTCTTGAATGTCTGCTTGTCAATAGATATTCAACAATAGATAATAATCTTGCTTTTAGAGGAAGTGTTGAGAAATTATACCAGTCCAAAAATGGCAATTTTTTGGGCCTTCTACAACTGCTGGGAAAATTTGACAGAGTGATGAATGAACATCTCCGAAGAGTAACTGAAAATGAAATACACGATCGCTATTTGGGACCAAGAATTCAAAATGAACTGATCATGCTAATGAGTGGTAAAGTGAGAGACAAAATTGTTTCATTGGTTTTTTTTGGCAAAATATTTTGCCGTAATTCTAGATTGAACTCCGGACATAAGTCATAAAGAACAGATGTCATTAGTAGTGAGATTTGTCGACATTAGTGATTCAGCACAGATTACAGTTAAGGAATCATTTATCACATTTTTAGAAGTAGAAGACACTACAGGTTTTGGACTTCTTCAAGCTCTCGTTGATGAACTAAAATGAATGGGATTGTCTGTAATGAACATTAGAGGACAAGGCTATGATAATGGCGCCAATATGAGAGGATGCATTTATGCCGTGCAAGCTAGATTGCTGGCAGAAAATCCACGAGCCTTTTTTGTTCCAGGTGCATGCCACAATCTTAATTTGATTTTGTGTGATATGGCCAAGTCTTCTGTAGAAGCTATTTCTTTTTTTGGTTTGCTGCAATGCATTTACATGCTCTTTTGGCTTCCACTCAACGATGGCAAATATTCAGAGCATATGTCAGTAGTATTACCGTTAAGCCTCTATGTGAGACACGCTAGGAAAGCAGAGTAGAACATGTAAAAACGTTGAGATATCAATCTGACGAAGTTTACGAAGTCCTGGTTGCTATTTCGGAAGAAGCCAGAGATCCAAAATCTAAAAGTGAAGCACAGTCATTGGTCTCTGAAATATCCAGCTTCAAGTTTCTAACATCTGTCATAATCTGATATGACATTCTTGTTAAAATCTCAAGTGTAAGCAAAATAATGCAGAGTCCAGTGATGCAGTTTGATTCAACACTTACCTTACTAAACAACACACAAGACATTTTAGTGAAATACAGAGAAAATGGATTCAAAGACGCACAGGTTACAGCAAGAGAGTTTGCAGAGGCACTCAGTGTAGAACCAAAATTTCCATGTCCGAATGTGACAAGAGTTTTGAGAAAAAAACGGCAAGCAGAATATGAAGGAGCAGATAAGCCCATAGAAGATCCAGAAAAGAAATTTGAGGTTGAATTTTTTAATGTTGTGATGCATAAAGCAATATCTGCCGTTGATGAAACGTTTAATACCTTACGAGTACACCATGAACAGTTTGGATTTTTATATGACATAACTGAATTCAACGAAATAGGAAAACAAGAGCAGCTAATGACAAAGTGCAAGAATCTAGAGAGCCTCCTGAAACACAGTGATAATTTTGATTTAAATGGACTTGAACTGTACGAAGAATTGACTACATTATCATCAATGTTGCCACATGCAAAGTCAGTGATGGACACTGTACAGTTTATTCATACCAGCAAACTTGTTGACATATATCCTAATGTGTACGTTGTCACTTGTATTCTACTGACAATTCCTGTAACAGTAGCATCAGGAGAACGGAGTTTCTCAAAACTAAAGCTCATTAAAAACTATCTCTGTTCTACAATGAGTCAGGAATGCTTGACTGGTCTTGCTATTCTTGCAATCGAACAAGACATCACTTTGTCTTTGTCATACGATGACAGTATTACTGATTTTGCAGCCAAAAAAGCCAGAAAGATTGCTTTTAATTAAAAACAAATCCTTGTTTCAATACCTCTTCATAGAAATTTCCAATAAAATGTTGACAAATTAAAAAAATTATATTATTTGCATCATTCTGTCAATAAATCAGAATTTTTTCTATAGCGCTACTTCT
The DNA here is from genome assembly GCF_002925995.2 of Terrapene triunguis. Lineage (NCBI taxonomy): Eukaryota > Metazoa > Chordata > Testudines > Emydidae > Terrapene > Terrapene triunguis. Next base: position 37,246,194 of record NW_020664413.1, on the reverse strand, counting down.
TTAGTGCAAGTATAGTCCATCAGCATTATAGTGTGCTTAATTTGTTTAAACTGGTTTTAATAAAGTGCATGTGGCAAGTTTTCCAACACCATAAGCTTATGTTTGTGTTGCTAAGAGCAAGTTGGGCATAGGGGCACCAGTTTAATAATACTGCGTAGGGCACCATACATCCTATAGATGGCCCTGTGTGCATGGTAGAGTGTGACATGAAATGTTTTTGTCCCAATATCTCATAATTTTAACAGTGTTTGAACCTGATTTTCTTTTGTGCTATGGTGCCTTTACACCAAGGTGCTTTGTATTTAAATGCAAAAGGGAATGGCAGGTAGAAAAATCATATTTAGAAAGAATTTGAGCAAAACAATGTTTTGGTTTTTTTATTATTTTTTCTTAAAGCAATTTGTAAAAGTCAGATAAGACATGATTGAAATGTCAGTTTTAAAAACAGCATTTATAATGAAATTAATTATAACATTTAATTTTAAAATGTACTAGCACAAATTTTCAAATTAGCTTAGGCTTTGTAAAACCGTCTTAAAGCAATTATTTTTAAAGGTGACTCAAATCTTGTTTAAAATCAGTAATTTAAATCCTCTGGAATTAAAGCTATCTACTCTGAATCCATGTATTACAGTATATACATTACGCAATTAGCATGTAATACTTGATAGGCAGCTGTGAGTTACAAGGAAATCGTGATCCCAGAAATTACATAAATAATAAATACTCTTATTAAATATCCCAGTGTACCAAAATTAAAATAAACAATCATAATTAAAAAAACATATTAAAATGTGTCTATTTCTTAGTCACAAAATAAATGCATTATACACAAACACACACACATTTTTACCATGTAAGTGGAGATAAATGAGATGTTTCTTTTCTTGCTTGAAGTGTTCCTTATCTGGACCTGTCAATTTGCTTTCACTGATGCCCAAAATTTCAAGTCCATAGTTGTCTATCTGCCTCATGATCTGTGACATCTTTGGTGTTTGAAACATTATTCTCATGCTCCAGTAACTGACTTTATCTAGACTTGGGACCAGCAGCCACATCAAGGTGCAGCAAAGCTAGAGAAGCACAGGCTCCATTCAGGCCCAAGAGATCCCATGTAAATTAGATAGTCACACTTAGGACATCACAGAAGAATGTATAGAATGGGCAGCTCTCTTCCTCCTCAATTTAATTGATTTTTCAACAGGCATTTGCCAGCCTGGACAGACGTACATTGTGGCGTATTCTTCAGTCCTATGGACAGCGGGGGCTACAGTTTTTGCCGCCCCAAGCACCAAAATAAATAAATAAAAGAATAAATTAAAAAAAAAAAAAAGCTGCAATCGTGATCGGCGGCAGGTGACGCCCCCGCCGCCAAATTGCTGCCGGATGTGCCGCCCCCCTCTTCATTAGCCGCCCCAGGCACCTGCTTGCTACGCTGGTGCCTGGGGCCGGCCCTGCCTATGGAATCCCAACTAAAGTCTTCAGCATCACCAAGGCCATATACAGAAATGTAAAGTGCTCTGTAAAGGTGGACAACCAGACAACCGAGTGGTTCAGCATGGACACTGATCTGAAACAGGGCTGTGTTTCATCTTGCTGTTGTTTGGCATTGCTATAGGCTGGATAATGAAGAAGTATATTAGCAACACAAACACTGGTATAGTCTGGGTAGATGGCAAATACCTGGACTTTGCTGATGGTATTGCGCTACTGAGTGACACCTCTGAAAAGTTACAAGTAAAGACAAACAAGTTGGCAAACTTGGCAAAAACTTGGCAAACTTGGCAAAAACAGCAGGCCAAGCAGGGCTCAGAATTAGTTATGCTAAAATAAACATCCTGGAAACCCAGACATCAAGCAGTAACATCACATCACTGGGCAAAAATATCAAGAAAGTAGAAACTACCTAGTCAGTGTTGGCTTGGTCAATGGAGACCCCAAGAAGGAATTGATATCAAGGGTAAGAGAGGCATCCACAGCATTTATTAAACTCAACAATGTGTGGAAATCAAAGGTATATAGCACCAGAACAGATCTCAGAATTTTCAATTCAGATGTAATCTCAGGTCTAGCATAACAATCGTGGAAGCTAGAGATCTCCCAAAATGTTATACAGGAAACTAGACGCCTTTGAAAATAGGTGCCTACAAAATATTCTGGGCATTGGTTGGAAAGATTTCATTACCCAACCAACAGAGCCAAGAATCACCCAATCAGAAGCTTGTTTCCACAGAATCAGAAGAAAGAGCTGGACATTTGATCCTGACACAGTGGTGAATTAAAGATGGATACATGGATGGATTTTTAGTGATAAGCTGCAACTTTTAGTAAAATTGGACACAGAGAGGGGCGCTACCCCCCTATCATCCATACTATCCTATATCCAGGGCCGGCGCAACCCATTAGGTAACCTAGGCGGTCACCTAGGGCACTACAATTTGGGAGGTGGTGACCAGGGCGGTATTTCAGGGGTGGGACCTTCCGCCGCCTAGGGCGGCAGAAAAGCTGGCGGCGCTCCTGCCTATACCAGGCATTTAAGTGATTCCAGTGCAGGGGTTATAGGGCTCCTACCATATAAACTGTAACTCAGGGTAGGCTCTCCTCAGCCTATTGCTCAGGATCAGCTCACTATGAGTCCTACCAGTCCCCAGTCCATGAGTAGGGCCCTACCAAATTCACGATCCATTTTGGTCAATTTTACGGTCATAGGATTTTAAAAATCATAAATGTCATGTCAGCTATTTAAATCTGAAATTTCATGGAGTTGTAATTGTAGGGGTCCTGATCCAAAAAGAATTCGTGGAGGGGTCGCAAAGTTATTTTCGGGGGGGAGGGGGTGTTATATTTCCACCCTTACTTCTGTGCTGCTGCTGGAGGGGTGCTGCCTTCAGAGCTGGGTGCCTGGCCAACAGCCGCTGCTCTCCAGCCGCCCAGCTCTGCAGGCAGTGCAGAAATAAGCGTGGCAATACCGCAACACTGCTAAAATAACCTTGTGACCCCCCTACAACTCCCTTTTGGGTCAGGACCCCTACTTTGAGAAATGCTGGTCTCCCCCATGTAATCTGTATAGTATAGGGTAAAAGCACACAGAAGACCAGATTTCACAGGGGCAGACCAGATTTCATGGTCCATGATGTGTTTATCATGGCCATGAATTTGATAGGGGGACATATGGCACAGAAGGGTGAGGACCTTGGCCCATGAGGGCCACAAGTTTCTCACCCTATCCCTTGAGCCCAAGGCCCATCAGCAAAATCCTAGGTCTTTTACCTCTGGAAACTGTTCATTTTATCCTTTTAATTGCACCAGAAACCAGTCACAAGTTGCAACCCCCTATCAACAACAACTCAACCAACTACTGTAGTTAGTACTGCATGTACTCTGGATGCCAACACACAGATTCCCACATCAAGTTATCAAGTGGAAACCAAGTGGTGTGAGTAAACGCCCAAAAGAAACCCTAAGAAGAACCCTGAGCAGGGAGGGCAGAACAATTAATCTCAACACCATAGAGCAGATGGAAGAGACTAGTTTCTGGACTGTGTGCCAATATGGGTGAGGGAAGGATGCAATATGTATAATGCAAGTGGCGATAAATTGCCAAACTAGGTAATAACTGTTTATCATATACATTTGACATTATCATCTCCAGTCATGTCTATTAACACATCCCTGCCAGGACTAATTACATTCCAAAACTCTGAGCAGCCTTCCAATAGTCATTTAAAAAAAACAAAAACAAAAATCAAACTCATTTTGTCATCTTGCCACAGAAATGTTTCTTCCCCATCCCCAATCCCACATGAATGTGGCGTTTCCCCCCTGTTCTAAGGTATAGGTTTAATAGCCACACTCAGCCCAGAGTCAGTGATATTTTAAGGTCCTCATTTTTTTCTATTACCTTACATAAACTTTCCCCAACATCTCTGCTGCCTCCATATGAAGTCTCTCTCTTGACCCTTGGTAACTGTAGAATTATCAGCAATGATGGTGAAGGGTGTTGGAGTAGGGAGAGAACTCTCAGCAGATGGCCCATGGAAAATGGAATACACTTCCTCAAGAGGAGCTGAGGATAAATGTGGAGTTTACCATACCTTAATGTTTAAAATAAAGCCAGTTTATGTTAAGAATGTTTGTTAAAGTTCTGTAATTGTGCGCTTTTATTGGAGTACATTGTTAGCCCCACTACTGTAATGTGTGTGGTGAGACCAAGCTTCAACTCCCTTCCTCTCTCCCTTGTTCCCTATGCCATGGGCAGGTTGTTAACCTCTTCATTGCTTGAGTTACAAAACATCCCCCCAACCACTCCCCTCACCCAGTGCTGGCTACCTCCTCTTACACTTTTTTGGCTTAAAATAGAACCGGATTTGTGAACTCCTTAGTGATGGGCAGTTAGTCACACAACTAGTCCCACTGTCAACCGTGTTACCAACTCCCACAATTTATCACGAGCCTTGTGTGTTTTAATATTTTTCTGAAAGCCACAGCTGCTGAAATATGATGTTGCATGAGAAACAGTTTTCATTGAAGAAAAAAAAAAAAGAGGTGAGATTCTAGCCCTCAGGGTTGTGAAGAAAAGCATGAAAATATACAAGTGCAGCCTGCGAGGTAGGAGGGTCCCAGAGCTTGGGCTGCAGCCTGAGCTCGCACATCTACACCACAACTAAACAACCCCTTAGCCCGAGCCCCACGAGCCTGAGTCGGCTGGCATGGACTAGCTGCGGGTTTTTAATTGCAGTGTAGACATACCCCAAGAGTCTAGTACCCCGGTCCAGTGAGTCTTTATTTATCCACAGTGAAACAGCTTCAGTAGGAAGGACTGGATGAGACCCACATCAGAATATCTCATAGCCCAGTGTTTAGGGTGCTCTCCTGAAGGGTGGGAGATCCCTGCTCAACTTTTTTTGTCCCCATCAGGCTGAGAGGGAAATTGAGTCTGGATTATCTCCCGCATCCCAGGTGAGTTTTCTAACCACTGGGCTAAAAGTTATAAGGTAGGAGGTGGCAGCATCACATCACCTCACCTCCTCCTCCTCTGGCTATTCTGTATGGAGTTAATTTCAGTGGGTGACACCTTGTTCTTGTTACATGAAGGGGTAAGTGACATTTCCCTATTCACTCTCTCCATACCATTCATAATTGTATAGACCTCTCTCACATCCCTTTTTAATCATCTCTTTTCTATGATGAACAGTCCCAGTCTTTAAACTTGCCTCATAGAGAAGATGGTTGTCTGTGTCTGGCATGGTAGACTTGAGAATCATGGCATTATTAATAATCAAAGCTGTCCTCAGCAGTAAATTGCATTTACAAATTAGAAACTACTAACACTGAATTCCCTATACATCCAAAACTCTCACTGAAGTCCATGGGAGTTTTGGGTGTGCAGGGAATGAGGAACTAGGCCTTATGTTTGTAGCTGTGCCTTAATACTACTCAGTACATTTAAATATATAATACTATATTAGCCATAGATTAAAAAAAATAAAAATCATATCTACAAATTATATACAGTACTGACATACTATACCAGACCATTATTTTTGCTAAATGTTTATACTATCGTAGAGCCCAGAGGTCCCCAACAGGATTGAGACTCCCTTGTTCTAGGTGCTACACAAACACATCAGACATGGTTTTTGCCCTGCAGCATTTAGAATCTAAGAATACATGTGACAAATAAAAGGTCTGAGGAAAGGGAAACAAATATATGCAATTTGTGAATACATTTGGATTATCTTTATTATTATTATAATTAGATAAAGTACCAACTATCTGTATCTGCCCCTCAAGCCATCATTAACTGGCTGATTTCTCATAGGCATGAAGCAGAGATGGGTTTTGAGAAGAGATGAGGAGGAAAATGTAGTGGAATTCCATCCCACAATGCCATGCACAGATGTGGATAGGTGGTGATGGTGAGGTCTGTGTATGGGAGAGTCAGTGCAGCAGGTAGGGCTGTGTTAGGGGTATATGACAAAGTAGTGGTGAGGGGTGTGTGTGTGTGTATGTGGGGGTGTCAATTCAGCAGGCACAACTGCACTGTGCAGGATCAGTGCAGCAGACACAGCTGTGTTAGGTAGAGGGGTGATAAGGTCCAAGCAGCAGACACAGCTGTATTATGTGGCTGTGTGGGGCAAGGATGGTGGGGTGTGTATGGAAGGGGAGGTCAGTGCAGAAAACAGGTCTGTGTAAGTTAAGGATGGCTGCCGCAGGCAGGGCTATTAGGTGCATGGGGGCGGTCAGTGTAGCAGGCATGCCTGTGTGAGGTTTGGGTGGCTGTGTGTGTGTAGTTGGGGGTCAATGCAGCAGTGGGGCAGTTTCAAGTGTGGGGGGTTGTGTGTGAGGGGGTCAATGCAATGGGCAGGGCAGGGTGAGCTGTGGGAGGTTATGTGTGTGTGTGTGGGTCAGTACAGCAGGCTGGGTTGTGTAAGGTGTGGTGGGCTGTAGTGCGTGTTGGGGGGTCAGTACAGCAGTCAGGGCGGTGTGAGGGGTTAGAGTGCATGTGGGTCAGTGCAGCAGGCAGGGCGGTGTGAAGAGTTGTAGGTGTGCGTGTATGGGACATCAGTGCAGCAGGCAGGGCTGTGTGAGGTGTGGGGCTGTAGTGTGTGTGTAGGGGTCAGTGCAGCAGGCAGGGTGGTGTGAGGGCCTGTAGCGTATTGGGTGTGTGGGATCAGTGCACCAGGCAGAGAGGTGTGAGGGGCTGTAGTGTGTGTGTGGGGGTCAGCTCAGTAGGCAGGTGGTATGAGGGGCCGTAGTGTATGTGTGTGGGGGTCAGTGCACCAGGCAGAGTGGTGTGAGGGGCTGTAGTGTATTGTGTGTTTGTGTGGGCGTCATCAGTGCAGCAGGCAAGGCAGGATGAGGGGCTGTAGTGTATTGTATGTGTAGTCAGTACAGCAAGCAGCGTGGTGTGAGGAGCTGTAGTGTATTGTGTGTGTGGGGGGGTCAGTACAGCAGGCAGGGCGGGGTGAGGGGCTGTAGTGTATTGTGTGTGGTGGGTGTGAGGGACTGTAGTGTATTGTGCGTGGTGGGTCAGTGCAGCAGGCAGGACGGTGTGAGGGGCTGTAGTGTATTGTGTGTGGGGTCAATAAAGCAGATGGGGTGGGGGGCTGTAGTGTATTGGGTGGGTGGGGGTCAGGGTGGTGAGGGGCAGTTGTGTGTGGGGGGTAGGTGTGTGTGCCGGGGCTGTAGTGTACTATAGTGTGTGTGTGTGGGGGGGGGGTGTCAGTGCCCCTACCGGCGGGGTGGGATGGGGGCAGTGCCGGCCATGCCGGCCGGCGGGGGCAGGTGTACGTGAGGGTTCCCCTGCCCTGCCCGGCGCGACGGAGGTGCGCGGCGCTCGCTGGTGGTGGTGTTTGCGCATGAACCCTCCCCGTCTGCCCGCCCGCCCGCTCGCTCGCTCCCTCCCCCCCCGGCGGTGGAGGTTAGCCTGAGCCTCAGACACAGGCGGCTGCTCGGCGGCGGCCGCGGCGACGCAGTGCAGAGGTGCGGGCAGGTTGCGCCGGCCGTGAGCCCTGTCTCCTTCGCGCCCCGCCTCCCTCCGGAGCTCTCTCCCCGCGGCGGCCTCCTCTCCCCGGTGTCGGGCCGGCCCCCCGGCCATGAGCGCGGCGCTGGGTGTCCCCCCGCCGCGCCACCTCCCCCGCCGCCCCCGGCGACTGCCGGGCTCCAGGAAAGTAGCTTGATGAGTGTCCAAAGTAGCAGTGGAAGTTTGGAGGGGCCGCCATCTTGGTCCCGGCTCTCCACGTCCCCACCGAGCCTGCAGGGCTGCTCCGCGGCGGCGGCCTCCCTGCTGCACAGCGCGCCGCCCGGCCAGCCGCCCAAGGAAGGTAAATAGCGCGCGCCGGGCCCACGGCGCTGCGAGGGGGGCCCGGCCCTCGGGGAGGGGCCCAGCCGCCGCCGCCGGAGGCCAGTCCCAGGCTCGTAGGGCCGGGTGCGCGGTGAATGGGGGTGAGGGCAGGCGGGAGTCTTGTCCTCATTGCAGGGGTATTTCCCCCTCAGCACAGGGGGGACCCCCAGATCCTGCCGTGGGGGACCCTGCCTTCTCCTGAGGGACATTCGGGAGACACCCCCTGGTCCCTAAATCCAGCGATCTCTCCCCCATCCCTGTTTGTTAGCAGCAAAAGCGTTTCGATATTCTCCTTCCCCCACCTTTGCCAGGGCTACGGAGGGGGATTGATTAATGTTTGTTCATTTCCTTGACAATCCTTATAGAAGGGGCTAAGTGTACGTGTTAATTTTTCATCCCTTCTCTGTGATTTTTATGGGAGAGACTTGCATCCTCTGTTCTTTTCCTTTCCAAATTTTATTCTCCATCTCATATTACAAAGTAAAAGTGATTTGTTGGATGTACTGGGTGAATGTGGCTGCTGTTGCTTAATGGAAAGGGTCGGGTCCTTTTGGCATCATGGAGGTGGAGTAGAAAAAGAGACCGAGATCAAGGAATTTGTTCCCCTCGGGGAGACACTTTTCCGAGCAGCTAATTTGGAAGACAAAAGTGACACGACACCTTAAAACCACCACAGAATGACTGCAACTTTCTCCTTTCCTCCATCACATCTTAGATGATAATATTTTTCTCCTCCCTCCCCTGCTCCTCCCCTCTTGTGTTATACCGACAGTGAGAGCAGGGTGTTGTGGGTGTTTGCAGGGAATATCTGTATGAAGGTTATGTGCAAACAAGTCTCTTTTTATTCTATTTCAGTTATTGTCCATTTTTCTCTTCCTTGCACTTGAAATACATTGCCACAAGATGTAGCAATTATACAGCTAGTGAAATGCTCAGTGCTTTTAACTAAAATGACTGCTTGCTGTACACCAGTTACTGCTAGAGAACTTTTATACTCAAATGCAGATATTTGTAAAGGGAAAAATATGCATATTAAGCAGTTGTATAATTTGACTTGGATGTTTTATTCAGTATTGATGGCCTCAGAATATTGAGTGCTTCTGTTGTCTTGTGTAGAGAACACTGGTAGCCATGCTGAAAACTTTCAAACTTAAAATAGGCTAATAAGGTCTTAGAGAGAAATTGGATCGTTTTATTTAGAGGACACTTGTGCAGTACTACAAGTTGAAGTACTACAAGTTTTATCAGTGAACAATTTCAAGACTTGACAATGTGTTCAGTCTCTGGAAAATGTATAAGAATGAGTGTGTTCTCAATCTCCATGCCAGTAGTTGTTAGACTTGCACCATTCCTTGTGACTTTTGCACATGCTCCTAGATCTGAGATTGGCATGAATACGCTCCAGAAGATATACAGTATGGAAAAGTTGGATGTATGGCATATGTTAAAGATGCCAAGTAAAGTGGCAAGCATTTTGTACTCTCGCCCCCTCAAGCTGAATCTTTAATTAGAGAAACAGTGGTTTGTGTTTTATATATATATAAAAATAAATAAAAGTTTGGACTAGATTTACCAGGCTTAGAATAGTACATATTTTACTTTGTGAAGTTTTAATATTTTTGGATGCATTTATTCACCTGTCATAATTGGGATACTTGGTATATAAATCTTAAATTACTGTTGCAGTGTTACGTTTGTAATTCTTTTTGTTAATGAGCGAGCAGCATAACAAGTGCTGCTTGAACAGCCCTGACAAAAACGATATACAGAGGCATAATTTTACATTTATGTTTCTTATTTAAAATTGGTTAACAATATTACTATTTTTTCTGGCTACAGTAATTTAGGTTGTGCAATTCAGAGGTCAGAGAACAACCACAAAACCTGCTCTGTGTTGCAGGATAGCATAGTGTATTTACATACTATATTAATATCATTTATTCCCTGTGTGAAAACAGCAGACTCTGCTTTTGCCTCTTCCCTACTGTAGAGCTACTGAACTATTTTTGTTTGAAAAGAATGTGAGATATAGTCTTTTTATTTATTTATTTATTTATTTTTTTAAATAAATCTCTACCCGTTGGACATTAACACTACACCTTACATTAACGCAAAGGAAACTTGCATGTCAAAAGAACCTCACATCAAGGTAATATGTCCCATAAAATAAAAATCAGCTATTTAACAGTAGACTTGCACTATTTTCCAGTTATGCACATCAGTAAGCTCTGTAAATAAGTGATGGTTTGAAAGATCTGTTAGGTAATAGATTCATAGCTGTTTGTTCTCCCATTGATTAGTGCCTGGAAATTTGGAAATGTCGATTATTTTTTAATGCTGTAGCTATGACTAGCATTCTTTTAAAGTATTTTCTTTTTTTTGTTGGATCACCCTATTCTGTGCCCTTTACTAGGTATAGGAAGGAGACACTTGGTTGTGCAAGTTATAGCCTACAAGTTATGCAGAGGCTGAGGGTGATGGAATGTATTTGAATACCTTATGTTTTGCTGTTTTTTTGTGTATCACACAACATCTGTTACTTAAGTACTTACCAAATATTGCTGTTGGTAGTGAAAACTTCAGTAAAAATCAAAAGGCCAGATTCTGCTCTAAATTACAGTGGTATAAATGTGTTGTATATCTGAAAATCACCAGTATAACGGAGTAGAATTGGCCCAAAATTTAATGCACATGATTTACTAGTTAGGTAGAAATCTAAGTTTTATATGTATTACATTGATACAACTTTGCAAATACTTAGACATTTGAGGAGCTCCTGTAAAAATACTGACAGACTTTGGCAATTTTTTTCCTAGAAGTTTCTTGACAAATATTAATACTTATTATTATTTGTATTCCTATAGCACCCATACTATGCTAGGTGCTGTCTGTACAAACATGAAAACTCAGTCCCTGCTCTGAAGAGTACCCAATCTGGGCAGTGTTCCCAAATGCAGGTTTGCCTTGTGCATGCTACACATAGTGTGGTGTTCATAGGTAGGAACATGAAGGCAGCCCGTTCAGAGTGGTTCCTTGTCTAAATTAAATTTTAAATACATGAATACTTGGGCAACTTTCAGGGATTTTTTTTCCCTGTTATCATTACTTATGTGAAGTGTAGAACTCAACAATTGCAAATTAGTTACAGGTAAATCTTTAGCAAGTCCACTGTCTCTTGTTGTTTCTTGACATGTAGTGGGAGATGTGTTTTGAGTTTTGAATCGTTTTATGGAAGAAGTCAGGTGAGATAAGGCAATGCAAGAAACCTGGGAGGTAATTTAGATTTCACGGTGATACTTTGCGTTTATTTTGTTTTAAAATGTGAATGAATGTAGCACTCATGAAAGAAAAGGTTTAATGTTAGTACTGGCTTACGCTTCCCTACATATCTTTACCAGTGTGCTGAGCTTCTTCTTGTAGGTTTCCTGTTAAGCTGACAGTCATGCCATATTATGTGGATTTGTGATGTGCACAAAATGAGTAATGGGAAAGGTCACTAAAATCAGTTGTATTTTTGCCCTTTATGGGGGTGGTGTACAGCAGGCGCATTACAGGAGATCTTACCTGACCATATCTCCCTGCTTCTGCTGACTTCCAACTTCTAGCCAGCTACACTTTCCCCTTTTCTGTGCACCTTTGGAGGAAAGCATTGACACTTCAAACTGTAGGAAGTCAAAACAAGGGGAGCTATATTCTTGTGTTCTTTCTGTAGGAAATGAGCCAGTATCTTGAGTACTTACATAAGTTTGCAAGTGTGGGGCTCTCTTTCTGTTGACCTTAGGTTTTTGTCAAATAGATCCCCCTCCACAGGATATAGATGGAGACTTTTGTAAATATTCAATATTGTGTGGCCAGCAGACCAAGGAGACGTCTTCCCCTTTCCTCCACAGTTTCTCTCTGGATTGTTGGATTGGGCCTCCACTTTTGTGGATCTTCTAGGATTTCCAGGGTGAGGGCTCTTATTCAGTGTCCCTTAAAATAATTTGTACAAAAATTAAAAAACAACCAATCAACCAGTAACCCATGGGAAATTTCATTGAGATGAAGATAAGGCTGCAGGCAGTACACATGGTTGGTTTGAGTAAATGTTACCTTTCAAGAATGTTAGTTTTACTAGTACACACAAACTTCAGAAAACCCAGGAAATTCAGAATTAAGATTAAATTTACAAAAACCCAAACCTTTGGAAGTATGGAAATTCATAGTGAAGGTAGCCAAGTTATGTTAACTCTGCCTCACTTTGATTCTAGGCTGCTGTTTTTCTTTCTTTGCATGTAGAGCATAAAAACTTGGCAGTACAGAACACTGCACTCTATAACTTTGATACTGTTTTTCTTATATAGTAACTAAAATCTAGCACATAATATTTAAATAGTAGTTGAATTGACTTTCTTGGCCTATATCTATAGAATATAAGGCATTATGTTACCAGATAATTTTATTAGTACAGCATCTTTGTGCATCATTAAAAGTTATGTGCATCTATCTGAGTTAAACTTTCACCACTTTAGTATTAAGTGCTCAGTACTGTAAATAAACAAGTTAAGAGGAACATCCTAGATGACTTTGAAAAATAGTGTTAATATTCTGTGCATAAAATGCAGGCATTAAGTGGATTCACTTAAGAGTGGTAATATACACTTCAAATAAATTTGCTTCTAAGTTGTCTTTACTGCTCAGCGTATCACTAATTGAAAGCTTAGGCCTTGTCTATACACAGTTTTTATATACTGGTTTAACTGTTTCAGGTAGGGGGTTGATTTTTTTTTACTAAAATGATTAAATTGATATAATATTACAGCTGCGTCCACACTAGAGGTTATAAATGCTCTTTTATACTGATATAACTGCACCCATGCTAAGGGGTTGTAATGCTTTATACCTGTACAGTTAAATTGGAACAATCTTTGTGTGTAGACATGACTCTACTCAGTTGTCCTTCAGCTACTAGCTACCGCAAATATTTGTTGCTTCCTGAAACACATCAGGATAAGAATGTCATAACAGAACTTTGTGATGTCAGTACCTTAAACTCCACTATCTGTTTTTGTTTTGTTTTTTTCCAACGAAGGGGAACATTTTTCTTTTTTCTACTGACTTAATTACAGATGGCCACTTATTTTAAAGGTAACATAATCTGCAAATATCTTTCAGAATGAAAAATCCTGAGAGCTATACTATGCATTCTGTATGCCACCAGATACAGAGTTAAAAGTTAAATTTAAAGTTAAATTTCACAGTCTTTTTTGAAGGTCAACAAAGCCCAACCATACTGTGTACTAGTGGGCCTTGCTTGGTATTAGAGTCCAGCATGCACTTTACTGGCATTTTCAAATAAATAAACAATCATTGATGGCTGCTTGACACAATAATCTGCCCAAAGTAATACTGTAACTAACCCCATTAAAGAAGTCACTGTGAGTATATCCCAAATCCTTTTAGATATTTGGTAATTTTCTGAGCCTTCTCTACACTAGAAAGGGCTTGCTAGTATATTAAGTCCTTTGTTGGTATCTCTTATTTTTGTTGTTTAGAAGTGTCTACATTAAGGTTTATATCAGCAAAAGCTGTCAGTGAAAAATCACCCTTCCCCTCCCGACCAACATAGCTTTGCTGTTGTAAAGTTTTAAGTATAAATCAGGCCTCAGAGGCATATGATATAGACACTCCAAGCACTTTGGTCAACAAATTTAGCTTTTGGTGGCTTTCCAGTAAACATTCACATGCTTCTAGTAGGTACAGGAGAATTGTTCACTATGACTGGCTGGAGAGAGGATGCAAATACCCTAGGTATAAATCTTAAAGGTTAATTACAAAAGGAAAGGAAAGAACTTCCAGACTACATATGTAAAGGCAACCCAAAAGAAGGATACCAAAGGTTCTTTGCCTTAAATGCCCAAGCTGCTGTTCGTAGCCCACATGATTTGGAGAGAAAGAAACCGTAGTAGACCCTTGGTTTCAGCTTTGGTGGTGGTGTGCTGCTGGTGCTCCGATGGTTGCATCAGGGGCTCCTCTATTGTCACTCTGCCATCCACTCAACTGTTGGTCTGTGTCCACTGCTGAATGGCTTCTGCTTCTGGGCAGGACAGACTACGCGACACACCCTGTTCCTTACACTCCTTTGGCTGAGGCTGGTTTAACTCCCTGCCTCCTACTTGATTCCCTCCATCCCCTCTCCTCTGCACTAGATTTTCTATTTCTCAGCAGTTCCACTGAGTCTGTTCCAACCTTCTATCTATTAAGCTACATGGCCTCCTTGCTGGGTTGCTGTCCCTTTCTTAGCCTTGCACTAGGCCATGCTCTTTTCCACACCCAGAGACCGTCTGATCCTCCTCGTCCTAGCTATTCTAGGCTCTGTCTGTGACCATCTATCAGGCATTGCTACCTTGCCTTCCCGCCGCTGTCACAAGCCTGCTGCTTACATGCAACTGGCCTTCAGGCAATTCCTGGTTCTTTTGTGCCTTGTTTCCTCCATCTGGCCACTCAAGACCCCAAGTATACTCTACTGGCTTGTTAATGATTGGGTCCCTACCCTGGATGACCAGTAGCCAAATCCTATCTCTCCAAATCATTCTAAATACAGGTAATGGGAGAGGATGCATCCAATAATGAATCAGCAGATTCATTACAAACCAGGTAACACAGTAAAAACAAAATAAAGTATCCCAGAGTTCTCTTTTTAACTTTATTTTAAGATTAATTAAAAAACTAAACATAATTGAAAATTATAGTGAAAAAGAGGTTTACTCTTTTAAGCAGGCAAGTGAATATTATATTGTAAGATGGCTTAGTTGGCATTGGTGACTTAAAATGACAAAATTTCTTGTAAGTTACATCGTTGTAATTACCCAATGTGCTTATACAAAACTCACACTTCTTATCAAACTGTCTGTACTGGGCTATCTTGATTATCACTTCAAAAATTTTTTCTCTTACTTAATTGGCCTCTCAGAGTTGATAAGACAACTCCCACCTTTTCATGCTCTCTATATGTGTGTATATATAGCTCCTCAATATATGTTCCATTCTATGCATCCGAAGAAGTGGGCTGTAGCCCATGAAAGCTTATGCTCAAATAAATGTGTTAGTCTTTAAGGTGCCACAAGTACTCCTGTTCTTTTTGCGGATACAGACTAACACGGCTGCTACTCTGAAACCTGTCTTTAAGGAGAGACATTCTCTTAAACAACACAACAAATCTCATGTCTGGCCTGCATCATTTAAGGGTTGAAGTCTTTAAATCATGATTTGAGGACTTCAGTAATTCATCCAGAAGTTCTGGGTCAATTACAGGAGTGAGTGGGGGAGGCTGTTTTCGCCTGTGATGTGCAGAAGGTCAGACTTGATGGTCCCTTCTGGACTTAAAATCTATGAGGGTATAATAACTCTTTTGAAGTAGTTGTGCTTTTTAACATACTTTGCAAATATTTCTTCATACCTTGTATGTAAAAATATATTTTAAAGCCATTGTACTGGAGATTCTTTACCTTTTTGCAAAATGCATTAGATCTGATGGATAATGAACACATTTTAAGTCACAGTAACTCTAAATTGGCAGGAAAAACTTTATGCTAAACAGATGGCAAATTCTTCCAAATGTTTTTTGGTGAAAGATTTTTGCTGCTGTTACATTAAATGTTTTAATAATTCTTTATTAAGCCAAAATTACTTTGTTACAGTCACTTTTTTAATATGAAAATAAAAAAACCCCAAGATTGACAATTGTCTTCAAAGTTTGGCCCTGTTAAGAATGGTCAAAATAAAAGTTAATATAAGAGCTAAGTTTAGCATTTTTCTTTTGAACTAGAATTTATGCTACAGTTGAAAATTATAACTGTTTTTGTAAACATACATCATCTTCTAGATTATAAATCTGAATCCAGGCGTGATATATAAAGATATCAATGAAAGTGTATATTAAAACTACCCCTAAAAAAAGCTAATGTAATTTTTGATAAGAAGTAAAATAGTAAATTTGAGGCCCATATCTTATCCTCTTTTTTTATAGGGACATTTTTTGTGTGTTTCAGACCAATCCCCATACAGTATTCCTAAAAGATGCTAAACTCTTATTAGGGCTTGTCTTCACGGGGGACACTCAGGAAAGTTAAGGTGAATCAAAAGGTGTGAAGTGAATGCACATAAATTAAAGTGCTTTAAAACTTCCAACCTCTCCCGTGCCCCCCCAAAACTTGTGAATTCTTTCATTCAGAAGTAAAGTGGCCTTAGTTCCCTGTAGCTTCATTCTCGTGCAAGATACAGCGAACTAAGGCAACTTTGACTCCTGAGTGAGAGCATCCATGCAGGTGTTTAATGTGCTCCAACTAAAGTGCATTTGGGTTCTCTGGCAGTCAGTGTATCCTATATGTTGGCTATTAAGAACTGAAACAAAAAAATCAGCCTCACTCCAGTTTATTTTAAATGGTTGAAATAAATTTCTCTTTCAAAGCAGTATTTGACTGTCTATTGGAAACAAAATATGGAAAATACACAGATTTTTAATCAAACAGATGTATTAATGCATTTGTGATATAACATGGCTCATGTGACATCTTTTTATTAAATTATGTTTGTAACTACTATGCACTACTCATATAGCCATGTACTGGCTAAATTGTTAAAGTGTTAAAATTGTAGGGGGGGGAAACTAAAAGCAATGGTCGTGTATGTTTGCATTCTTTTGTTCTGAAATCATTAAAGTAACTTTTGTATTCCTCTAAATGTCGTCTTGGTTGTTAAATTTTGTTTTTGCATTTTTCTTGAGAAATAAACCGAAAACAAACAAATTTTTAAGGAAAGGTAAACTTGGAGCTAAACAAGTTGTTTCTTTTAAAATATCATTTGCGCTGTCTTTCTATGTCTAAAAAGAAAGGCATACGTATTTACAACTGTTTCTGAAACTGAAAGCTGGCCTCTCTGGGAAGCTCAAACAAGGCCAAGGAAAATGAAACATTTTTATTCTTAGAATCTTCTTTGCTAAGGACTTGTCATAAACCAAAGCATCTGTTGTAAATAGAATAGTTAATAGACTAGTCTGCTTTAGCTGAATTCTAAGTTGAAATGATGTACCAGGATGGAGAAATTAATAAGGTACTTGTTATCGCATGGCATATGCTACCAAAATGCACCATCTCCTTTTCTCCCTCAGGATCACACCTATCATTTTTTTCTGAACAGGGATCCCTCCTTTGTTTTGTATGTTTAAGGTACATCGAGAGGTTTGACTGGTTTTTTTTCCTGTACTTTAGGTGAGGGCAGGACTTAAAAGAGAAATAGAAGGTACTGTTCTAGGCAGTTGGTTTGTCTTGATGAAGAGTATTTCTTTTGCTGTCTATACCTAACTCTATTGTTACTATATTAATTAGCATCTATTTATTCACAGAAATGCATTTTATTACTGCTGCTCTCCTTTTAAAAAAAGAAAAAGGCAACCATTAATTGAACTAAGAGTTACAAATGGTTGCCATGTTATAGATTTAGATGCCACTTGGTTATGTTAATATTGCATCAACATTCACAAATATATTTAGCATGCGGAATATACTCTGAAGCAGATTAAAAAGGTATCTTGCAGATGTGCTATGTAATCTAATACTGAATATCAGGATATGCTTTCAGAAATAACTGTCGTAACTAAGTGTATTGAGGAATGTAAAATTAATATGAGAAATATTATTTTTGTTCGTATTTGAGTTAATATAATAAGTTAAGTGCAGTTTAATGTTTAAAATATATTTATCTTTACAATTTATGTAAAAATTCTGAACTAGCAGTGTTTTTCTCAGCACATTAAATCCTCATTAATCTAATTTGAGTATTTGTGTCAAGCCCAGCCTCGTTTTAATTCTTCCTATCGACTACCTGCACTGAGTCCGTCAGTGAAGCAACTGCTTTGTAATTAAATTGTGTTATTAAATGATGGTGAGATAATACTAACCCCCATGAGTGCTGAGACCCGAAGCCAAACTATGAAGGGCAACTTTCATTGTCTTTGGGTGCACCAAGCAGGGTGGATAAAAATCAATTATTTTTTTTAAAAAAAATCAAAAAAATCCGATTTTTTTAATTTAAATTGGATTTTTTTGATAAAATGCTTTTTGAGGCAAAAACCTATATAAAGATAATTTTTAATTAAGATACATTGTAGCTCAAAGATATCTCATCATGGAATAGGGATTATAAATTCTAATTCTATAGTATGAGACAATATATTCGTGTAATGTTTAAGAAAAGTTTTGTAAATGAGTTCCAATAGTTCATGGATTTAGGGACCCAATTTTATGGGGTTCCACAGGCTTCTCTATAGATTATTTTGGTTAATCTTTCTATCTACCCAATGGGGCTCAGTCTAGAAGATACCATCAGAGATGCTTAGTTTTGCAGTTCGCAAACTGTGGATTTGTGTCTCCAGAGGTAAAATGCTTGTTAACAGCAAAAACGTTTTGAAATAAATAAATAATATATAGAGGTGAGAAATAACAGACCTCAACCCTATTGTCCCTCTGCAAATTTGTGTACACAGTGTCAATCCCTTACCTCTCTAAAAGTGCAAAGTTTCAAAAAGTTCAATGAATAGAAGATTGTTGGGGGCAGAATAGATCTGGACAAGGAGTAGAAGTCTGGAGATAAATGTGAGAAGCGAGGGACATATGCTTGTTTTGTTAAAATATTATATGTTTGCTGTTGAAGAAAAAAATCCAGAATACTGAACATTGTTGTTTTAGTTAAATAAAACAATTTAAATGTCTGTCTGGTGATGTTCTCCTCCTAATACAGCATGGCAAGAAAATCCTCCAAATATTAATGAGTAACCTGTTGAATTGGAGATCGTTCACCTCCCAATGACTTCATAAATTTCTGCTTCAGTTACCTTTGGTAAATGAAATAACCAAACAATCATTCATTTTCTGATATAGCTGTAAAATTAATTTGAAAAGTTTTCAAAATAAATCACTGTTTAAAAATGTATAGTGTGTACCTTCTAAAAATGAAACCTACATCTATCTGAGTTGTGAAGTCTATGTATGAAGGTTATAACAACCAACAAGAATGCACTTTTATGTAGAAAACCATGATTTAAATGGAGTCTTCCTGACTAGTGATTTAAATCAAATCCACCCTGACACCAGTATTGTAATTAAACACCTATGGCTGGCCCATGTCAGCTGACTTGGGCTTGCAGGGCTCATGCAAATTTTGGTGTAGATATTTGGGCTGGGACTCGAGCTCTGGGACCCCAGAGCCCAGGCTGCAGCCCGAGCCCAAACGTGTACACTGCAGTTTTACAGCCCTGTAGCCAGAGCCCTGTGAGCCCAAGTCAGCTGACAAGGATCAGCTGCAGGTGTTTAATTGCAGTGTAGAAATAACCTTTGATAGCATACTCCATGCCTACAGGATCTTATCAGTGCCTTGTCATTTGGTATATGCTATATATTCTAAAGCATCCAAACGGTTAATGCTAAGGAAAAGTCAGTTTAAATTAAATATACAGTATATATATCTCCTTAAAGTTGTAACTCTAGCAAACTCAAACTTTAGGTTTGTTACTAGATTTCTTTTTAATGCTCCAATATATTTGTTCTAAGCTTACTCTAGAACTTTATATTCAACTCACAGACAAAATATTTCAGAAATACTGCTAAAATCAATCTCTTAGCACCTCATTTGAAAAATTGGTTCTTGCTTTCACTTTTTCCTGAGTCAGCACCTGAAATGGGAAACAACTGTTTGATAATGGGCTCTTCAATTTAGCAGAAAAAGATATAACATGATGCAGTGGCTGGAAGTTGAAGCTAGACAAATTCAGACTACAATTAAGGCTTAAATTCTTAATGGTAAGAATAATTAACCAATGGAACAATTTCCCAAGGATTGTGTTGGATTTTCCATCATTGACAATTTTTAAATTGAGATTTGATGTTTTTCTAAAAGATCTGCTCTAGGAATTAGTTTGGGGACATTCTATGGCCCGTGCTATACAGGAGATCCAATTAAATGATCCAAGGCCTCCTGGCCTTGGAATCTATGAATGTAGGTCTGTTAAACCAACCAATTGATTAATAAGGTACAGATATTCCAAAATTCAGATATCAGATTGTAATTCAAAATTGGTGTTGCCAATCTAAATATCTTGATCTTAGTTTTTCTGGTATTGCTGGCTTTTAAAAATAGGATTGTGAATTTTATTAATATTTAAAGCAACATAGTCTGTCTTTGCATTACATTGCAATTGTGTATCTTGATCTCCTCCTCCCCAGTTGCTTGGAAGATGCACAGATGCTTAGTTTCAAAATTAAGGGGGATGCTAGAGGCAGAGAATAGTTTATCTCATGG
This sequence comes from Terrapene triunguis, assembly GCF_002925995.2. Lineage (NCBI taxonomy): Eukaryota > Metazoa > Chordata > Testudines > Emydidae > Terrapene > Terrapene triunguis. The sequence goes on along the minus strand of NW_020664413.1, from coordinate 37,226,015 downwards.
AGCAGTAGTGAAGTCTCAGGCAGATTGCTGGGGATAGCTGTAGTGGGACCAAAGCCATGCAATACAAATGGAATGCTTGCTCACCAAGGTTTCTCTGTCCTCTTTATGTCTCTCAATCTTAATTGTGTGGTTTTTCCTCTCCATAAGAGTCTCTCTTCTCTCTGGAGCAGGAGGGAACAGCAGATGCAGTGGTGAGAATAAGATGTGAAGAAGGCAACTATATAGCAGTGATTCTCTACAGCAACGTGCTGTGTATCTGCTGCAGCCATTTCTCTCCCCAGTGGCTCATACAGCTGTAATGGCTTCTCAGCTGGCATTGGTCTCACTATAGCTACCCCCAGCAACCTGCCTGAGACTTCACTACTGCGGCATGGGATTAATGATTCTCTGTCTCTGGTATCTACCTGCTGTAAATTTAGCGAGGGTGCCACTAGAAATGTAGTAGCTGTTTGTTAGTCTGTTTCCCCAAAGAGACTGTGTCCTCCAATGCAAAGTGTAGCCTCTCAGCTATTCCCATGAGAAACTTTGCTCCTCCTGTGGCTTCTATCCCTGCCTTGGACTCCCAGGTAGATGGTAGCCAAGATTAATTCTGAAGCCACAGTCCTTAGGAAACAAAAGTCTTGGTCTGTTGCAAAGAAGTAGACAACAAAAAGGTACAGTAGAACCTCAGAGTTACAAACACCTCGGGAATGAAGGTTGTTCGTAACTCTGAACAAAACATTATGGTTTTCAAAAGTTTTGCAACTGAATATTGACTTACTACAGCTTTGAAACTTTACTATGCAGAAGAAAAATGCTGCTTTCCCTTTATTTTTTTGTAGTTTGTTTAACACAGTACTGTACTGTTTGCTTTTGGGGGATGTCTCTCTGCTGGGGGTGTGTCTCTGCTGCTTCCTGATTTACTTCTGGTTCCCTAAGAGGTCTGTGATTGATAGTCAATTCATAACTCTAACTCTGAAGTTTTACTGTAACGTATTGCCCAGGAGTTACACTGTTTCCCCAGCATCATCCCTCCGATACATGTAAAATCTAACCAGGGATACAAGAAAAACCTAAAGAAGGAAGAGATCATCCTGAGTCCAGATTTTGACATTAGCTCAGAGCAGCCCATGTTGATAGTGAAGTTTCTGACTTGCAACCGTTTGACCTTCCCAACTTGGCAGAAAAGTCTCTTGATTTGTTGCCAGTCCAGTATTGTAAGAGACAAAAGTCAAGTAAATCCAAATGCAGGAGGAAGTTGAATTCCATCATCTTCACCTAGTTCATTGCCAGTGGAGGCAGAGCTTTCCTACTCAGATCAAGGGAGGGAGGAAGAAGCAACTAAAAATGGATCACCCATCCATACCCCCACTTTCTCTGTGAAGCAACATAGAAGACTCCAAGCCACTAAAAAATTGGGAAGTCCTCTCATGCAAACCAATCTCTCCTCTGGATCTTAGATCATTCATTAAGAGGGCATAGGAATAGGTTTGGTAGGGGAAGAAAATTTAGATCAGATTACAATTTCAGAATCTTTACTAGTGCCAAGTAAACAGCATGACTTGGGGGAACCACTGCTCAATGAGTCAGATTGCCTGGTAGGGAGACTAGAGATTTGCTCATGGTTTGTTTGTTTTGGGGTTGGTTTTTTTGTTTTTTTTTGGGCGGGAGGTGTGGAGACACTACTACCTCAGCAGATGTGGTCTAGTGACAGCTTAAAATAGATAATTGATTAAATGATTCGGTACCTCCAAAGGAAATGTTTAATATTTTGAAAAATCAAAGAATCCATACAAGCACAAATGGGGTCATAAAAGCCAACTCACATTTACTGATTGGGGCCCAGGAACTGGCCCCATTGATTGCAAGTGTACAGATATTCATGATATTCTTTTTGACTGCCATACTCATTCTACTGAGAGCTGCAGATGAAATGTCAGGAGGGATTGCCCACTATTTAGTGAGCTAGCTTGGGAATCAGAAAACCTGCTTTGCCATAGACTTTCTCTGTGACTTGGGGCAAGTAATTGAGTGTGTTCCCCATCTGTAATATGGGGATAAGAGTACTTCCCCATCTCACTGAAGTGTTGAGGAGAAATACAGCAAGGGATTGTGAGATGCTCAAATTCTATGATGATAGGAGCTATATAAGTATCTAAGTGAGGTAGAAATGTGTCAGGACCACATTGTCATCTTTCATACTCATCTCTCCGCACATTCTCAAGATGCTGCAGTGTAGATATCCTGTCCTCTGAGGACACAATATTTGGCAGGGGACTCCTTCTGAATGTGTGGTGTTTTTAGTAATCTCTGACCTCTCTATTGATACCATTTATTGTACATAGTTGTTAAGCTAATCTTCTCTTTCCCAGGATGACTTTTTACTGCTGTCAACATCCCACAGTTAAGATGTTGGACACTAAAAGAACAGAGAAGGGTAAATTAGTTCTTACCAAAGAATTTCTTGTAGTCTTCATATCTCAAAGTGACCCTCTCTTGGAAGTTATTTCTGAGTAGCCACAGATTTAAGGTGTGTCTTCTTTAGATCTGTTGCCAATAGTTGAAGGCTGTCTTGCAAACAGGTATTAGTTTTATTTTATAGCTATATTGAGTATTTTGGTTAATTAGAACCGTGGTATTTTAAAACTATAGAAGTTTGTGAACTGGGAACAGATCTGAAAGATAATGGTGCTGTGCCTCTTCTAGGACAGAATGTGTGGAGTGTCGCCAGTTACCTACCAAGGAGGGAGAGGGAAATTCATTGTTAAAATTATGGAATAGAAAGATCCAAGAAAGGACATTCTCAGGAAAGTACAAATTTCCCCTTCTTTAGGCCTTGGCTACACTTGCGAGTTACAACGCTGTAAAGGGTCCCCCAGCGCTGTAACTCACTCCCTGTCCACACTGGCAAGGCATTTGCAGCGCTGTATCTCCATGGTTGCAGCTCTGCATGTACTCCACCTCTCCGAGAGGAATAGCGAGTATTGCGCTGCCGCTGCGGCGCCAGTGTGGCCGCCAATGCGCTGTGAATGGCCTCCAGAATTATTCGGCAGTATCCCACAATGCCTGTTCTAGCCACTCTGGTCATCAGTTCAAACTCTACTGCCCTGGCCTCAGGTAACCAACCATGTGACCGACCCTTTACATTCCCCGGGAATTTTAAAAATCCCCTTCCTGTTTGCTCAGCCCGGCGTGGCGTGGAGTGCTATCAGCGAATCTTTCCAGGTGACCATGCCTCCACACGCCAAGCGAGCCCCAGCATGGAGCAATGGCGAGTTGCTGGACCTCATCAGTGTTTGGGGGGAGGAAGCTGTACAGTCCCAGCTGCGCTCCAGCCGTAGGAATTACGATACCTTCTGGAAGGTATCAAAGGACATGATGGAAAGGGGCCATGACCGGGACGCCCTGCAGTGCAGGATTAAAGTGAAGGAGCTGTGGAGTGCCTACCGCAAAGCTCGCGACGCAAATGGCCGCTCGGGTGCTCCCCCCGCGACCTGCCGATTCTACAAAGAGCTGGATGCGATACGTGGGGTTAACCCCACCTCCACTCCGAGCACCACCATGGACACTTCAGAGCCGGTGTGGGGGGGGAGGGAGGAGGAGGAGGTGGAGGAGGAAAACGGGAGTGATGTGGTGGTGAGCCGGATGGAGACACCCCGGAATCCCTGGAGCCATGCAGCCAGGAGCTCTTCTCAAGCCAGGAGGAAGGTAGCCAGTCGCAGCGGCCGGTACTTGGTGGAGGACAAACAGAAGAGCAGGTTCCCGGTAAGCAGGTTTTTTTTCCGGGAAGGAATTTTTTCGGTGCGGGCTCTTTGGGAGAGGAGGGCTAGGCATGGATGCCTAGATGCGGAATAGTGCATTGATGTGGTTTATCACATCGCGGTAATCGGCCTCGGTAATCTCGTCGAATGTCTCATCCAGAACGTGTGCAATGTGCTTGCGCAGGTTTATCAGGAGAGCCACCGTGGTCCTTGTCCCAGCCAGGCTAACGTGTCCGCGCCACTGTGCCGCGAGGGGCGGGGGGACCATTGCTGCACACAGGCAAGCTGCATATGGGCCAGGGCGGAAGCCGCATTGCAGTAGAAGACCCTCCCTTGCTTCCCAGGTCACCCTCTACAGCGAGATATCGTCCAGGACGAACTCCTGTGGAAAATGTTGGGACAGTGTTCAGTGTAGGTGCCCCCTGAAGCTGTTGGCTCTCCCCAAGGCACAGAAACCCAGAGGACAGTGCAGCCCTGAAACAATCAGCCCCCCCTTACTCACCATTTTGAGGCTCCCGTGGGATATGTGTGCTCTGTTTCGGACGGGAAAATTATGCTATTGTGTAGACCCTGTGTGTTTTCTACTCCTTAAGTGCGGGGGGAATCATTACTCTGTCTGGTATAAACAATACTGCCTCTGTTAAATGTTGCATTTTGCCTATACAGTTGCATCAACCTTGAGACCTCAGCCGTCCCTCTTATCGCCTGCTCAGAGACTGCAAAGGCTCAGGAAGAGACTGCGAAAAAGCAAAGAAGACATGTGTGATCGGTGTCGGTCCGCCTACCCGCTAGGGGGCGGTGGGGAGCTACGTCGTCACGGGCTGGCCGGGGTTACGCCTCCGCCAGCGGGGAATTAGCAGCGGAAAGGCTGCCAGCCAGAGTCTGTAGCGCGCCCCTCAGGCAGGGGAGCGCCGGCAAAGGTCAGTAGCGCGCCCCTCAGGCAGGGGAGCGCCGGCAAAGGTCAG